>NW_028317980.1:5580000-5955000 GCF_062004578.1 Staurois parvus | reverse complement strand
AATCTTTGTACAACCAACCCATCAAGACTTACCAAAACTTTGTAATACAGCTAAACTATCCAATCAATCTTCATCCAATCAGGCAGATCCTTAGTTGTTGGTAAATCAAAGACAGATTGTACAGTGATATTGTAAGGTGTGTGGTTGTACCAGAATATGGTATCGCTGGTGCTGTCCATGATTTGCAGGATTCACCCCACCCTGGGGCGGACTGACAACTCATGGGGCCCCCCGGGCAATAGGGGATCATGGGGCCCCTGTGTCCTTGCCCAAACTAAAAAAGCCTATGAAAAAGGTATCAGGAGCATCTCATGGGGCCCCCTACTGACCCCGGGCCCTTGGGCAGTGCCCGAGTTTCCAAATGGTCAGTCCGCCCTTGACCCCACCCGAGGCTTCAGTTGGATTTGCCGCAAAGTTCAGGTTCACTGAACTTTGAACCAGATTTGCCAAGCCCTTGGTGAATTGAACCTACCAGATTTACCCATCACTACTGAGCACTCTACCATTCCCATATAACATTACTGCATGACTACACAGTCAATCACCGAGAACCAGCAATGTAAGAGCAATGGGATTGAGTCACATGCCAGATAGCTTATATACAGCGCCATATATATGTGCCATGGACGGAAGGAAAGAGAAAGGAGGAACCAGGAGGAAAGGAAGGGAAGGATGTGTAGAAAACACAGAGAGGTAAGGAAGGGGAAAGGAGGAACCAGGAGGAAAGGAAGGGAAGGATGTACAGAAAACACAGAGAGGTAAGGAAGGAAAGGGAAAGGAGGAACCAGGAGGAAAGGAAGGGAAGGATGTGTAGAAAACACAGAGAGGTAAGGAAGGGGAAAGGAGGAACCAGGAGGAAAGGAAGGGAAGGATGTGTAGAAAACACAGAGAGGTAAGGAGGGGGAAAGGAGGAACCAGGAGGAAAGGAAGGGAAGGATGTGTAGAAAACACAGGAGGTAAGGAAGGGAAAAGGAGGAACCAGGAGGAAAGGAAGGGAAGGATGTGTAGAAAACACAGAGAGGTAAGGAAGGGGAAAGGAGGAACCAGGAGGAAAGGAAGGGAAGGATGTGTAGAAAACACAGGAGGTAAGGAAGGAAGGGGAAAGGAGGAACCAGGAGGAAAGGAAGGGAAGGATGTGTAGAAAACACAGAGAGGTAAGGAAGGGGAAAGGAGGAACCAGGAGGAAAGGAAGGGAAGGATGTGTAGAAAACACAGAGAGGTAAGGAAGGGGAAAGGAGGAACCAGGAGGAAAGGAAGGGAAGGATGTGTAGAAAACACAGAGAGGTAAGGAAGGGGAAAGGAGGAACCAGGAGGAAAGGAAGGGAAGGATGTGTAGAAAACACAGGAGGTAAGGAAGGAAGGGGAAAGGAGGAACCAGGAGGAAAGGAAGGGAAGGATGTGTAGAAAACACAGAGAGGTAAGGAAGGGGAAAGGAGGAACCAGGAGGAAAGGAAGGGAAGGATGTGCAGAAAACACAGGAGGTAAGGAAGGAAGGGGAAAGGAGGAACCAGGAGGAAAGGAAGGGAAGGATGGGTAAGGAAGGAGGGATACATATGAAGGGAGGGAAGGAAGGAAAAGTAGAAAAACACAGGAGGTACAGTAGGAAGGACAGAAACAATGGTTGGAAAAGAAGGAAGTAAACAAAAGAAGGGGAAGGAAGGAACAAAGGAAGCCAGGAAGGAAGGGAAAGGAAGTCAAAAGGGAAATTAATAGGGGTCAAAAAGGTAAGGAAGGACACAAAAAAGGGTGGCAAAAAAAGTAAGGAAAGAAAAAAGGAGAGGGAGTAAGAAAGAAGGAAAAAAAGGGAAGGGAAGGAAAGATAAAAGGAGAGGAAAGAAAATGAAAGGAAAGAAGAAAGGAAAAATAAAAGGAGAGGTAAGGGAAGGAAAGAAAATAAAAGAAAATGAAAAAAAGGTAAGGAAAGGAAAGAAAGGGAAAAAAAGGAAGGGGAAAAGGGCAAGAGAAAAAACAGGGAAAAGGAGAAAGGAGAGGAAAGGAAAGGAAAGAAGAAGGATGGCACAAAGATAGGAAAAAAGTAAGGAAACAAAAAAGTGAAGGAAGGAAATGACAGAGTCTCTGTAATAAACTGTATGTGTGAGCATTACACAGCCATTAGTCTGTACGTAGATTCCCTATATGACGATACAATTATGCTCGCTCGGCTACAGATTTGACGTGTCTTTTAATTGCAGTCCTGCCTTCAGAGATCCATACAAATTGTTTTGGAGCCCCTCCAATGTTGCTCAGAACACTAACTCATTTATTTTGTGGCCACAATAACAAGTATGATATTATCCCTCTTCATATTTTAGAAACCATCTCTCTGCTGCCTTGACTGTGGTTTCTGGAGATTGAGAAATCAATGCAATTATAGGGAAGAGCATTATTGTTACAAATAGATTTGTCTGGGGTGACTTCACGCACATACATAAACAGCACTGTAATTGGATGTACTACTGCAGGGAGACTCAGACTGCTTTTAAAGTAGACGAAATACAGGGACTGCTGTCGCTGGTCCTCTTCTGAAAATGCAATTATTACAGTGGACCTTTCAGTAACTTTACAAGTTTAGATGACTACATTTCTGACAGTGTAATCTTTCAAAAGTCTCCACCTTTTATTAAAGCGGTCCTTAAGCTCCAGTCCAGTGGTTTTTGCCTAGGCTGAGATAATGCCATAAGTCTGGTGCAGGCTAAAGGAATGGAGAAAGCATTTCCTCAGTCTCCAACATCCATCCCCCAGAGATCAGCAACATTGTACCTTTGACTCTCTGTGAGAGTCTGCAGCAGGGGCTGATTTGTGTGAGACATTTGTGAACACAGCCATGAACTGCACAAGCACCAGGACGTACATGATTATGTCATCATCTTTAAGCCGGTATCTCAGTCCAGAAAATAGATGTGACCCTGGTTGATATTTGAACAAAGACGTTGCCATTTTTCTGCAGAGAGAAGCAGATGAAGACATTTTCAGGGCTCAAAGAACTGTGATATCTATTAGAGGTAATATATTCCTGGAAGTTGCACATACGCATTTCTTTGCATGCATGTAGAAAAAAAAATACATCTGATGCTACCAGGGGCGGACTGACAACTCATGGGGCCCCCCGGGCAATAGGGGATCATGGGGCCCCTGTGTCCTTGCCCAAACTCAAAAAAAGTATATGAAAAAGGTACCAGGGGCATCTCATAGGGCCCCCTACTGACCCCGGGCCCTCGGGCAGTGCCTGAGTTTCCAAATGGTCAGTCCGCCCCTGGATGCTACATTAATACAGTCCTTCTGACTAAACGCTGTAATAGCTTTTGAGTCATTGACTTAGAACAAGTATGCAGATGAAGAATGGTGAAGTAAAGAGAAAAGTATTGAAGCAAGGTGATAAGTGTGACAGCTAAGCAGGAGAGGTCAGCAAGAAAGAAAAGAGGGACAGAAGGGAAGAAAGAGACAAAAGGTAAAGAGGAAAGATGGTGGGTGGGGGAAAGAAAGAAGGAACAAAATGAGAGAAAGATGGAAAGGAGGATGTAAGGAATGATACAAAGGACAAAAGGAAGGAAGAATGAAGAATGGAATGAAGGAAGAAAAGGGGGAAGGAAAAAAGTAGGAACAATAGAAGGAGGACATGAATCCAAGGTAGAAAAGAAATAGGAAGGAGGGATGGAATGAAGGGAAAAGGAAGGAAGAATGAAATGATAAAAGGAAGAAAAAGGGGAAGGAAAGAGGAAGAAAAAAAGAATGTGAGGAAGACATAATGTTTAGGTAGGAAAGGGGGGGAGGGAGTAATGGAAGGAAGGAAAAAAGAAGGAAGAAAGGAAAAAAGAAGGAAGGAATGAAGGAAGAATATGAAAAATGAAGGAATGAAATAGGAAGGAAGAAGGAAAGGATGAAAAAGGGAAAAAGAAATAGGAAGGAAGGAGGAAAGAAAGGAAATGGAAAGAGAGCATGAAACTGAAGTAGGAAAGAACTAGGAAGGAGGGATGGAAAGAAGTAAAAAAGGAAGGAAGGAAGGCATAAAGTAGAGCTACGAAAGGAGGAAGAATGGAAGTAGGGAAGGAAAAATGAAAAGAAGGAAGGAAGAAAATAGGGAAGATAGGAAATAGGAGAGGAGAAAGGAAGCAAGAATGGAGAAAAAGCACAAAAAGCACAAAGCTAAGGTAGGAAAGAAGTAAAGAGGAGGAAGAAAAGGAAAAAAAAATAAAGGGAGACTGTGAAAAAGGAAGGAAGTAAAGGGGGAAGGAAAGAAATGGGAAGGAAGAAAGAAAGGAAGAATGAAAGGAAGGCATGGAGCTGAAGTAGGAAAGAAGTAGGAAGAAGGAATAGAAGTAACAGGGGCGGGGCGGACTGACCATTTGGAAACTCGGGCACTGTCTAAGGGCCCGGGGTCAGTAGGGGGTCCCATGAGATGCCCCTGGTAGCTTTTTCATAGGCTTTTTTGAGTTTGGGCAAGGACACAAGGGCCCCATGATCCCCTATTGCCCGGGGGCCCCATGAGTTGTCAGTCCGCCCCTGAGAAGGAATGAAGAAAAATGGTAAGACATGAAGTTGAGGTAGTAAGGAAGGAAGGAAGAAAGGAAGGAAGAAAAAATTGAAGAATGGAAAGTAGAAAGGAAAAAGGGGAAAGTAGGAAATCGTAAGGAAGATAGGAAGAATAAATGGAAGGCATGAAGCTGAGGTAGGAAAGTAAGAAGGAAGAATGGAAGGAAGGAAAGAAGGAAGAAAACTGAGAAGTAAAGAAGCTCGAAGGAAAAATGGAAGAAAGGCATGAAGCTGAAGTAGGAAGAAAGGAAGGAAGGAAGGAAGGAAGGAAGGAAGGAAGGAAAAATTGAAGAATGGAAAGTAGAAAGGAAAAAGGGGAAGGTAGGAAATCGGAAGGAAGAATAAATGGAAGGCATGAGGTAGGAAAGTAAGAAGGAAGAATGGAAGGAGGGAGGGAGGGAAGGAAGGAAGGACGGAAGAAAACTGAGAAGTAAAGAAGCTCGAAGGAAAAATGGAAGAAAGGCATGAAGCTGAAGTAGAAAAAAGTAGGAAGGACAAATGGAAGGAAGGAAGAATGAAAGGAAGGAATGGAAGGCAATAGCCTGAGGTGGGAAAGAAGTTGGAAGGAGGAATGGATGAAAGGAAAAAAAGAAGAAAGGAAAGAAAAAAAGATGGAAGAAAATAGGCAAGCATGGGAGGAAGGCATGAAGCTGGTCACTTGATAAGACAAGGCCTTATATACATAATGGTTGGTTCCATTTAAAGGGGCATCTTAGCATAACACATTTTCTAGTGAGAGAAGCTCGGTGTGTCAGACATTCCATATGTTTTGTCTTATAGAATACATTTAGGAAAGCGTTCGTTTTTCAGGCAGGTCTCAGCTGTTTTCCGTTCATATGGAAACCTGTTCATCTTAACAAACTTTCCACCCATTGTTTGTCACAGCAGAGTTTCTTAAGAGATTTCAGAGCAATATAAAAAGTACTTCAGAATAAAAAAAAAAAGAAAGAAAAAAGAAAAATAAAATGTTTATTACTTAGGAACCTGGAGCTCTCGGAGTTCTGTAATAAATTTCATTTTCTAACCTGAGAAGGCAGCGTGTAGCCAAATATAAGAGATTAATCATGAATCCACTGAGAAAAAATTCCTTGACAAGTTAATTGCTCAAATATGAAATCATGCAATTAATCCGATTATACATGTAAATGGGGGTTCGTTTTCAATGTCCTTTTAGCTAATTATTTAATGATGGATTTCAGAATTAATTTCTAGGCTGAACCCTGCTGTTTCGGAACAGATGTTAACCCTTGCTCCTCCACCAACACTTGCTGCTGTAAAAGTGTTAATCTCGAAAGTGGACTTCTGGCTGACACCATACATGGAGGGAACAAAAATGGAGGTGTGACCTCTGCATCCAATTAGAATGTTTCTACCATGACTTAAAAAAGTAAAAGCTGATTGGTTGACACTGGCATTTTGTTTCCTTCAAAGTACAAAATTGCTGTTTGTGTCATGCTTTTTGTAAGTAATGAGTCAGTAAATCTCTGCCAAAGATGCCTGATGAAGGGGTCCTGCATGGCCCTGAAACGTTGTACTTAACACTGTAATGTGATCACCAAATAAACGCTTAGTCTTTATTTCAAGGACCCTTGGTGTGCTGGTGACTTATACTTTGGATCAGGGGCGGACTGACAACTCATGGGGCCCCCGGGCAATAGGGGATCATGGGGCCCCTGTGTCCTTGCCCAAACTCAAATAAGCCTATGAAAAAGGTACCAGGGGGATCTCATGGGGCCCCCTACTGACCCCGGGCCCTCGGGCAGTGCCCGAGTTTCCAAATGGTCAGTCTGCCCCTGATTTGAAGTATGGTTTAGGTCTCCAACTGACAGTTGCTGCAGCACCTGCTTACTTCTCGCCTTTTCTAGGAATGTGTGCAATGGGAATATTAAACATAATAACACTTTCCTGTTCAGCCAGTTATGTCCTGGATCAGTCATTCTCAACCAGGGTTCTGCGGAACCCTAGGGTTCTTTCAGGGGCAGCTAGGGGTTCCAGGAGTTGTTGCTAACTGACCTCCCATCTGATAATGCCTGCATATTCTAGGCCCAACACTACTTGGCAGAGGCAGTGGTATGGCTGCAAGGATGTCATTCTGGCCACCACTGTAAGGTAGGCTTTCTTCCCACTTACAACCACCAATGTAAGAGACATTTTCTCAATGACCCCCAATGGACTAATTGTACTAGGGGTTCCCTGAGACCTGAAAATTATTTCAAGGGTTCCTCTGGGGTAAAAAGGTTTAGAAAGGTTGTCTTTCTCAACATCTCAACATCTTGTGCAACCTAAACCCTTCTAGCTGTGTTGGAAGTCTATGTCTCTTACTTTGCTCTGTGGTTCCACGCATCAACCTCTAAGCCACTACTGGGTCCTGGTGGCCAGCCGGTGGAACCACAGCAACAGTGGGTGACCAAGCATGCAAAAGATTCTTTTACATTTTAACAAAGAGAATTACATACAGTACTTTCATGTCATTCTGGACTCCAACCTATCCTTCCAGCCCCAAGTCCAATCTTTAACAAACTCGTGCCGACTCCACCTCCGCAACATCGCCAAAATACGCGCGTTCCTAACTCCAGAAACCACTAAACAGCTCATCCACTCGCTCATCATATCACGACTCGACTACTGCAACTCCCTCCTCACTGGCCTGCCTCGCCGCTGGCTATCCCCGCTTCAGTCGATCCTGAATATGGCTGCCAGACTCATTCACCTTTCCAACCGCTCCATCTCCGCCACCCCCCTCTGCCAATCCCTCCACTGGCTTCTGATTGCGCAACGGATCAAATTCAAAATCCTAACACTGACATACAAAGCTGTCCACCATACTGCCCCGAACTACATCACTGACCTAATATCCAAGTACCGCCCAGCGCGCACACTCCGCTCCTCACAAGACCCCCTTCTCTCTAGTTCCCTGGTCTCCTCCTCCCATGCCCGCCTCCAGGACTTCTCCAGGGTGTCACCCATCCTCTGGAACTCCCTGCCCCAACCCATCAGATTATCACCTACTCTCCTCTCCTTTAGGTGCACCCTGAAAACCCATCTCTTCAGGGAAGCCTACCCCACCCCCTGCTAACTTGCCGAGCTCCTCCACTCTTCCTACCACTCCATCCCCCACAGATATCTCCTCCTGTGCCACCATCCCCTCCCTCCTAGATTGTAAGCTCGAAAGAGCAGGGCCCTCAATCCCCTCATGTTTTGCATTGTATTGGTATTGTTCTGTCACATGTTCTGTCCCCCTTTTTAATGTACAGTGCTGAGCGAACCATTTGTGCTTTATAAATACTGTATAATAATAATAACAATAATAATAATAACATCCATGGCTGGACAGTTAAGTATTAAAGCGGAGCTCCACTCACGCCGTCAAAAAATAAAAGTCAGCAGCTACAAAAACTGTAGCTGCTTACTTATAAAAACAGCTACTTTGTACCTGTATTCCAGGATCTTCAGTGTGGGCACCCGGCTGTGACAGCTTCCGGCTTCACAGCCGGGTGCCCACTGTGCATGTGCGGGTAGCGCTGCGCTTCATGAATGGTCCTGTAGTTTTCTGGGACCTGTCAGTGTGCTAAACATGAAAATAAAACTGCTGTATAATATGCAATCGCTGAGAGCCTGAGCCAGGTGCCGCTCCATACTCTTGGATGGATCCCGACTTTGAGGTTGGGACCTTTCCCCAGCCTGGACCAGTTGAGTGATGTCAGCCAACAGCTGGCTTCAGCCCACTGTCAGCTGAAAACGGGTAACAGGACTGCACTCCTGTGATCCACAGGAGAAGTACAGCCAAAATAGCTCCTTTACCCCTGTAAACCACTATAGGAGAGAAAACTTTCAGGACCACAGCGCTTTCATAAACCTTCACATTAGGCTCCGCAATTGGAGGTGCACCGGCCCCAGCAATGCTGTCCGTATCTGTCCCAGGGGATATGATATCAAAGGGCTCCCATCTTCAGTGACAAGTTCCTCCCTACTAAAGGTTGCCGACTGTTGCCGTCAGTTTCCAGAGCAAACAGCTCCTCTTTAGCTACTCAATGTCCATCTTGTCAGATAAGATATAGTTTTCGATAAGGCTCAGTCTTTGAGTATCACAAATACAATATTTTTTTACAGATCCGTGTGCATGCTTTAAAAAATATGTGCCGATGCAGTTGTGATGGACCCTAAAGTTGAACTCCGGGTTCAAGAAATTTAATTTAAAGTGGTAGCAAACCCTCACAGATACCCATTGACGTAACTGGCCTCAGGCTATACAAAGAGATGAATCAAATCCTAATACATAGGTTGTACCTGTTTATCTGCAGTGTTCCCTTCTCTATACCCGTTCAAAGTGCTGAATTTTTTAAAGCTTGTTTGAAAGTTCAAATAACGGGGTGGAGAGCTAAAAATACACATTGCATTGCTCAATTAAGAGAGCTCTGAGAGCAGATTGGAGGAAAGACCCCCCCCCCCTCTCCACACAGCTCACAGGAAAAGAATTGAGGATGTCAATCTGCTCGAGGTCCCTCCCCTGTCACCATTTTTCTATTGGTGTCAGGAACACTTGTCAGAAAATATATATGCTGATAGAAGAGGAATGAAGCAGCAGAGAGAAATGACACTTAGTGCTCTGGATTGAGACAAGCACACACTATAGAGGGATATGCTTTGTTCATATTTTATGTCTGAGGTTTAAAACTGCTTTAAACATATTACTCAATAGCAAAAGTTTGGCTTTGCAGACAGTATTTATTTGTAACAGTAGGGCTGACATCATCAGTGGTGTCACGAGGCAGGTGCGGGGGCTGCGGTCCGCACCTGGTGACACCGACCGCACGGGGTGACACTGGACCTGCTCCACAAAAAGGTAAGTCGTAAAGCAAGCCGACGATTCCCGCAGGATGGATCGGATCCATCCTGCGGGGATTGTCAGCTTTCTTTACAACTTACCATTTCTTAGAACGGGTCCGGTGTCAGCTCTTATACGTTGCATGCCGACGATCCTGTGGGGATCGTCGGCATTCAACCTATACGGGGTGACACTGGACCCGCTCCAAGGGAAGGTAAGTTGTAAAAAAAGCCGACGATCCCCGCAGGATGGATCGGATCTGCGGATTGAGCATAATGGATCGAAGTCCATTCTGTGGGGATCGTTGGAGGGGGTGTCACCAAGTGTTACCGCACCAGGTGACACCAACCCTAGGGATGCCCCTGGACATCATCACTGTGCAGAGAGCAGAGCAGGGAGCAGAAGCGGACTGACCATTTGGAAACTCGGGCACTGCCCGAGGGCCCGGGGTCAGTAGGGGGCCCCATGGGACACAGAATGTCCAGAGAGCGGGTCCTGGCACGTGTCATCGGCGGCTTGGTGCCTGAACACGGAAGAGGCAGCCAGATCCCATCAGTTAGGAGGATCAAGGTGGCAGTGCAGGACCTGGACTATGTCACCTGAACAGCAGATTACAGTGGGTCAATGCGGAGTAAGGAAGGCCTGGAGTAAGAAGAAAGAAGACCTGAATGAAGGGCCGGCATGACAGGGGTTAAAGGGGGTTGGGAGAGGCAGAGTCCCATTAGCATAAGGGTGAATCTAAATAATTTTAAGGAAGGAGTGGGGGGAGCTACGAGGGGTGGTCTTACAGGGCGTGGCAGGGGGCAGAGGCGGACTGACCATTCGAGCACTCGGGCACTGCCTGAGGGCCCGGGGTCAGTAGGGGGCCCCATGAGAGGCTCTTGGTACCTTTTTCATAGGCTTTTTTGAGTTTGGGCAAGGACACAGGGGCCCCATGATCCCCTATTGCCTGGGGGCCCCATGAGTTGTCAGTCCGCCCCTGGCAGGGAGTGACCCAGCAGGCTCCACCCACTACAAGATGCCTGCAGAAAACTACAGGAGGGGCGGAGACCAGACCAGTCACCCTGCACAAGGAGAGAGAGCAGCAGTGAGCGGTCTTTATTAAAGAAAGCTTCTGTACAGAGGCACAGATCTGTAAGAAATAGGCAAAGCTCAGCAATTTTCAAGAAAGAATTTGCATGCCACTTATGTTAGGATTATCTCGGAATTCTTTAATTATCTGTTTTACTATTGTAATATCAGATCTATTTTAGCCTGTTGTTCACAACATTTTTTTTTTTCAGTATGCCTTCACCTCTGCTGAAGCTGGCACTTCGAGCTTCGTCCTAAAGATGGCAGCATCAATTTAGAAAAAGGTTTTTTGTTTTTTTTTGGCAGCAGATGACAACAGCGTTACTCACACATACGATTATACACATACATCTCAAAGCTGTGTAGCATGTCAGCTCCGCTCGGTAACGCCGCGTTAAGTGCCAGAGACTCTGCTATGAAGAGCTTATGCCTGATGGAAGTGTGAGTGCCAGGAGATTAGGACATGAAGGGAAATTTAAATTAAAAAAAAAAAAAAAAAATTCTGCCCTATCATTAACACGGACATCCCTGGCTTTTGATCAGTCCTATTAATTTTTCCAAGTGAGTATTCTGAAATCATAAACACTGTCAAAGTGTCAGTTTAATAGCATGACCAATAAGTGGCATGATACATCTTAACAGCTAGTTTGTACTTTAGCTGTAAAACATTACAGGTCTTTATTTAATCACGTAGGGCCTCATGCGTTAAAGCAGCTGGAAAAAAAAAGAATAGCTGTTATTGCCCATGGCAAACAATCTGTGTCTTGGTTTAATCACTTTAATACCGGGCACTTTTACCCCCTTCCTGCCCAGGCCGATTTTCAGCTTTCAGCGCTCTTACACTTTGAATCATAATTGCGCGGTCATGCAATACTGTACCCATGAAAATTTGTTTTGCATTTTTTCACACAAATAGCGCTTTCTTTTGGTGCTATTTAACCATTTCAATACCGGGCACTTTTACCCCCTTCCTGCCCAGGCCATTTTTCAGGTTTCAGCGCTCTCACACTTTGAATGACAATTGCACGGTCATACAACACTGTACCCAAAATAAAATGTTATCATTTTCTTCACACAACTAGAGCTTTCTTTTGGTGGTATTTAATCACTGCCGGGGTTTTTATTTTTTGCTAAATTAACAAAAAAAGACCAAAAATTTTGAAAAAAAACACGTTTTTCTTTGTTTCTGTTATAAAAGTTTGCAAATAAATAATTGTTCTTCATAAATTTAGGCCGAGATGTATTCTGCTACATGTCTTTGGTGAAAATAACCCAAATTAGGATGTATTATTTAGTTTGTAGGAAAGTTATAGAGTTCACAAACTATGGGATAGATCTGAATATTGATCAATCCTGAAGTACTGACAGCCAATCTAATTTCTTGAGGTCCAAGAATGTCAGGACAGTACAGATATCCCCCAAATGTCAGGACAGTACAGATATCCCCCAAATTACCCCTTTTTACAGAGTAGACAGTCCGACATACTTCATAAGAGGAATGGCGAGTTTTTTGAAGTTGGTTTTTTTTTGTCATAATTTTTCGGAAAATGAAAAAATTAAAATAATTAGTTTCACTATTTTTTTTTTTCATACTGTCACCAGTGCAGTACAGCGTCATCATATAACTGCCATGGCAGTGATCAGGGACACTGACTGGTGACAGTATGAAAAATATATATATATATATATTTTTTTTTTTCTAGTATTTTTTATTACATTTTTTTCTTTTTTTTGAGATTTTTTTTCATATTTCACTATGACCAAAGTAGTACAATGTTACCATAGTAACATCGTACTACTTTGGGGAAGTGATCAGTATTTTTTTTTTTTTTACACAATTTGCTTACAGCAAAGAATTACTTTGCTATAAGCAAGCATTTACCTGAATGACATCGATTCCTGCAGGGTTTTTTTTTTTTTTTTTTTTTGTGCTAAGCTGTGATTTGGCCACAGCTAATCACATGACATGTGCATGTGATTAGCTGTGACCATTCACAGCTAGCACTAGTATACAATGGATGGCATGAATGAAGCCATCCATTGTATACAACTGTCATGTCACTTGCTGTGATTGGTCACAGCAGGTCACATGGTACTGACAACGGGGCCGATACTCAGATCTGTCATCGGCCGTGTCCGAGGTACACGGCCGGTGACAGATCGCGCCGCTGCACGGCTCTGCAGGAGCGCAATCTGCGCATGTGCAGGAGGATGCCGTATGGCGTCCACCTAGAACGCTGATATTTGCTGGCCGCCATTCGGCCATAGTGCAGGTGGCAAATGGTTAATCGAGTTTTTTATTTTTTGCGAAATAAACAAAAAAATTCCAAAATTAAAAAAAACAAAAACTGTTTTTCTTTGTTTCTGTTATACAATTTTGCAAATAAATAACCTTTCTTCGTAATTTAGGTATTCTGCTACATTTCTTTGGTGGAAATAATGAGTTAATTATTTAGTCTAGATGAATAAAAGAATGCGCTAAATAAGAAATTACCACAAAAAACGAAATAAAATAATAAATAAATACAAAATAATGCCCATAATGCTCATAGAAGTCCAACCACCTTCAAAAGTGATAATCAATTGTGGAATCTTGTATAAATCAAAAAAACACCATGTAAAAATCCACCACCGAATGAAATGAATAAACTCACCAGAGCTATATGCTGATCAAATTATAAATCAGCATAATGGCATTTGCTCTGGGAGCGATGATCTGTAGAGGTATCCAAAGTATGGGAGCAACAAACTGCAATCAGCCAATCAGCACATATGGAACAGCCTTATCAGCAAGTGGTCATCATTTCTCCATAAATATTGGTAATGCATTAAATACTTCGTTAAATTCCCCTGGAGGTGCATGGATGACAAATTTTGCTGCTACACGTGGCGGGGGATGGGAGGTATGTGGGGTCCCGGGCACATCTGATCCGGCCAGGTCTCCGCCCTTCTGCCTCCTATTTTCGGCTGAGGCCGTACAAGGAGCGGACCGGCTGGGAGGAAGAAGAGGCGGAACTCATCATTAGTATTTAGTCTGCAGGAAAGTTATAGTCCACAAACTATGGTATATATCTGATCATCGATCAATCCTGATGTACTGACGGCCAATCTAATTTCTTGAGGCCCGAAAACTCCAGGATTGTACAGATATCCCCCAAATGACCCATTTATGAAAAGTAGACAGTCCAAGGTATTAAGTAAGAGGCATGACGAGTTTTTTGAAGTTGTAATTTTTTGTCACAATTTTTTTGAAAATGAAAAAATTAAAAAAGTTCACTTTTTTTTTACATGTTGTCACCAGACCAGTACAACGTTATCATATAACTGGTGTGGCAGTGATCAAGGACACTGACTTGTGACAGTATGTAAAAAAAAAAATTATAATAATTTTTTTCAATTTTTAAAACTTTTTAATTACATTTTTTTTTTTTTTTTATGATTTTTGTTCAACATACTGTGACCAGAGAAGTGTTACCATTGTAATGTACTACTCTGGGGAAGTGATCAAGATGTTTTATTTTACAGATTGCTTATACCAATGTATTTCAGAGGAGGGCGCTGCATCATATTATCCCTTAACACCTTCCCGCCTGGCTTATAGCAGATTGATGTCCTCTCAGAAGGTGCCGCTAAGGCAGCCACAGGGCCGCAAGAGGCGTGATATGTCACCTGCTGTGTCTGGAGGACACAGCCAATGACTGATCACTACACCGGCCTGCTGTCAGTCTCATGTGATCGCTGTGACCAATCACAGCTAACAACACAATTGTGTACACTGGATGGCATGAAAGGAAGCCATCCATTGTTTACAATTGTCATGTGGTCTGGGAAAATATGATGCAGAGCCCTCCTCTAGTTAGGGTTCCAGTTCTCCTGGGGCTGCTGCCCCTGGGACATAGCTAGTGAGACAAAAAATTGCAGTGTGGGCCTCAGCAGTATTTGGGTTGAGGGAATGGGGAAGATTGCTAAATTATTATTTGCTGAAGGGGTCATCCTGGAGTCCTGATCCGGAGAAGGAACTTTTGTCTCCCTCACTGAGGAACTGTGGATGTTAAGATCTGGACTCATTGCTGGTCAGTTCCGAACTCTCCAGCACTTTGTCTGAAACCATTTCTGGGTGCTTTTTGATGTGTACTTTGACCCATGACCTCTGACGGAGACCCAGCTTTCTGACACTGGGCCCTACATTGCACCCCAGAATTCTTTGGTAGTCTTCAGATTTCATAATGCCATGCACACGGTCAAGATATTGTTATAAACCACCTAGCGGGGCCCCTAGCAGTCCACAGGACAGGATTCCCCAGGGCGCGGAGTCTAAGCCCCAGTCTGCTTGTTCACCAGAGCCCCTGATGGTGGGGATGGGCTTGGAGCAGACAAGGACCAGGTCGCGACCCCTGAGTACCCCCGTCTGTGGCAGCGGAACCCGCCAGAGGTACGTGCAGGTAGAGAGCCTGATGTGAAGAGGTGGAAGACGGGATCCGAGCGGGATGGATGGATGGCAGAGTAGTAAGCGTGGTCAACGAGCCGGGTCAGTAACAGTGGGGTCAGCGTAGTACAAGGCGGCAGGCGGAAGAATAGTCAGGTCACTTGCAGGGGTCGGCAACAGGGGTTCAGATCAGGTACGGAGTATGCAGAAGAGAAGTCAGACTAGCCAGGGAATCAGAGCAGGAGAAGTCAGCGGTGGTCAGGTGCAGGCAGGGTCAGCAACAAATCTAGGATCACAGGAACACAGGAACACAGAAGAGACCATACGGCAATGGGTGTTAGTGCAGGGCAGGTTTAAATAGTGCGCCCTGCCCTGCTATTGGTGCCGGGTGAGCGGCCGCGATCGCGAGTGCGCATGCGCGGCCGCTGCAGTACAGGTCTCAGAGTCCGTCGGATAGGATGGATCGGTGCTCCGCGCATGCGCGGAGTCACTTGCCGCCGCGATCCCTGACATTGCCCCCCCCCCATGGGCATCCTCCGGATGCCCAACCGGCTTCTCCTCCGTGGGTGGTTGCGATAGAACTCCCGAACCAGTCTAGGGGCATGGACATTTTGGGCCGGTTCCCATGAATTCTCTTCAGGGCCATAGCCCCTCCACTTGATTAGGAACTGTGTCTGACCGCCTCTTTTCCTGCAATCGATGATTGCCTCAACCTCGAATTCTTCCTGTTCATTAATGGTTATAGGCTCAGGAGGCCTGGATCTTCGGTCCGGGAAGGGATCTGGCGTTGCTGGTTTCAGTAACGACACATGAAACACTGGGTGAATCTTGAAGTTTCCTGGGAGTGCCAGCTCATATGCCACCTCATTGATCCTCCGTTTCACCCGGAATGGACCCATAAATTTTGGTCCCAACTTCTTCGAGGGGCAAGACATCCTCAAATTGGTAGTAGCTAGCCAAACCTGGTCTCCTGGTTGTAAACTCAATTCACCTCTTCTTCTCCTGTCGAAGGCCCTCTTACTGTCTTCTTGGGCCTTTGACATGGCTTCTTGAAGCACCTTGTTATTGGTGGAAAAAAACTCTAGCATGTTCTGCGTAGCCGGGACCGGGCTTTCCGGAATTAGGTCAGGTAAAAATGTGGGGTGAAACCCGTAATTAGCGAAGAAGGGGGATTGCCCCGTAGCAGAGTGCTTCGCGTTATTATACGCGAACTCCGCTAATGGCAAGAGTGCCAGCCAGTCGTCCTGGAGGAAAGACGTGTAACATCGCAAGTACTGTTCCAGCGTCTGGTTTGTCCTTTCTGTCTGCCCATTCGTCTGAGGGTGGTAGGCCGATAAAAGGGACAGCTTGATTCCCAGAACCTCGCATAGTGCTTTCCAGACCTTGGACGTAAATTGGGCCCCTCGATCCGAGACAATGTCTTCTGGCACACCACGGAGTTTCACTACCTCCTTCACGAAAATCTGTGCTGTTTCCATAGCTGAGGGTGTATTTTTTAGCGGCAGGAAATGGGCCATCTTCGACAGCCGATCTACAATTACGAAAATCACTGAATGATCTTGAGATAGTGGGAGCTCCACTATAAAATCCATGGAGATCATCTGCCATGGCCGATCTGGTATAGGCAATGGTCGTAGTAGACCCCAGGCCTTATTTCTGGTGGGCTTGTTTCTCTGACACGTGGCGCAGGTTCTCACATAAAGTTCACAGTCTTTCGCCATGTTTGGCCACCAGAACGTCCGCTGGAGTAACTCTAGAGTCTTCGCGTTTCCAAAATGACCTGCTAGAGGATGATCATGGCAGTGCCCCAGTACTAAGGTTCGGATCTCCTCAGGTACAATGATCCGCCCTTCTTTCCAACAGAGACCCTCCTTAATCTGTAGAGATACCCCAGGTGGGCTTGGCATTCCTATGGATGCGGATTGAAGCCTGGAGCGTAGCTCTGACTGGAGAGCGAGGAAGTTTCCTGTGGACAGGATGGTGTCTGGTCGAGGAACTTCTCCTGGGTCTTCGAACATACGTGAGAGAGCGTCTGGCTTTGTATTCTTGGACCCGGGTCGGTACGTGATGTGGAATGCGAATCTGGCGAAGAAGAGTGCCCATCTTGCTTGGCGTGGTCTCAGACGTTTGGCTGTCCTCAGGTATTCTAGATTCTTGTGGTCAGTAAAAATCAAGATTGGATGTTGGGCCCCTTCCAGTAGATACCTCCACTCCTCCAGCGCTGTCTTGATAGCCAGAAGCTCTCGGTCGCCAATATCATAATTTCTCTCTGCAGACGTCAACTTCCTCGAAAAAAATGCTACCGGGTGCATAATTTCCTTGGTTCCCTTCCGTTGGGACAGGATGGCCCCAACTGCGTTCTCTGAAGCGTCCACTTCCAAAATGTACGGCAGGGAGGAGTCAGGATGGCTAAGGATAGGGGCAGTAGTAAACAGTTTCTTCAACGTCTCAAATGCTGCTTGAGCCTCGGGCGTCCATCGAAAATGGGTTCCCTGTTTGGTGAGCTGCGTAATAGGAGACACTAGGCCTGAAAAGTTCTTAATGAATTTCCGGTAGAAATTGGCAAATCCTGTAAAGCGTTGTATGCCCTTCTTGTCTGTGGGTACTGGCCATTCTAAGATTGCCGAGACCTTCTGGGGATCCATCGCAACCCCCGTGGTGGAGATGATCAACCCCAAAAATGCAATGCTGTGCTGCTCAAAGCTGCATTTGTCAGCTTTTGCATACAGCCCATGTTGGCGTAAACGTTCCAACACCTTTCTGACATGACCCCTATGGTCTTCCAGAGAAGGGGAAAAAATCAAGATGTCATCCAGGTATACTACCACAAAAACGTCCAGATAATCTCGGAATATGTCGTTAATGAAATGCTGAAATGTGGCTGGGGCATTTCACAGTCCGAAGGGCATGACAAGATATTCGAAGTGCCCGAATCTTGTGTGGAATGCTGTCTTCCACTCGTCCCCCTCTCTGATGCGCACCAAGTTATATGCGCCCCTCAAGTCTAGCTTGGTAAATATGGCTGCCGTCTTTAACCTTTGGAACAGTTCCGGGACCAAAGGGAGGGGGTAACGATTCTTAACTGTAATCCTGTTCAAGTCACGGTAGTCGATACAGGGTCTGAGGGACTTGTCTTTCTTTTCGACAAAGAAGATTTCCGCCCCGGCCGGTGACGTGGAGGGACGGATAAACCCCTTCTCAAGGTTCTCGTCAATATACTCCTTGAGTACCTCCAACTCTCGCTCTGATAGGGGGAAAATCGTCCGAACGGAATCTCGGATCAGGGTAGGAGGTTGATAGGACAGTCATAGGCCCGATGTGGAGGGAGAGTGTCAGCACCCCGCTTACTAAAAACGTCTAAGTAGTCGTGGTAGGCCGGGGGAATAATCTGGACAAGCTCGGTGTCCCCGTCGATACAGAAAAGCGACTGGGGAACCACAGAGGTTGGGGCGTGACAATGTTCCTGGCAGTAAGATGATGGAAACTGGATAGACCCCGTCTTTCAGTCAATTTGGGGGTTGTGTGCCTGCAACCACGGGAGTCCCAGGATAACTGGAAACAGAGGGGATGCGATAGCATCCAAACGAAGGAGCTCCCGGTGATGGTTACCCACTGTGGTACGGATAAGTGGGGTCTCCTGGTCCACCAGCCCTGACTTAATATGTGACCCATCTGCTAAAAAGATATTAAGCCCGTGTTCCCTGGTCTGGAGAGGAATGTTCTGTTGGGTGGCAAAATCTAGATCAATAAAGCAACTACAAGCCCCGGAATCGATAATTGCTGTTGCTGACATGGTTCTCCCTGGGAGTAGAAAAGACACGAGTATGGCTACATAATTGGCATGATTACTATGTTTAGAGGAAACGGTAGAGAAAATGGAAGTGCACTTACCCAATTTCGCTGGGCAAGAACGCACCACATGACCAGTTCCCCCACAGTATAGACAGAGGTTGTTCTTCCGTCGTCTCTGGCGTTCCTCCACTGATAGTGAGGGCCGTGCCTGTCCGAATTGCCTAGGCATTGGTGTTCCCCCAGGATCCAAGTTCGCATCTCTTTCTGGCAGGGTTTGGACCGGGGTGCGGGCTAGTGCCCATGGGGGTCCTGGTTCTGGGCTTGACCTCTCCAACCTGCGTTCCCGCAGTCTGCGGTCGATCTGTATGACCAGGGTGATGAGATCTTTCAGAGAGTCAGGCAGGTCCACCCTGGCTAACTCATCTTTAAGTGTTTCAGACAGACCCCTGCGGAACTGGTGGCATAATGCGGCATCATTCCACCGGGTGTCCCCCATCCAGCGTCTGAAATCAGCTACATATTCTTCCGCTGCCCGGCGGCCCTGCCGGAGAGAATACAGGGCCGATTCCGCGGATGCTGCCCGCTGCGGATCGTCATAGAGGACTGCCATCGTGTTGAAAAAGTCGGTCACGGACCCTAGGTGGGGGTCGTGGGTCTCCATTAGCCGGTGGGCCCAGCCCTGGGGCTGATCCAGGAGTAAGGAGATGACGAAACCCACCTTCACTGTTTCAGAAGAAAATGTCCGGGGCTGTAGGCTAAAGTACAACTGGCAGGCGTTCCGGAAGGCCCTGAACTTTGTTCGATCCCCGCTGAAGCGTTCCGGCAACGGTACTTGGGGCTCTGGTGGAGGCAACGTGAATACTGCCCTGCTGGGGGGTTCTGTTGGTTCTCCTGCTGCCGTGGTGGAACCCGAGCATTGGGATGGAGCCGCAGGTGCGGCCAAAGTCTGAATCCGGCCATCGAGGTGTGTATAATCCTCCTGCAGCGATTGGACGGCTTGGGTTAGTGTTGCCAAATGCCGACATATGTCTTCCAGTGGGGATGGTCCTCTTCCAGGCTCCGTCATGGCCGTATGGTTCTGTTATAAACCACCTAGCGGGGCCCCTAGCAGTCCACAGGACAGGATTCCCCAGGGCACGGAGTCTAAGCCCCAGTCTGCTTGTTCACCAGAGCCCCTGATGGTGGGGTTGGGCTTGGAGCAGACAAGGACCAGGTCGCGACCCCTGAGTACCCCCGTCTGTGGCAGCGGAACCCGCCAGAGGTATGTGCAGGTAGAGAGCCTGATGTGAAGAGGTGGAAGACGGGATCCGAGCGGGATGGATGGATGGCAGAGTAGTACAAGGAGCGGACCGGCTGGGAGGAAGAAGAGGCGGAACTCATCATTAGTATTTAGTCTGCAGGAAAGTTATAGTCCACAAACTATGGTATATATCTGATCATCGATCAATCCTGATGTACTGACGGCCAATCTAATTTCTTGAGGCCCGAAAACTCCAGGATTGTACAGATATCCCCCAAATGACCCATTTATGAAAAGTAGACAGTCCAAGGTATTAAGTAAGAGGCATGACGAGTTTTTTGAAGTTGTAATTTTTTGTCACAATTTTTTTGAAAATGAAAAAATTAAAAAAGTTCACTTTTTTTTTTACATATTGTCACCAGACCAGTACAACGTTATCCTATAACTGGTGTGGCAGTGATCAAGGACACTGACTTGTGACAGTATGTAAAAAAAAAAATTATAATAATTTTTTTCAATTTTTAAAACTTTTTAATTACATTTTTTTTTTTTTTTATGATTTTTGTTCAACATACTGTGACCAGAGAAGTGTTACCATTGTAATGTACTACTCTGGGGAAGTGATCAAGATGTTTTATTTTACAGATTGCTTATACCAATGTATTTCAGAGGAGGGCGCTGCATCATATTATCCCTTAACACCTTCCCGCCTGGCTTATAGCAGATTGATGTCCTCTCAGAAGGTGCCGCTAAGGCAGCCACAGGGCCGCAAGAGGCGTGATATGTCACCTGCTGTGTCTGGAGGACACAGCCAATGACTGATCACTACACCGGCCTGCTGTCAGTCTCATGTGATCGCTGTGACCAATCACAGCTAACAACACAATTGTGTACACTGGATGGCATGAAAGGAAGCCATCCATTGTTTACAATTGTCATGTGGTCTGGGAAAATATGATGCAGAGCCCTCCTCTAGTTAGGGTTCCAGTTCTCCTGGGGCTGCTGCCCCTGGGACATAGCTAGTGAGACAAAAAATTGCAGTGTGGGCCTCAGCAGTATTTGGGTTGAGGGAATGGGGAAGATTGCTAAATTATTATTTGCTGAAGGGGTCATCCTGGAGTCCTGATCCGGAGAAGGAACTTTTGTCTCCCTCACTGAGGAACTGTGGATGTTAAGATCTGGACTCATTGCTGGTCAGTTCCGAACTCTCCAGCACTTTGTCTGAAACCATTTCTGGGTGCTTTTTGATGTGTACTTTGACCCATGACCTCTGACGGAGACCCAGCTTTCTGACACTGGGCCCTACATTGCACCCCAGAATTCTTTGGTAGTCTTCAGATTTCATAATGCCATGCACACGGTCAAGATATTGTTATAAACCACCTAGCGGGGCCCCTAGCAGTCCACAGGACAGGATTCCCCAGGGCGCGGAGTCTAAGCCCCAGTCTGCTTGTTCACCAGAGCCCCTGATGGTGGGGATGGGCTTGGAGCAGACAAGGACCAGGTCGCGACCCCTGAGTACCCCCGTCTGTGGCAGCGGAACCCGCCAGAGGTACGTGCAGGTAGAGAGCCTGATGTGAAGAGGTGGAAGACGGGATCCGAGCGGGATGGATGGATGGCAGAGTAGTAAGCGTGGTCAACGAGCCGGGTCAGTAACAGTGGGGTCAGCGTAGTACAAGGCGGCAGGCGGAAGAATAGTCAGGTCACTTGCAGGGGTCGGCAACAGGGGTTCAGATCAGGTACGGAGTATGCAGAAGAGAAGTCAGACTAGCCAGGGAATCAGAGCAGGAGAAGTCAGCGGTGGTCAGGTGCAGGCAGGGTCAGCAACAAATCTAGGATCACAGGAACACAGGAACACAGAAGAGACCATACGGCAATGGGTGTTAGTGCAGGGCAGGTTTAAATAGTGCGCCCTGCCCTGCTATTGGTGCCGGGTGAGCGGCCGCGATCGCGAGTGCGCATGCGCGGCCGCCGCCGTACAGGTCTCAGAGTCCGTCGGATAGGATGGATCGGTGCTCCGCGCATGCGCGGAGTCACTTGCCGCCGCGATCCCTGACAGATATCCAGTGCCTGAAGCAGCAAAGCAACCCCAAAACATCAGTGACCACCCCCATTATGTGTGACTGTATTCTTTCTTTAAAGGCCTCATTTCTTTTTCTGATAACAGTAGAATGATGGGCTTTACCAAAAAGCTGCCATTTTGTTTTGTCTGTCCACAGCACATTCTCCCAGAAGGATTTTGGATTCCTCAGATAAGTTTTGGCAAACTCCAATCTGGCTGTTTTATGTTTCTGTGTCAGCAGTGGGGTCCTCCTGCGTTTCCTACCATAGCGTCCCTTTTCATTCAGATGGTGATGTATAGTGTGAGCTGACACAGTTGTACCCTGTGCCTGAAGGTCAGCTGAATTTGTCTGGAAGTTGATCGAGGTTCTTTATCCACCACTCAAAGAATCCTTCATTACAATCTTTGATCAAGTTTTTCTCTTTTGTCCACGTCCAGGGAGATTAGCTACAGTGCGATGGGCTGTAACCTACTTGACAATGTTGCACACAGTGGACACAGGAACATTAAGATCTGCTAACTGATACAGGTGAGTTTAATTACAAATTACAGGAGCATCACAGACTTGGAATGCAATTATTTCTTACAATTTTGAGAAGGTGCCAATAATTTTGTGTCATACCAATACAGACAAAAGAAATAAACATGAGAATGCCTAAACATTTGTAACTGCAACAATTTTCTGGGCAAAGTGGTGCATTATCTGGCAGAAATTCCGGGGTGCCAATATTTTTGGCTATGACTATATCCTGACTGACGTACAAAGCTGTCCACCATACTGCCCCGAACTACATCACTGACCTAATATCCAAGTACCGCCCAGCACGCACACTCCGCTCCTCACAAGACCTCCTTCTCTCTAGTTCCCTGGTCTCCTCCTCCCATGCCCGCCTCCAGGACTTCTCCAGGGTGTCACCCATCCTCTGGAACTCCCTGCCCCAACCCATCAGATTATCACCTGCTCTCCTGTCCTTTAGGCGTACCCTGAAAACCCATCTCTTCAGGGAAGCTAACTTGCCGACCTACCCCACCCCCTGCTAACTTGCCGACCTCCTCCACTCTTCCTACCACTCCATCCCCCACAGCTATCTCCTCCTGTGCCACCATCCCCTCCCTCCTAGATTGTAAGCTCGAAAGAGCAGGGCCCTCGAACCCCTCATGTTTTTTATTGTATTGGTATTGTTCTGTCACATGTTTTGTCCCCCTTTGTAATGTACAGCGCTGAGCGAACTATTGACACTTTATAAATACTGTATAATAATAATAATAATAATAATATCCTGAGCCTTCAGAGTTGCCTGATACTGGGCAACATTCAACTTGGATGACTGAGAACACCTTGTACAGTGGAAAGAAGGCATTGAAGGGGACAGTTCTAAAGAAGAGGTGATAATTATCTTTTTATTAAAATACCTTCATAGCACACACTTAGAGGCGCTGTGTTTCTTTGTTTTCCCTTCTGCAGAGTCATGCTTCGCTCCTACGCAGCTTTCCCTTAGTGCCTACTGGACTACCTGTACCCCTGCCCATTTGGAACTCATCAAACATACATGGACTGCCACACCATGCGCTTGTTATCCCTTTTGTATTGACTTTCTTTAAAGGTAATCGGTTATTTGTGAAGTGCATATGTGTTCCTCTTCCAATCTCCTATCAGTAATGGGTGGTACATTCTCGTATGTGTCCTGAGGTGTGCTAGGTAGAAAAGTTCATCTCATCTGAAAGACTTTCTGAAGCATTTAATGGTTACGAGCATCAAATACATCCAACACATTTCAGGAATAAAGCTTACTCCCTACTTCAGGGCTTGAGCAGTCGATGTTAATTAAGTGAAGACAGAATGCACTAGGGCAGTGATTCGCAACCTTTTTTCAGTCAATGCACCCTTTAAAATTCTGCACAATCTCAAGGCACCCCATTCTAAAATTTAGTGAAGGGCCAAACAAGGATGATGTGCATGCACCCCACGCCCTCCTTATCAACTGATGATGTCATTGGTTGTTAGGATGCAGGCAGCTAGAAGGTCATAAAAGTGCACAATGAAAACCTGTGGCTTTGTGTACTAAAAGGCAGGATTGATCCACCTGCTGGCTTGTATACAATTTTTGGGCATTTTGCCAAGGCACCCCTGAAGACACCTGAAGGCACCTGGGCACCCTGGTTGAGAAAGGCTGCACTAGGGGACCTGTGTTACAGCCTGATGAAGACTAATGTCTCCTGATGGCACTAAAGGCAGCCAACACAGGTCCACTAGTTCATTCCTGATTTTATTAACATTGACTTCTCAAGCCCTGAAGAAGGGGGAGGCTTTTCTTCTCCTTAAAATGCATTGGCTGTAATCGATTCTCTTAACCATTAAATGTTCAAAAAGTGAAAGTGAAACTTATGTACCAGGCACTCTTTAGTACACAGCCAAGAATTTACCATCTGGTGAGTGCTTACTTTGTTTCTATCAAGGAGGTAGCAGCCTAGAACCAGAACAGGTTCCATCTACACTATATTTTAACCACTGATCTCCTTCTTCAAAGGAAAAAATATTGTACATCCATCAGAACCAACTTTCACTTCTATTGGTCTACCACTATCACACAGACATCGGACACCAGTGATGGATAATCCTAGATAATGCCAAGAGTGGCATTGACGTGATGGAGGAAAAGCCTCCCTTTATACTGTGAATAAAGGGCATCTTGGTGATAGCTTCTCAGTATCTTCTCCCAGGTTGAGTGACAATATTCATCCTGAAACCTGTATTTGGTGACCTCTCAACATAGTCACAGCACTTTTCAGGGCATCATTTTCTGAACTTCTATTTACCTTTTATATAATTTCAAAGGATGATAATACTGTTATTTGCTCACACTTAGTGCTTTCAAAGGTTCCACATTTTAAAACAATACCCAGCTTTTCTCTTCCACTAGAGAGCCACATTAAAGAATTCCAAAATCGTGACCTTTCCTGAGATGAAGATATTGGCTGCAACTTGTCAACACGATGGTGGGGGGCTCCAAGGCATCCCATAAATACTCACACTAGTGCTATTTAGGAGAGGTGGTAAAGTTTCTACAAAGAATTGTTCCAGTTTTTCTTTCATAAATGAAGACAAAGAAATCTATTTTATAAAGCAAGGCTAGAACATCATTAAAAATGAGTCACCGAATTCAGGAAAATTGCTTTGTGTGCTCACTGAATAAAGCACTATGGATTTATTTTCAAACGGGTTTTGTCAAAAGCCAACCAACTTTGCAGATGCATTTAAAGTGTTACTAAACAGTAAAATCAGTCTGTATATGCAGTAAAGCATGCTTGTTATACTCACTGTGGAACCTAAGAGGGTTAATCCTTTGCATTGTGTAAAAAGAGTGTTTGATCCTGTCTTTTCTGATCCTCTCCATCTTTCACAGTCCCCAGTAAATCTGCTAATAGTACAGAGCCTTGGGGCCAAGCTGCACATGCTCAGTTTAGTGTATATTGCTAGAGAGTTTTATTCTTCTAGGGAGGGTGCGGGTGCATGTGATCAGCACAGGGCCAATCAGCACTGTCCAGACAGAGTGTCAGGGGTCTGGCAGGCTCATAGGACAATCAGGGGATAATGAAAAACTCCTCCTACAAGCTTTAACCAGTGCTTTGCTGGACACTGATAGACGTCACAAGACTGCTATATCCTGCTGATGAGAAAAGGCATTTATCAGTTTATATTTACTAAAATAATTAATAGAATACATTTCCATGTTGTGTGTACTGTGGGAGACCAGATATAGTGAATGCAGGGTCCTGGGAGACCAGATACAGTGAATGCAGGGTCTGGGGAGACCAGATATAGTGAATGCAGGGTCTGGGGAGACCAAATATAGTGAATGCAGGGTCCGGGGAGACCGGATATAGTGAATGCAGGGTCCTGGGGAGACCAGATATAGTGAATGCGGGGTCCGGGGAGACCGGATATAGTGAATGCAGGGTCCTGGGAGACCAGATATAGTGAATGCAGGGTTCGGGGAGACCAGATATAGTAAATTTAGGGCCTGGGAGACCAGATATAGTGAATGCAGGGTCTGGGGAGACCAGATATAGTGAATGAATGGTCTAGGGAGACCAGATATAGTGAATGCAGGGTCCTGGGTTTAGTAAAACGTTAAGGCCTTGTTTTAGTTGGCTCTCATAAACTGTATATACAGTATAACCAAAAAAAATGGTGAAAGATGGGTGGGGTTAAAACCCCATCACTTTAATTGTTGCTGTCTTTGTCCTGTTGGTGAAATTTCCTTTCTCTATAAGTTCTGGAGATCCAACAGGGAGTAATAGAAAAAAGTTAGGGAAATTCACATCTTAGCCATTGCTGCCAAAAGAGGGGTTTAAAATCATGTCTTAATGGGGACATAAATAAAAATAAAAATGAACCTTTACCTACTAAAAGCTAAGAAAAAAAAAACATGCTCCTAAAAGCCAAACTACTTCCAAAACTTTAGTTTTGGATAGTGTGGGAAAGGTTTAGATTAGAACCTCTGTCAATTTTTTTCAAAGCTTTGTATCCAATAGCGTTGAAACAGTATTCATGCAGGGTGTCTGGATTCTGGGCTGGAAGCTTCTACATGTAGCACTACCCCTGCTGGAGCCCCTTGGCAGATTGGGTTCTCTGTTCTTCTGTCTAGACTTTGAGAACAATTTCAGCCCCACTGAGTCTGACACACCAGGTTAAGCAAATGGATACTGCACTGCTACCGGAAGCACAGATATAGATACTCTGCATGCAACTAAGGTTCAGTATCAAAAAACAAACATCAGACTGGTTAGTGGTAAATGAACCCAATATATTGTCATGAAGTATCGTAAATAGCAGTAGGCACATAAATGACTAAGTAAAGGATTAGGTCAGGCACAGTTCACTAGACAATATAGCAATATAGTATGTTCACTAAGCTATAGCAGCATAGAGTGGAGTTCTATGCAGCTAAATTGGAGTAAACCTGAGAATCCACTAAATCAGCAATCAGTAATGGCATTAGAAAACCGTAACAGCAGTGATAATCAATACTGCGATAACTCCTCTGTAAACAGTAGGCTAAATCCACTTTAGAATGCACTCTGTAAAGGGGCGGAGCCTAACCATGGCGGCTGAGGAGAGCCCGATGTAGGAGCTCTCGGACAAGCTCCTCCACCCGACCTCCCCAAACCCCTACCTGTAACGGGGAAGCATAGTGGGAAAATTTACTGCAGCATGGTGGTCCCCTTTGGATAGACTGAAGCGCTGTGGGAGAGCTGATCTGGGAGAAGGGGTTCGGCTGCGGTGCTCGATGGTGAAGGCGTGTCTGGCTTCTGGGAGACGTGGAGGAGCGGTGTGGCCACGTGGTCAGCCGCTAAGCACCGCTGGGAGACCAGGAAGCCGGCCGGTGTTTGGTGCGGAAGGAGAGCAGCTGCCCGACTCACAGGCTCACTAATTGGAGCCCTGTTGCCGGTCCAATACTCGGACCATTGTTTGCCGGCTGACTATCCGGTGCCCTGCTAGCTAGCTCACGGTTTGCAGCTCTGTATGCTAAACCCAGAGCTCGGAGTCCTGGTGGTCGGTCCCTACCCGGAGATCTGTTTGCCGGCTTATTAGCCGAAGACCTGACTGCTGGTCAACTATATGGAGTCATACTTAGTGGCCCACTGTCCGGCGTCCTGCTGACTGGCCCACTGCTTGGAGCCCTGCCTGTGAAGGAGGAGAGGCACTGGGGATTGGAGAGACAAAGGCGGATGATACACTTGGGAGCCCCCTAAATGTACACACTGCCCAGCCGAACAACAGTGGAAGAGAGCTCCTAGCCGGGTCACGAGAGGAAGAGTGACACGAGGAGGGTGAGTGACTTTGGTCGACACTTGATAAGTATGGTCCCCTGTTGTAAACTGTTTAGGGGAAGAAGTGTATGAGAGTAAAAAGGGGACCCCCCCTGACAGGGGAATGTAAAGGAGTGGAAAAGAGAAGAGGGTAAACGAAAGAAAAGTGTGAAAACCAAGTGAGTGGATAAGGTGCGATTCGTTTATTAATAATAGTCTCTCCATAACCCCGAGCCTATAAAGAAGAATAAGACTCATAGAAGAATGAAAAATAAAAATGCAAAAGGAAGTGGGCCTAAAGGGACTCAGACCGGTACCATTAAAAAATATACCTCCCAGGGAAACATAACTCCAGAAAGATCTCAGGGTAATAGTGGAAAAGGAGAAGTAGACCTAAGTCTGGAATGTAGCCCTAGACTATCACTAGGCCTTGACATTAGTAGCCAACAAACATCAGCTAATACAGTGATGGAGACAGAGTTACAAATACCAAATAAAAAGGAAATGGCAGAAATGTTTAAAGGTCTGGAAAAAACAATAAAACAAGAAATTGTAAATATTCGAAATGATCTGGGACATCTCTTGGTGAGAGTGGAAGAAACGGAGGAAAAAGTTAAAAAACAATCCCAAATTATCTCTGAATTAGAAAAAGAAATAACCAATATAGGGAAAGCCCAAGAAAAACTGCGCTATAAGACTGAGATACAAGAAAATAGGAATAGGAGGAGAAACATTAGGATACGAGGAGTCCCAGAGAATTCAAAAGGAGAAAATTTGCAAGAGGTGGTCTGTAAAATATTAAACTCCATAATGGACAATACTGATACGGAAAGGATTAAAATGGAAGGAATCTTCAGACAAGGAAAATTCCAAGGAAATTCGGGAAAGGAAAGGCCAAGAGATATACTTGTTAAATTTTGTGACTTCCTAGATAAAGATAAAATTTGGAAAAGGATTAAGGGAAAATCAGTAATCATGCTCGAAGGAAAAGAAATACAGATATATGCGGATTTGTCATCAGAGACTCTGTGGAGAAGGAGAATCCTTAGACCTCTATTGGAAAGATTGAAAGAACAGAACGTCCAATATAGATGGGGGACCCCTGAGTGCCTAATAGGGTGGAGAAATGGAACTACAGCATATCTCAGGTTCCCAGAAGATTTGCAGTATTTTTGTGATAGACTTAAACTACAAAGACTGGAGATCCCTGGTTGGGAAGAAGAACACTGGGAAATTAGAATAAAAGGAAAGGAGCGCTGGCAGCCTGTTGGAGGGAGGAGGCGGGGGGAGGGGGGGGGAGGGGGAGAGGGAGAGAGATAATGTGGGTTTTTTTTTGTTTTTTTTTTTTTTTTTTCTCTCTCTCTCCCTCCTGTCTCTTTTCTGCCATCTCCCAACCGTCTCCTAACCACTATTATTGAGATATTCAGGGAGGAGTTAGGGGTTGAAGGGGAGGTTGGAGAGGG
Organism: Staurois parvus; assembly: GCF_062004578.1. Classification (NCBI taxonomy): domain Eukaryota; kingdom Metazoa; phylum Chordata; class Amphibia; order Anura; family Ranidae; genus Staurois; species Staurois parvus. The sequence goes on along the minus strand of NW_028317980.1, from coordinate 5,925,777 downwards.
GGGAAAAGTTGTCCATGGGTGGAGTTCTTTACTTTTTTGCCCTGAGATTAAATCAAAGGTGGATTGTATTTCCACAAATGATTAGTAGGCAAATAGTAGGCCTAAAAAGAGGGGGGGGGGTGGGAGGGAGGGGAGGGAAGTTGGGAGGGATGGAAGCTGGGTGGGAGGGAGGAAGGGGAGGGAGGGAGGGGAGGAGGTACGGGGTCAATACTCTGCAAGACAGAAGAGATAAAGAGGAAAAGGCAATCAGGAAGAGAGATGGAGCCAATTGGGAACGATGGAAGAAATACAGTTTATAACATATAATGTGAACGGGCTGAGTTGCCCAGGGAAGAGATTTAGGTTGTTTAATGAGTTACATCATAGGGCGACGTCAGTGGTATTTTTACAGGAGACACACTTTGAGATAGAGGCAAATGTAAAACTGAGATCCAAATACTATCCAACATGGTACTATGCAGATTCTCCAATTAAAAGAGCAAAAGGGGTTGCAATAGGTTTGGCAAAGAATATGAGATTTGAGCTGGAGGATAGAAGAACCGACCCGGAGGGGAGGTTTTTATTCTTAAAAGGTAAACTTCAGGGGATTGAGTGCACTTTAGCCAATATATACTGCCCTAATAAAAATCCGGAGATATATATGAAGGGTCTGTTAAAAAAATTAATGGAATTTAAAAAAGGGCGTTTGATAGTAGCTGGAGACCTAAATTTCTGTATGGACCCACAAAAGGATAATACCTCTTCTGTGCAAAGAGAGGGGAGTAGGTCTCTGAGAGCTTTGAAAAAAGCGATGCATGAATACCAACTAGTGGACACCTGGAGAATAACGCATATGAAAGACAGAGACTATTCCTTCTTCTCGAATGCACACGAGACATACTCGAGATTAGACTACATCTTAATAGACCACCAACTGATAGATCATCTGGTTAAAATCGACATAGAAACAAGGACGTTCTCGGATCATGCTCCGGTTGTGATGAAAATGAGATGGGGAGGAAGGTGGACTGGAGGATTGGGGTGGAGGTTAAACGAGGCTCTTCTTCTGGATGAGGATATAGTTCAAAAAATCGAGAAAGAGATTAAGGTATATTTTAAGGAGAACGAAACAGAGGGAGTATCGATAGCTACAGTTTGGGAAAGCCACAAGGTATTTATAAGAGGAATCTTGATCGCGGCAGGTGCAAGGAAAAAAAAGGAAAGAAGAGAGAGGGTCAGTAGGCTCTTAAAAGAAATATTGGAACTGGAGCAGATCCATAAGAAGAAAATAACAAAAGATACGAGACAGAAGCTAGTGGATAAAAAAGATGAGCTAGAGAGGTTGATGGAGGAGGAGAAGAGAAGAGTATACAACAGGGTTTTGAACGAAAGATATAGATGGGGAGACAGACCAGGAAGATATTTAATGAGAGCCTTGAATAAAAAGAAAAATAGGAACTACATAGAAAAGATAAAAAGTTCAAAGGGGGAGTTGGTCCACTCAAATAAAGAGATTATTAAAGTGTTTACGGAGTATTATAAGAAATTATATAATATCAGTACCCAAGGCCCTCTAAAAGAAGCCCAAGAGGAAATTAATAAAAAAAAGATGACATACTTAAAAAATGCGGGATTACCAAAACTAAGTGAAGTACAGTTGAAATCCCTAGATGCAGAAATCTCCCAGGAAGAAATTAAAAGAGCATTGAAAAGCACAGGGGGGGGAAAAAGCCCAGGCCCGGATGGTTATACAGTTAGGTACTATAAGAAATTCAGTGAGGTATTGCTACCCAAGCTGGAGAAATATATGAATGCTCTGGGAGGTGGGACGGAAGTGAGGAGAGAATCCCTGCAGGCCCATGTGGTACTTATTCATAAGGAAGGAAAAGATCCATCTCAGTGCTCCAGCTATAGACCTATTTCATTACTGAACACTGACACTAAACTGTATGCAAAGGTGTTAGCAAACAGGTTGAGGGATCTGATGCCTGAATGGATCCATGGAGATCAGGTGGGCTTCGTACCAGGGAGAGAAGGTAGAGATAACGGCTTGAGAACCCTGATGCTTATTCAGAAGAGTAGAAAAGGGAAAGACCCGGTGGTGCTCTTGTCGATTGACGCAGAGAAGGCATTCGATAGAGTGGACTGGGGCTTCATGATGGATAATTTAAAAGTGCTGGGGATAGGCGATAGAATGCGAGAGTGGATAAGCAAATTATATAGTGAGCCTACTGCAATCATCACGGTAAACGGGGAGAGATCAGAACCCATTGGAATGTCTAATGGGACAAGACAGGGTTGTCCACTGTCCCCTCTGTTATATGTATTGTCACTCGAACCTCTGTTGTCAATAATAAGAAATAGTGGATCGGTAAAGGGAATACAGATAGAATCCACAGAACATAGAGTAGCGGCCTTTGCGGACGACTTATTGTTCTATGTGGGGAATCCTCGAATAACTCTCCCAAATATAATGAAGATTCTGAAGGAATACGGTGAACTTTCAAACTTAAAAATTAATCCAACGAAAACAGAGATCCTGAATATTAATATATCAAAGAATGAAAAAGAAAAACTACAAAAAGAATTCCCCTTTATATGGAGAGAAAAAGAGATAAAGTATCTAGGAATAAAGCTTACTGCTTCACTCAAGAACTTGTATAGATTAAACTATATATCTTTGATAAACGAGATCAGGGAAGATTTAAAAAGATTAGAAGGAGGAAACCCAGCCTGGATAGGACGTATAAACCTGGTCAAAACGGTAATTATGCCTAAAATACTGTATAGATTTCAAATGGTACCAATTAAAATTCCAGAGGCCTTCTTTAAGATAATGAAAAGAATGTTAACAAAATATATATGGAGGAATAAGAAACCTAGAATAGCATATGAAACATTGAGTAGGACTAAAGAGAAAGGGGGAATGGGTCTACCAGATGTCAAGAGATATTATAAAGCAGTGGTTTTGGCAAGAATATATGACTGGACATTTAACCATAAGGGGAAAAGTTGGGTAACAATTGAAAATGATCTTAGTGGTACTAGACTGAGCCAGATGATATGGGTCCCAACACAGTTTAGGGGAATTAAAGAAAGCACAAGTATGTACACATTAAATGTTTTTAGGGTATGGGACACTTTACACAAAAATATGAAATGGGAATTCAATTCTATATTAATGCCTCTTACAAATACTGAGTATTTCCCCCCGGGAAAGAATAAGATATCAGGGAGATGGTTTAGAAAGGAGGACACCCAACTGAGTGATGTCTTGGTGGAAGGGGAACTGAGATCACTTAAAGATTTAATAGAGAAGAAGGGAGATATTTTTATTAGAATAGATGAGTGGAAGTATCATCAATTGAAATGTTTTATTGGAAATTTACCGAAACCCCTGAGAATAAAACAGGAGTGGAATATGTTTGAAAGGTTGTTGGGGACACGAGGTGATGGGAAACACGGTATTTCAAAAGTGTATAGAATACTCACAGAATTAGACATAAACACAAAGTTAACTTTTATTACAAAATGGGAAAGGGACATGGGAGTTGAGTTCGACGAAGATAGACAAAGAAAGATGTTTAGATTGATACACGATAATGTTAGTATGAGAGAGGTTGAGGTTAATTACAAGTGTATGACACGATGGCACATTACACCGAGTGTAGAGTATAAGATGAATAGGGAAAACTCAAATAAGTGTTGGAGAGGATGTGGAGAGATTGGCACGGCGTTTCACATATGGTGGGAATGTCCGAAAATTCAGGCCTTTTGGAAGATAATAGTTAAACTGATTGAGGAAATAACCGAAATTGACATAGGGTTAGACCCAACGACGTGTCTCCTACACAAGGTAGAGACATCTGTAAATAAACATAAAGATTCAGGTATTTGGTACTTCTTGAATGCAGCGAAAGGGCTGATACCCAAGTTTTGGAGAAGAGCCGAGGTACCGAAGGAGGAAGACTGGATTAACAGAGTGGACCAGATTGGTAGAATGGAAAAATCATACCATATGCATGAAGATAGGATGGGAGTGTATTCTAGGAGATGGGAAAAGTGGGAAAGAGCAAGATTGAAGGAGAAATATAAGAAAATATAAACTAAGAGGTTAACAATAAAATGGATAAGCCTTATTAGATCAGAATGGATTGGAGTCTGCAGAGGGAAGAGGGGGGATGAGGGGCGGGAAGGGGAGATAGTGGGATGGGAAAGAAAAGAGTTCTTTTTAATAAGGGAAAGACAGAAATGTTATAAATGTTTATTTGTATTGAGAATTTTTTTCCCTGTTTTGGGACTTTTGTATTAATATGAAAAATTTAATAAATATTTAAATTAAAAAAAAAAATAGAATGCACTCTGTATGAATGGCAGCATGAATTAAATTCAAGACTTTCTAAAAGCGTAACTCTTACTGTGGATAATAGGCAAAGTTCTTGTAAAGCAGCTATCTAAGTGAGCAGTCTTTAGTCCTAGTTATTCAGCCGGCTAGCATTGGGGTCCAGTCTTTACAATGGTGCACACGAGTACAGTCCCAGTAAAGTCTGCTTGCAGCAAACAATACTGCTAGTTAGATGGCCAGTCCCTATGTGCCCAGCCTCTACTTCTAGCAGCAACAGGTTAACCCCAGAAACCACTAAACAGCTAATCCACTCTCTCATCATATCACGACTCGACTACTGCAACTCCCTCCTCACTGGCCTGCCTCGCCGCTGGCTATCCCCGCTTCAGTCGATCCTGAATACGGCTGCCAGACTCATTCACCTTTCCAACCGCTCCATCTCCACCACCCCTCTCTGCCAATCCCTCCACTGGCTTCCGATTGCGCAACGGATCAAATTCAAAATCCTAACACTGACGTACAAAGCTGTCCACCATACTGCCCCGTACTACATCACTGACCTAATATCCAAGTACCGCCCAGCACGCACACTCCGCTCCTCACAAGACCTCCTTCTCTCTAGTTCCCTGGTCTCCTCCTCCCATGCCCGCCTCTAGGACTTCTCCAGGGTGTCACCCATCCTCTGGAACTCCCTGCCCCAACCCATCAGATTATCACCTACTCTCCTCTCCTTTAGGCGCACCCTGGAAACCCATCTCTTCAGGGAAGCCTACCCCACCCCCTGCTAACTTTCCGACCTCCTCCACTCTTCCTACCACTCCATCCCCCACAGCTATCTCCTCCTGTGCCACCATCCCCTCCCTCCTAGATTGTAAGCTCGAAGGAGCAGGGCCCTCCATCCCCTCATGTTTTGCATTGTATTGGTATTGTTCTGTCACATGTTCTGTCCCCCTTTGTAATGTACAGCACTGAGCGAACCATTGGCGCTTTATAAATACTGTATAATAATAATAATAATGGCAGCAGTGTCCTCTCACCAGTCCCAGTTACACGACAACAGGGGTCACACAGTTCAGATGTCACCACATTTCTGAATCCGTCTGGAGGGACTCAGTACACGGCTGCAGGCTTGTGGCAGTGTCATGTTTCACATGACTGTCATATGCCTTTAAGTGTTCTCTGTATTTTGTCTCTGCTCCTCCCTTTCCTTTGGTTTAGTTAATGCTGTATAGATAGCCCACCCCCTTTCCCAGTAATGCATTTCAGCTTCTAGCCTCATGTCATGAAGCAGATCACATTATGATCTTTTGACCTATCTGATGTTCATCGTTGTAAGATTCTCACAGTTTATGGAATAAACTTCACAAGATCTACAAGGTGTTGTTCGATCGAGTCACTGCCTGTGGTATTCAACTAAGATTGGAGTTATCGCTATCTCATCACAACTGTAAGTTATAGAGATCATACTTTCAATGCTTAGATTGGACAGACAGAACAGGCAGGTTGATGTGCGCTCGGGAGCAGCATTGTGCACACTTTGGTTTACTCACAGCAAAGAGTCGCTCAGTATTCAGCCTGTGAATAATACAGCTCTCTCTTTCTTTATACCTGGCTTGCATTGGAAATTGTAGTCTAATCATTCATTAACTGCCATAGTAAAGTTTATTTCCAAAACCTCATCTCCCATGATTCAGTACTGCCACCGATCAAGTCTTTTGAGCTCTTTCTGTTTGTCAGCTTCCCTTGGTGGATGGAGACAAGGTACTTAACTCATTCAGCTGAAGTTTATTGTGAGCATAGGGAGCACTGCAGCATGGTGTCTTAAAGGATAACTCTATTTTCATGGGGAAAAAATAGCAGATAAAAAAATAAATAAATAATATAGCGTATACAATTGCAACACAAGTAATGGAATGTTATTAAAAGTTACCTTTCCTTTTTAATCTGCAGTGCTGTAATTTTCTATAAAATGCAATATGGCAACCTGACAGAGTTCTGTACACAAAATGTGTACAGAATGACCCAAGAAACATCATTTCCTGCTTGTGTGATTGGCTCACTGATTTTCCCAGAAGTCTGCATTAAGATACACATCAGATTTCAGACATCTCCTGCAACAAAAATGTCATTTTTCGTGAGATACTCCCAATGGGAAATCAAATCTGAAGGGATGCAGACCCTGCCACTTTCCTCATTAAACCCTGCAAGTGCAGCAGCTGATTGATAATAATGAATCCACATTGGGCCCTCAATGTGCATCCTTAGGCTAAAACATGTGACTTATTTGTTTTTTTGTAAGTGCTTTAGATGGTTACATTTCCTGTTTGTCTTTTTTGTTTGCTGTTTCTTGCTGGGAAGATTTCATTCCCTTCCTGTTCAGGAGATGTAAGAGGACGTGGAAGGAAAACACCCAAAAGTAAGGGTACGTAATCGCCTGTTTTGTTGGTTATGTGTTATAGAAGACACTGGTAGTGATAGCAGAATTCAGGCTTTACTTGTGTGGCTTAAGTTACAAACACATAGAGCACATTGCAGCAGACTGTATAACAGCAGACATGTTTCAGACACATTACTTCCTGAAGAGATGATAGAGAAGAATAAAGAATCAACAAGTTTTCAGATATACACAACTAGTAACCTTTAGTATATAGTGCCATCTACTGGTCAAGTGATATTACCACAGAATACTGTATATAGTACATTATAGTACATGCTGTTGTATTCCCAACACCCCTTCTCAACGGCATGTGCATAATTATATGACATTTAGTCTCTTTTGTAGAAAACAATGACATTCCCTTGGCAAAGGTTTGGTGAGTGCGTCTGCAGTCATCTCCTCTGATGGGCAGTACTGGATGTCGATAACCCCTTGTTCTTGCATGTCTCTGAGCAGATGATATCTTACATCAATGTGCTTGGTTCTTGGGTTAATCTTCTCAGAGTGTGTAAGCTTTATACATCCCTGATTGTCTTCAAAGATGGGTGTGGGTTGTGACATATTCAGTCCCATGTCTAGTAGAAGTTGACGAATCCAAATGGCTTCTTGACATGCATGTGCTGCTGCTATGTATTCCGCTTCAGTTGAAGAGAGTGCAACAGTCACTTGTTTCCTTCTGTATCATATTTCACTTTAAAAGTCCATTTGCTTCCGATGGTTTTGCGACCGGGAGGGAGTTCTGTTAGTGACCAAGTTTTATTTTCTTGAAGTGATTTTATTTCTTCTTCAGCTGCTTTTCTCCACTGATCGGCTTCCCTTCTCGGCAAAGTTTCTCTGTCTTCCCAGGATGTTGGCTCCTGTGTTTGATGTGTTTTAGCAGCATATGATAACCTGCGGGGTGGTATCCCTTTTGTCATTCGAGAGGATCTTCTGATTTCTTGTTGTTCAGTGGATTCTATTGGCTCGTTGATTGTAAGTTCCACTTCTTGTTCTGGCTCTTGTCCTGCTTCGCATGGGTCAGTGTCTCTTGCCGATTCAGCGCGTAAATCCTCTCCACATTTTTCAATAATTTTATTATCTGGTGCTTCACTTTCATCAAAATAAACACTGCGGCTTACTGTGACCTTGTTGGTCTTTGGACAAAGGATTCTATATCCCTTACTCTGCTCACTGTAGCCAACCAGAATGCCTTCTATGGCTTTGTTCTCCAACTTGGAGCATTTCTGACTTGGAATGTGGGCATATGCTTTACAGCCAAATACTCTGATATGTCCTACGTTAGGTTTTGATCCATTCCACATTTCATATGGTGTACTCTCAATAGCTTTTGATGGGAGCCTGTTTTGTAGGTATGTTGCAGTCATTATTGCTTCTCCCCAGTATTTGTTAGGTAAGCCAGCGTCCGTAATCATACATCTTGTCATTTCTACAAGAGTGCGATTCTTTCTTTCCGCTACACCGTTTTGCTCAGGAGTGTATGGTACGGTTGTTTGGTGTATAATACCTTGTTTCTTTAGGTATGATTCCATCTCTTTATTCATATATTCCCCTCCATTGTCAGTGCGTATTATTCCAGGTTTCCTTTGAAACTTGTTGCTTGTCATAGCTACAAACTCTTGAAATTTTTCTAATGTCTCACTTTTGTGTTTCATTAGATACGTTATTGTGTACCTGGAATAATCGTCGATGAAAGTCAGTAAATACCTGTTCCCGCCAGGTGTGATGGTTTTCATTGGTCCGCACACATCACTGTGTATCAGTTCCATGGGTTTAATGGTTTTACTCTGACTGGTCTGTGGAAGAGGGGTTCGGGTGGCCTTTGCTTTGATGCAACACGTGCACTTGCTGAGTGTGTGGCAAGGCAATATTTTCATGTCTTCTGATAGACCTCTCTTTGCAAAGTCCTTTATAGCTTCTGGGTTTCGCTGCCCCAATCTTCTATGCCACAGGTGGATGCACTTGTCATGTGGGTTATGAGTTGCCGCATTAGCCTTCTCATTTTCAGTGACGAGTTTGTACAGATGTTCATTTAATCTTCCTCTTGCTAGAATTTGCTTTCCATTTTGAATTGTGCATTCATTACCTCTGAACTGGACAGTGAGTCCATTGCTTGCAAGGGTTTTAACTGATAGGAGGCTTCCTTCTAGGCTTGGAACATATAGAACATTCTTTACAAGGATGCTCTGGTTGCCCCCTGATGGCGTTTTGCAGTTCAGAAATCCCTGACCTTTACCTTCCGCTGTAATACTTTTTCCCATTTGCTAGGAACACTTTATCTTTTACACTAAAATCAATTTCTGTGAAGAATGTCTCGTCGCTTGTCATGTGACTTGTTGCCCCTGAGTCAATGTACCATCCATGTGAGGTACTATTCTGAGTCACTTTAAAAGTACCACTCCATGATGCACTTTCATTTTCTTTCATGACTGCTTTAGCTCTTTCTCTTGTGGGTAGCTCCCGCTTTCGCTGCTCAGCTTTCCAGATTGAACAGTTCTTTTTCAGGTGACCGGCCTTTTTGCAGCGAAAACATACCCTGGTTTCTTTGCTTTGTCTTATGCCTTCATGCACCTTCAGAGCTGCCTCTGGTCTCTCGTTCTCTTCACTATGCAAATTTTCCTTTCTTCTGCTGTATTCCTCAATTAATTTTCCCTTAACGTATTCTAGCGTCAGTTAAGTTTCCGGTCTAGTTTCTAGAGCCTTTATAAGGGCACTGTATGATTCTGGAAGGCTGCACAGAAGTAGCGCCACAACATGGCCGTCCTCCATTTCTTCACCTATTGCACCCAGCTGGTCCACAATTTCTAGCATAGCATTTACATGTTCACCCATTTCCTGCCCTTTTTCCAGCCTCATCTTATACAGTTTGAGTAGCAGATATAGTTTACTGTTTAGGTTTGCATGTTCATGCAGCTTTTGTAATGCAGTCCACATACCTTTAGCTGTGCTTTCTTTCCTTATATGAATGAGTTGATCGTCCTCCACTAACAGGCTTATGACTGCTTTTGCTTGCCTGTTTTTCCTGTCCCATTCTTCTGGGTTGTCATTGGGTCTGTGTGTATCTAGTACCGGCCACAAGTCATCTTTGGATAACAGCATTTCAAGCTTAAACTTCCATAGCTGGTAGTTGGTGTTGTTGAGCTTTGCTATTGTAAACTTCATATCTGAAGCACTTGCCATCTTTCAGTGAATTGGATTGTAAATGCAGCACTTACTTGCTTGTAGTTTTCCTTTTTTTCAGTGTCTGGAGCTGGGCCCATAACCTGTTGGTTATGTGTTATAGAAGACACTGGTAGTGATAGCAGAATTCAGACTTTACTTGTGTGGCTTAAGTTACAAACATATAGAGCACATTGCAGCAGACTGTATAACAGCAGACATGTTTCAGACACATTACTTCCTGAAGAGATGATAGAGAAGAATAAAGTATCAGCAAGTTTTACACATACACAACTAGTAACCTTTAGTGTATAGTGCCATCTACTGGTCAAGTGATATTACCACAGAATACTGTATATAGTACATTATAGTACATGCTGTTGTATTCCCAACATGTTTGACATCTATCATTGGAACAGGTGCAGGGGCGGACTGACAACTCATGGGGCCCCCGGGCAATAGGAGATCATGGGGCCTCTGTATCCTTGCCCAAACTCAAAAGAGCCTATACAAGAGGTACCAGGGGGCATCTCATGGGGCCCCCTACTGACCCCGGGCCCTCAGGCAGTTTCCAAATGGTCAGTCTGCCCCTGAACAGGTGTCTCTATTAGTAGTACTCACCTCAAAGATCTGCATGTTTGAGGGTCCTTGGCCAATCCCCATGCAGGAGGCCAGGCATGGTGACCGAAGACAACCATTAAATGTGGCAGAGCCTGGGGAGCAGTGTGCAGAGTTGGTTGGAAGATGGATTGGGAGAAGGTTGGAGTGTGGAGCCTGGGAGGGGGCCCCAGGAAGGGAGGCCTACCTACAGGCAGGATGCCACTGCCCAAGGTCTCTTAGGGAGGACATCCTGAGCAGTAGAGAAGGAGTCAGACCAGCAAAATGCCTGAAAGCAGCTACCAGCCCACCACACTGACAGGACAGGACATTGTGATTTCTTCTATACCCCTTATGCCAGATAAAGAGAGAATGAAATCAGGTGCAAGACCCAACTAGGTCTTATCGGGGACTACTTAAATGCTCAATCTTGGAATCCTGAGCCCAGGGATACCCTTAGCAGGGTGAAGAGGAAGGATTCACCTGGGGTCTGAGGAGGTACACGAAGGGGACTTTAAAGCTCCTTAAAGAGACAATGCTATGTTTTGCAGATCCACATATTTTTGTACAGTGTACAAGTTAGTAAAAAGTTGTCCTTGAGTTTGCAGTTCCTAGGACATCCCATATACCCCTAAACCCCATTCAAGTTGGTAACCACTTAATAAAAATAACTTTTTCATGGACTGTGTACTCACTGCAAGTGTGAACAATGTGTATTGCCTGGCTATGCAGAGCTTAGTGGCACCCAAAACTAATCCAGCTGCCCTCAAGAGGGTAGTGCTACACTATCAACCTAGGTGGGTGCTACACATCCAAGGACTTCCCCTTTGTGTTTCAGTGACAACTGTAAAATGTTCCATTTCTCTTACCATTTTGTTCCGCTGACAGTGGTCACCAGAACAAACAATAAGGGTGAATTTTCCCAGTAGGGACACAGACAGCAATATGAACCTAATAGGTAAACAGAGTAAAAAGTGAGCGCTAATCAGTTCAGCAGCTGTACACTCAAGGCAATCAGTAAAACCTCAATAAATAGTATCAAAGAAATAGTGCAGCGCTTAAATCAATAGTCCTCAGTAAATCCCGATCAGTGGATGTTCCTCATTACGGAATGTAAGAAATGCCCACTCACCGGAACCACACTTGATACAGTGCAGTGTATGAATGTTATTCCCTGGTGTCACTGGAAGTGTACATCTGGTTCAGCCCTTGGAAGAGTATCCCTCTTTAGATCAGACAGGTCCAGGGTCACAGCAATTAAGGCTCCGACACAGAGTTCCCCTTAAGGGATGTATGGGTGTTGCTTTTGCAGTAATAGAAACCTCCCACTCTGGATGGATTCGGAGTAAACAGCTTCTGGAAAAAAGTACTCCCCATGCGGGGTTAAAGCAAAAAGGTGCCCATAGTGTGATAAAGTTGTAATAAAGCGAATTTTATTTGAAAGAACAAAGGATGCATCCAATGGATATCAATAGGAACGGCAGATAGCAACAAAACACTAACCGTCCCTAGAAGGAAATGGCTGCCGGAGCTCCACGATGCTCCGACGGCGTGACGTCAACGGCGTGAGCAGGCTCCTTCTTACGCTTTACGTGCCACGCACATCGTCAGAGGGTGAGCATGACGATGTGCGTGGCACGTAACGCGCAAGGAGGAGCCTGCTCGCGCCATTGATGTCACGCCGTCGGAGCATCGTGGAGCTCCGGCGGCCATTTCCTTCTAGGGACGGTTAGTGTTTTGTTGCTATCTGCCGTTTCTATTGATATCCATTGGATGCATCCTTTGTTCTTTCAAATAAAATTCGCTTTATTCAAACTTTATCACACTATGGGCACCTTTTTGCTTTAACCCTGCATGGGGAGAACTTTTTTCCAGAAGCTGTTTACTCCGAATCCATCCAGGGTGGGAGGTTTCTATTACTGCAAAAAGCAACACCCATACATCCCTTAAGGGGAACTCTGTGTCGGAGCCTAAATTATTGTGATCCTGGACCTGTCTGATCTAAAGAGGGATACTCTTCCAAGGGCTGAACCAGATGTACACTTCCAGTGACACCAGGGAATAATATTCATACACTGCACTGTATCAAGTGTGGTTCCAGTGAGTGGGCATTTCTTACATTCCGTAATGAAGAATATCCACTGATTGGGATTTACTGAGGACTATTGATTTAAGCGCTGCACTATTTCTTTGATACTAGCAATATGAACCTGACAGGGATTTTGACCAGAATTTTGGCTTTTGATGTTCTTCAGTGCAGGCCAAACATAGGAGTTACCAGTTTCAAGGCCAGGAGTTTCCCATTGTGGCGTACATTTCTACCCACTTCTGGGGCCTGCAATAATGGCATAATTGAGGAATAATTCTAAGTGGTCACTAATTGATGTGCATATCATGATGCATGCACAGTTTGCAGCAATAAATTACACCAAAATGTCAAGTGTGTTTACACTTTTGACTTCTCCTTTGGCAATAATTAAATGGGAATTATTTACAAGTTGGTTACAATAATTAACTCATTTACTCAACATGATTAATGTTTCATTAATACAGCAAGATAGATATCCACGGGAGGATGGAGATGCTGATAAACATTTGCACTTTCATAGTACATCTTTATAAGTGCTCAACTGAACTCTTCAGTGAATTCCCAGGTTATCTGCTTATGGAAGAGTCCTAAAATATGTTCTAATGTTCCCGTTCACACAGTCATAGACCCAGGGGATACTTGGCCCAATAGTGTAAACTGGGACAAAGGTTTTGGCATGCTGGAAGCAAGAGTGATAACACCAGATGTTTACTAATAACATTTAACTGCTTCCCAACCACCCTACAGCAGAAATACTGCTACAGGGTGTCACGGGTGCACAAAATCATGCATATATAAGTGATTTTTCATTTCTAGGTAGGGGACGCCATTAGCGGCCACAGCTGTCAATCACCGGGCCCAAGCCGGTTATTACCCGCTGGTGCCTGGTGATTACCGAGGATCTCTTACGGGGAGAACTATTTTGTTTACTAACACTGCTTTGGGTGGCTGTGCACAGCACAGCCATCCAAAGCTGTGTGCTTACAGTGAAGCACCAACACACCACCCCATAGTAAAACATACCCAGCACACAGTTAACCCTTTGATCGTCCCTCATGTTAACCACTTCTTTCTTTTTATTAGCACTGATCACTGTATTGGTGTCACTGGGGATGTCAGTGACACAGAGTCAGTTCTCTCCAGTGTCAGAATGTCTGCCGCAGTCCCGCTATACAGTCAGGTCCATAAATATTGGGACATCGACACAATTCTAACATTTTTGGCTCTATACACAACACCACAATGGATTTGAAATGAAACGAACAAGATGTGCTTTAACTGCAGACTGTCAGCTTTAATTTGAATTACAACAGTTTGCATATGTGCCTCCCACTTGTTAAGGGACCAAAAGTAATGGGACAATTGGCTTCTCAGCTGTTCCATAGCCAGGTGTGTGTTATTCCCTCATTATCCCAATTACAATGAGTAGATAAAAGGTCCAGAGTTCATTTCAAGTGTGCTATTTGCATTTGGAATCTGTTGCTGTCAACTCTCAAGATGAGATCCAAAGAGCTGTCACTATCAGTGAAGCAAGCCATCATTAGGCTGAAAAAACAAAACAAACCCATCAAAGAGATAGCAAAAACATTAGGCGTGGCCAAAACAACTGTTTGGAACATTCTTAAAAAGAAGGAACGCACCGGTGAGCTCAGCAACACCAAAGGACCCGGAAGACCACGGAAAACAACTGTGGTGGATGACCGAAGAATTCTTTCCCTGGTGAAGAAAACACCCTTCACAACAGTTGGCCAGATCAAGAACACTCTCCAGGAGGTAGGTGTATGTGTGTCAAAGTCAACAATCAAGAGAAGACTTCACCAGAGTGAATACAGAGGGTTCACCACAAGATGGAAACCATTGGTGAGCCTCAAAAACAGGAAGGCCAGATTAGAGTTTGCCAAACGACATCTAAAGAAGCCTTCACAGTTCTGGAACAACATCCTATAGACCAGTGGTGGCGAACCCGTGGCACGCGTGCCACAGCCGGCACGCCGAGCCTTATCTGTGGGCACGCCAGGAGAATCCAGCGGCGCGCTGTCTTCCCGGCTGTAGTGTGCGTGACAGCCGGGTCCCAAGTGCGCATGCACAAGAAGCAGTGCTCCTTGTGAATGGTAAGGCGGTACCTGGGACACATGACAGATCCCAGAAGCCGCCGGACCAATCACAAAGCGCAGCGCTTCTCGCGCATGCGCACTGGGCATCCGGCTGTCCGACGAGCGCCCACACTACAGAAGCCGGGAAGACAGCGCGCGGCTGGATCGAGGAACAGGTAAGATAAAAAAAAAAAACTCTGCGGAAGTAAGAGCGGGTACCTGTCAAATTCAGGTACCCGCTCCCCCTCCCTCCCCAAAGGTCAGCAGTCATCCCTGTGCTGTGTCCCCAGTCTCTGGTCATCCCTGTGCTGTGTCCCCAGTCTCTGGTCATCCCTGTGCTGTGTCCCCAGTCTCTGGTCATCTCCTGTGCTGTGTCCCCAGTCTCTGGTCATCTCCTGTGCTGTGTCCCCAGTCTCTGGTCATCTCCTGTGCTGTGTCCCCAGTCTCTGGTCATCTCCTGTGCTGTGTCCCCAGTCTCTGGTCATCTCCTGTGCTGTGTCCCCAGTCTCTGGTCATCTCCTGTGCTGTGTCCCCAGTCTCTGGTCATCTCCTGTGCTGTGTCCCCAGTCTCTGGTCATCTCCTGTGCTGTGTCCCCAGTCTCTGGTCATCTCCTGTGCTGTGTCCCCAGTCTCTGGTCATCTCCTGTGCTGTGTCCCCAGTCTCTGGTCATCTCCTGTGCTGTGTCCCCAGTCTCTGGTCATCCCTGTACTGTGTCCGCAGTCTCTGGTCATCCCTGTACTGTGTCCGCAGTCTCTGGTCATCCCTGTACTGTGTCCGCAGTCTCTGGTCATCCCTGTACTGTTAATTAGTTTGCACTACTGTACGAGTTGTTTTTTCTAAACCAAAAGCTCGATATTCAGGTTTCATTGCAGTGTTGGCACTTTGAAAGAAATAAGTTGGTTTTGGGTTGCAGTTTGGGCACTCGGGCTCAAAAAGGTTCGCCATCACTGCTATAGACAGATGAGACCAAGATCAACTTGTACCGGAGTGATGGGAAGAGAAGAGTATGGAGAAGGAAAGGAACTGCTCAAGATCCTAAGCATACTACCTCATCAGTGAAGCATGGTGGTGGTAGTGTCATGGCGTGGGCATGTATGGCTGCCAATGGAACTGGTTCCCTTGTATTTATTGATGATGTGACTGCTGACAAAAGCAGGAGGATGAATTCTGAAGTGTTTCGGGCAATATTATGTGCTTATATTCTGCCAAATGTTTCAGAACTCATATCTTGTCTCCTCGGACCCTGCATTCACTATATCCGGTCTCCCCGGACCCTGCATTCACTATATCTGCTCTCCCCGGACACTGCATTCACTATATCTGGTCTCCCCGGACCCTGCATTCACTATATCTGGTCTCCCAAGACCTTATCATCAAATCATAAGTCCAGAAAAAAATATATATATGCCAATACCACAAAAAAAAAAAAAAAAAACTTTTGTGCAAAAAAAGTGTCTAAATATGAAAAATTTTTTCACCAAAAAACCTTGATAATATAATGGCAGATCATCCATAAATATATCTTCAGAAACGGAAACTCTGCAACACACCGATCCTCATCGATCAAAATAACAGGATGAAAAACTTTGTAGTTAATCGAAAATCCACTTCTCCAATAGATAAAGGACCACCTTCAAACGTATCCATGGGGGGAAATGCCAAGCACTCGAGAGAAACAGAAAGACTTCATGGTGCAATATTATAAAAACCTATTCCTTTATTAGGTACTCATTGCACTTACTCAAGAGGTGTCCCAGCCGACACCAGCATCAACAGCATAACAGCAATCACATAAACGAGCCTGGCTACTCAGCACATGCGCAGTAGCTGGCAGCCAAAAACGTAATGACGTCACATCAATCAAGCTCCACCCTACGCGTTTCGTCATCGACGTCCTCTCGGAGCGGATAGATGTGAGACGTCTCAACCTCCTTAAATATTCACTCACAGGAAACGAACAGCTGACATCAATGGGGAATCAAGCAAAGCAAGCCGCCCCACAGATGACAGGAGTCCACAAAGGATATACAATGTATCCAATATATTTGCCATCACAAGCAAAAAAACTTTAAAACAAGAGAACAAAAATAGAATAAAAAGAAATTTGAATAAAACACTAATGATAAATAAATTAAAAAGGTAAATACATTAACGGGCCAGCACCCTCTAAGACTGTGTTTCAAAAAGGGAACTTAAAGGGCCAGTAACACTTTCAACACAAATAAAGGGGAACTCTAGTAATAATACAAAAATAATGCAAAAATTGTTCAAAAAACATACAATCTCCCATATATCATCTTTAAACAGTTGCCTATATAAAAATATACTTAAAATAACATAAAAATTAAAAATTAAAAATTTGTGAGAAAACAATTCAAATCTATATCGACATTTAACCCAAATGGTTGCAAGGAATTTAGTTCATAAATCCAAAACGTCTCTTTTTTGGAAATCTCATTAACCAAATCCGAGCCCCTCCAATGGGGTTTTACCATCTCGATCCCATAAAAGGTAAGTAAGCTCGGATCACAATTATGTACCAATTTGAAATGTTTGGATACACTATGTTTATCAAATCCTTTTACTATGTTTCTTATATGTTCGCCTATTCTTGTTTTTAAACATCTCCCAGTTCTCCCAATATATCTCAAATGACATGGACATTCTAAAACATAAATCACATGTGTAGAATTGCATGTAATCAGGGATTTAATATCATATTCTTTTTTGGAAAATGAAGAGCAGAATGACTTTCTTTTTTTATTATTACCAACTTTTACAGTCCTACAAACTTTACACTTCCTACAAGGAAAAAAAACATTTAAATTTGGAAACAGATCGAACTTTTTTGGGGGTTCGATGACATTGCGAGCCAGTTTCATCCTAAGAGACTTATTTTTCTTATAAATGAATTTAGGAGTTTTAGATAAGAATTTATTTAGTATATCATCTTTTAACAAAATGGGCCAATATTTTTTAAAAATTCGTTCAATATTTTTGTATTGCATATTATAGTTAGTAATAAAGGGTACATTATTTTCAAATCCCAAATGAGCCTTTCTATTTCCAAGAAACGTCTCCCTATCTTTAATACCAATCGCATTTCTCTCTTTAATCAAAAAGGTCTTATCATACCCTTTCTCTATAAATCTTTCAATTAACACCTCAGATTGGTCGAAAAAATCTTTGTTAGCGCTACAATTTCTTTTTAATCTGGTAAACTGACTTTTTGGAGTGCTATATAACCAATTTGGATGATGTCCACTAGAAATAGGTATATAGCTGTTTTTGTCCACTTCCTTGAAGTAAGTTTTGGTACAAATTTGGCCATTATCTTTGTATAGGACCAGATCCAAAAAATTAATTTGCTCAAAATCACTCATAACAGTGAATCTCAATCCATAGCGGTTCATATTAATATATTCCATAAAGGAATCGAGCTTTTCTCTGGATCCATCCCATACCATTATAATGTCATCAATATACCTCTTGTATAGCGCCATCTCTGGCCATTTATTGAAAATACTTTCTTCCTCCCATTTATCCATTACCAGATTTGCCACACTGGGAGCATACTTAGCTCCCATGGCAACACCCTTACATTGCTGAAAAAAAGTGTTGTTGTACCAAAAGAAATTGTTATTCATCGCAAATTCAAGTAATTCAACAACAAATTTCCTCTGCGGAGGGGCTCGGATTGGAGGGGCTCGGATTTGGTTAATGAGATTTCCAAAAAAGAGACGTTTTGGATTTATGAACTAAATTCCTTGCAACCATTTGGGTTAAATGTCGATATAGATTTGAATTGTTTTCTCACAAATTTTTAATTTTTATGTTATTTTAAGTATATTTTTATATAGGCAACTGTTTAAAGATGATATATGGGAGATTGTATGTTTTTTGTACAATTTTTGCATTATTTTTGTATTATTACTAGAGTTCCCCTTTATTTGTGTTGAAAGTGTTACTGGCCCTTTAAGTTCCCTTTTTGAAACACAGTCTTAGAGGGTGCTGGCCCGTTAATGTATTTACTTATTTAATTTATTTATCATTAGTGTTTTATTCAAATTTCTTTTTATTCTATTTTTGTTCTCTTGTTTTAAAGTTTTTTTGCTTGTGATGGCATATATATTGAATACATTGTATATCCTTTGTGGACTCCTGTCATCTGTGGGGCGGCTTGCTTTGCTTGATTCCCCATTGATGTCAGCTGTTCGTTTCCTGTGAGTGAATATTTAAGGAAGTTGAGACGTCTCACATCTATCCGCTCCGTGAGGACGTCGATGACGAAACGCGTAGGGTGGAGCTTGATTGATGTGACGTCATTACGTTTTTGGCTGCCAGCTACTGCGCATGTGCTGAGTAGCCAGGCTCGTTTATGTGATTGCTGTTATGCTGTTGATGCTGGTGTCGGCTGGGACACCTCTTGAGTAAGTGCAATGAGTACCTAATAAAGGAATAGGTTTTTATAATATTGCACCATGAAGTCTTTCTGTTTCTCTCGAGTGCTTGGCATTTCCCCTCATGGATACGTTTGAAGGTGGTCCTTTATCTATTGGAGAAGTGGATTTTCGATTAACTACAAAGTTTTTCATCCTGTTATTTTGATCGATGAGGATCGGTGTGTTGCAGAGTTTCCGTTTCTGAAGTTATATTTATGGATGATCTGCCATTATATTATCAAGGTTTTTTGGTGAAAAAATTTTTCATATTTAGACACTTTTTTTGCACAAAAGTTTTTTTTGCACTTAAAAGTTTTTTTTTTTTTTTTTTTTTGTGGTATTGGCATATATATATTTTTTTCTGGACTTATGATTTGATGATTTCTTTTTATACACATTTACTAGCGCAAATTATTTATTTATTGGTACACTTTATATATGGTGATTTTTTGCAGCTGGTACACTATTAGTAAGTTATATAATTTTGACCATAGGCGCTATTATTAATTTTTCTCCCAAGACCTTGCATTCACTATATCTGGTCTCCCCGGACCCTGCATTCACTATATCCGGTCTCCCTGGACCCTGCATTCACTATATCCGGTCTCCCCGGACCCTTCATTCACTATATCTTCTCTCCCCGGACCCCGCATTCACTATATCCGGTCTCCCCGGACCCTGAATTCAGTATATCCACTCTCCCCAGACCCTGCATTCACTATATCCGGTCTCCCCGGACCCTTCATTCACTATATCTTCTCTCCCCGGACCCCGCATTCACTATATCCGGTCTCCCCGGACCCTGCTTTCACTATATCCACTCTCCCCGGACCCTGCATTCACTCTATTTGGTCTCCCCAGACCATGCATTCACTCTATCTGGTTTCCCCGGACCCTGCATTCACTATATCCGGTCTCCCTGGACCCTGCATTCACTATATCTGGTCTCCCCGGACCCTGCATTCACTAAATCTGGTTTCCCCGAACCCTGCATTCCCTATATCCGGTCTCCCCGGACCCTGCATTCACTATATCTGGTCTCCCCGGACCCTGCATTCACTATATCTGGTCTCCCCAGACCCTGCATTCACTATGTCAGCTCTCCCCGGACCCTGCATTCACTATATCTGGCCTCCCAGGACCCTGCATTCACTATATCTGGGCTCCCTGGACCCTGCATTCACTATATCTGGTCTCCCCAGACCCTGCATTCACTATGTCAGCTCTCCCCGGACCCTGCATTCACTATATCTGGCCTCCCAGGACCCTGCATTCACTATATCCGCTCTCCCCGGACCCTGCATTCACTATATCCGATCTCCTCGGACCCTGCATTCACTATATCTGGTCTCCCCGGACCCTGCATTCACTATATCTGGTCTCCCCGGACCCTGCATTCACTATATCCGGTCTCCCCGGACCCTGCATTCACTATATCCGGTCTCCCCGGACCCTGCATTCACTATATCCGGTCTCCCCGGACCCTGCATTCACTATATCCGATCTCCCCGGACCCTGCATTCACTATATCCGGTCTCCCCGGACCCTGCATTCACTATATCTGGTCTCCCCGGACCCTGCATTCACTATATCTGCTCTCCCTGGACCCTGAAGTCACTATATCTGCTCTCTGCGGACTCTGCATTTACTATATCTGGTCTCCCACAGTACACAGAACATGCAAACGCAATTATTTTAGTAAACATAAACTGCTAAATACCTTTTCTCATCAGCAGTTAGAGCAGTCTTGCGACTTCTATCAGTTTTTCCACAGAGCACAGGTTAAAGCTTGTAGGAGGAGTTTTCTTTCTCCTCTAGGGGGATGCAGGACCCCTGATCTCTGTCTAGGCAGTGTAGATTGGCCCTGTACTGATCACATACACTCTCCCAAGAAAAAAAAAACTTTCTAGCAATACACACCAAACGGAGCATGTGCAGAGTATCACCACACAATTGGTCTTAACAGGAGATAAGAGGGGGGCACTGGAAGAAGGGGAGGATCAGAGAAGTCAGGATCAAACAGCATTTTTACACAATGCAGAGAATTATCCCCTTAGGTTCCACAGTGAGTATAACAAGCATGCTTTACTGCATCTACAGACTGATTTTACTGTTGTGGGTTTAGTAACACTTTGATGTTTGAAGCATCTGAAATAACATAAAGACGTACAGTAATGAGTGATCTGAATTCATTTTATTCGGATAAGAGCGCCGCATTAGTCTTTGACTCTTGGATGATCAGCCAGTTCTTTTTGCATTAAAGTTTTTCATTATAAGAATAAATGCACCAAATATAAAACAGAAACGTATTGCAATAAATGCAATCAGGTATAAACATGAAATGAGATGATTTCTACTTATTGTGTTTGGGTTGGATGGAAATGGATCCATCAGAATCTCCGAATCATAACATAACAAATGACTCCGAATCAGGGGCGGACTGACAACTCATTGGGCCCCCGGGCAATAGGGGATCATGGGGCCCCTGTGTCATCATCCACACTCAAACCACACCCAAAAAAGCCTTTGAAAGGTACTAGGGGCACCTCATGGGGCCCCCTACTGACCCTGGGCCCTCGGGCAGTGCCCGAGAGCCCAAATGGTCAGTCCGCCCCTGCTCCGAATGTATGCAGCCCCATACACAACAAACTGAGATGCTTCGTGTGTTCTGACATCTTTCTATCGGGAACAGCTTGAACGTTTTCAGCATTTTCAGCTGCAGTAGCTCTTCCATTGGATCAGACTACACGGGCCAGCCTTTGTTCCCACGTGCCTCCGTGAGCCTCAACCACCCTGTCGCTGGTTTACCAGTTTTTCGTCTTTGGACCACTTTTGGTCGGTTCTGCAGACCGGGAACATCCCACAAGAGCTGCAATTCTGGAGATGCTCTGACCCAATTGACTAGCCATTACAATTTGGTCCTTGTCAATGTCACTCCAGTCCTTACGCTTGCCTATTTTTATGGTTTCACAGATCAATTTTATGGACAAACATGTTCACTTATTGCCTAACATACCCCAATCCCACTCGTTTTCATGAACCATTGCAACAAGATTTTTCACTCCATAAGGAGCACTTCCCCCCCCCCCAAAAAAAAAATGGGGGAAAATGTCTGTGTGTCTTATGGAGCGAATATGAAGCGGCCGGCCTGGTATTCCCAATGCCGCCGTGTTAGAATACTGGGCCGGCTGCTCGGCTCTATTGTGCAGAAGAACCTGCTCCTCAGTCCTACCTGCTCCTCAGTCCACTGATGTCCTGCTTTCACCAGCCGTCTTCTCTCCCCGGCACCGGCTTCTTCAGTGTGGGCACCCGCCTGTGACAGCTTGCGGCTTCACAGCCGGGTGCCCACTGCGCATGCACGAGAAACATTGTGCTTTGTGAATGGCCACCTGTAAGTCTTCGGGGACCTGTCACGTGTCCCAGAATACTACGGAGAGGACAACTCCACGGAAGTGGGAGCAAGTACCTGTCAAATTCGGGTACCCCCCCCCCGCACTCCCCAAAGGTCTGCAGTTTCTGGTCATCTCCTGTACTATGTCTGCAGTCTCTGATCATCTCCTGTAGTATGTCTGCAGTCTCTGTTCATCTCCTGTAGTATGTCCGCAGTCTCTGGTCATCCCCTGTACTATGTCCGCAGTCTCTGGTTATCCCCTGTACTGTGTCCGCAGTCTCTGGTTATCTCCTGTACTGTGTCCGCAGTCACTGGTCATCACCGGAATTATGTCCGCAGTCTCTGGTCATTCCCTGTACTGTGTCCGCAGTCTCTGGTCATCTCCTGTACTGTGTCTGCAGTCTCTGGTCATCCCCTTTACTGTGTTTGCAGTCTCTGGTCATCTCCTGTACTATGTCCGCAGTCTCTGGTCATCTCCTGTACTATGTCCGCAGTCTCTGGTCATCTCCTGTACTATGTCCGCAGTCTCTGGTCATCCCCTGTACTATGTCTGCAGTCTCTGGTCATCCCCTGTACTATGTCCGCAGTCTCTGGTCATCTCCTCTACTATGTCCGCAGTCTCTGGTCATCTCCTGTACTGTGTCCGCAGTCTCTGGTTATCTCCTGTACCGTGTCCGCAGTCTCTGGTCATCCCCTGTACTGTGTCCGCAGTCTCTGGTTATCTCCTGTACTGTGTCCGCAGTCACTGGTCATCCCCTGTACTATGTCCGCAGTCTCTAGTTATCTCCTATACTGTGTCCGTAGTCTCTGGTCATCTCCTGTAGTATGTCTGCAGTCTCTGGTCATCTCCTGTAGTATGTCTGCAGTCTCTGGTCATCTCCTGTAGTATGTCTGCAGTCTCTGGTCGTCTCCTGTAGTATGTCCGCAGTCTCTGGTCATCTCCTGTAATATGTCTGCAGTCTCTGGTCATCTCCTGTTCTATGTCCGCAGTCTCTGGTCATCTCTTGTACTATGTCCACAGTCTCTGGTCATCTCCTGTACTATGTCCGCAGTCTCTGGTCATCTCCTGTACTATGTCCGCAGTCTCTGGTCATCTCCTGTACTATGTCCGCAGTCTCTGGTCATCTCCTGCACTATGTCCGCAGTCTCTGGTCATTTCCTGTACTATGTCCGCAGTCTCTGGTCATCTCCTGTACTATGTCCGCAGTCTCTGGTCATCTCCTGTAGTATGTCCGCAGTCTCTGGTCATCTCCTGTAGTATGTCCGCAGTCTCTGGTCATCTCCTGTACTATGTCCGCAGTCTCTGGTCATCTCCTGTACTATGTCCGCAGTCTCTGGTCATCTCCTGCACTATGTCCGCAGTCTCTGGTCATCTCTTGTACTAGGTCCGCAGTCTCTGGTCATCTCCTGTACTATGTCCGCAGTCTTTGGTCATCTCCTGTACTATGTCTGCAGTCTCTGGTCATCCCCTGTACTATGTCTGCAGTCTCTGGTCATCTCCTGTACTATGTCCGCAGTCTCTGGTCATCTCCTGTACTATGTCCGCAGTCTCTGGTCATCTCCTGTACTATGTCTGCAGTCCATTGGTTCAGAATATTATTTTTTCTTGTTTTCCTCCTCTAAAAACTAGGTGCGTCTTATGATCAGATGCGTCTTATGGAGAGAAAAATATGGTAATTGATGTTATTCGCTTTACCTGTCAGTGGTCACAATGTGATGACCGATCGGTGTATTCTTATACATTATTCCTTGGCCTACATACAGCAGCAGCACCCTGATTCATTTCAGCTTGAAAAAAAAAGTTTTTTTTTCAGGTAGTTTTTGCTGCAACACTTGATTTTTTTTTTTTTAATCTAGCAGTGATAGGCCAGAAGTGACCATTAGAAGTAGCAGACATAACAGAACTAAAAGCTATCAAAAGGTTTACACTTAATAAGGCTAAAGCCTTCAACTTTGTTCCAACTGCCGAACAGTAGCAAACAGTTTCATAGTATAGCTTGTGATCTTCCTTTTGTACAGTGCCATGCTGTACTGTCTAAAAACTTGAATAAAATGTCAACACAAAGTGAACAAAAAAAACTTCAAAGCTCAAATCCCACATTGCAGAAACGAGGCGGTTTTTATGTTGAAATAAAAAGGACAATGCCATATTTCAGAGACAATAGCCAGACATACAGCACAGTGACGGGTGAATATGTTTCCTTGATTACTGGTGATTACTGTCTGGTTAGTATGTAAGCACCTGCAACAAAGTGCAGTAGGTGCAAGTCTGCAGATTTGCATTTTCTGCACTTTGCTAAAGGTGTTTAAAGAGGTCTACTTATTGAATAAACAGTCACTGGATATAGGAAGAGACCCACAATTTTGGGATAGGATTGATAGGAAGCAGCCTATGTCTTTAGCCCCTGTCCTCGTTATTTTCACCCTCAGGCCTGGGAGAAATAAAGCTCCGGACACTGAAGTGTGCAAGCTAAATCTCTGAACGCTTAATGCATGACAGGAACTGTTATACAGAACTCAGTGGCAGTGGCGTCCCGAGGCAGGCGCGGGGGGTGCGTACTGCACCGGGTGACACCTACCGCACATGGTGACACCGAACCTGCTCCACGAAAAGGTAAGTTGTAAAGCAAGCTGATGATCCCCGCAGGATGGATCGGATAGTCGGCTTTCTTTACAACTTACCTTTTCGTGGGGCGGGGTCGGTGTCACCCCCTATAGGTTACATGCCGACGATCCCCACAGGATGGGCTCCGATCCATTATGCTCAATCCCCAGGTCTGATCCATTCTACGGGGATCGTCCGAGGTGGTGTCACCAAGTGTTATCGCACCGGGTGACACAAACCCTAAGGACGCCTCTGCTCAGTAGACGTTGGTTAATCTTAGGATGACCAATGAAACATTCCATTCTTATCAATATAGTTACGTGAAGAACAGAAACTGCAAATAGTTGAGGGACCCCATATAAGGTAGTTCCGTTTACAGAAATGAAACTAGTCTAAGAAAACGAGAGAGAAGTTACAAAACTGAAACTAACTGTTCACACATCAAGAAATGGAGGCATTATACAAAATGGATGCCAGTTAATAAGACATATTTCCTTACAAGGATGATATGCCTGATTTTAATCCTTTTGTTTGTATTTTAACAAACCTTTTATTTAAACTGGTTGTAAACCTCAGACACAAAGAATATCCCTCTACAGTGTGTACTTGTCTCAATTAAGAGTACTAAATGTAATTTATGTCTGCTGCTTTGTTCCTCTGCTATCAGCAGGAATCACTTCTGACAAGTTTTCCTGACACCAAGAGAAAAGTGGAGACAGGGGAGGGACCTCCAGCAGATTGGCTGCCTCAGCTCTGTTCCTTTGTGCTGTGTGAAGGGGGTGTGTTTCTTGCTTCCAATAAACTCTCAGAGCTCCTCTCACTGAGCTCTGCAGTGTGTAATTTCAGCTTATGAACTCTCAGATAAGCTTTATAAATTCAGCACTTTCAGTGGTTGAAAGGTTTTGCACTAGGCCAGTGTCTCCCTCTTTAATGTGATTTTAGTATTAATGATTTCCCCAGTCTGATAGGAGCTGCAAGGCCAGTAAATAGTCCGGACATTATATGAATTCTATAGAAATTAGGGACATTTTTTAGCATTTTGGTTATATCTCCTCTAAATCCTCATTTACACGGGATGTTTTGATAAGGCTGGTAAAGTTAGCTGTGTACAGTCATGTTAAAAACGTGAGTGTTTCAGCTTTTTTTAGTGTTTCTGCATTAGCATTTAGCAGCATTTTGCTGTGTTTAGCCGTGTTTTCCCTCATTTTTCTGCGTTTGCGTTTTTAGTGTTTTTTTGGTAACAAAAAGTCCAAAAATGCTGGTCTGCGGCATTTTACCATGTTGTTCAGCGTTAAAGCGTTTTTACAGCTAAAAAACTCCTCTAGAAACTTACTAGTCCTGGGTTTTTTTCCAGCCAAAAAACGTTGATTCCAGTCTATGTGTGTATGGACACATAGGATAACATGCTGGGGGGCTTACTGGCTGTAAAAAAAAAGTCAAAAACCAAAAACAGCCACTGTAAAAACATCAAGTGTGCATGACGACTAATACTTGAGTGCTGACAGTGTGTCCATTTTTGTATTATTTCTGAGTCAAACGCCTGAAATATGATAGACTCTGTGCACACTATGTCAGCCTTTTTAAAAAGGCTGCAATTGCAGAAGAGCAAGGGTTTTGTCATAAAATTTAAATTAGAGTGTATTATTTCAGAGAAAACAGACAGAAATATTATACAGACTCCATAGTCAGCATGACTGTTGGACTTGCAGAATCCCGAGGCTAACACTTACCTACCCCCCTTAAAACACCACCACCCCTTCAAAAACCTTTTTCCCCAAATAAACACGCAACTCACTTTTTGGTGTAAAACCGGCCATAGCAGCCATTAATTTAACATAACTCAACATAAATATCTTACATTAACTCAATTGATACCTGACAGTAAATTACCACCCGGGTCCAAGGTCTCTGAAGGCACCATTACTCCCATCACCAACTCGGCTGTATCTACTACCCAATGAAAGGCCCCCAGCCGCTACTACACCGCCTTGGGGACAATACTACCGTTACTTAACCCAGATACAGCCAAATGAACTCCCACATTATCAACATGACCTTTTATTGGGAAGGGACACCCATACCTACGATGGGCCCAACCCATAATTCCTCAACTTGTCACTCCACCACCGCCTTCAAAGACCCATCGACCCCTGCCAGCTGCCATGACAAACGAACAAACACTGCAGGACACAACAGCCATCCTGAACCTTGAACAAACACATGAACCCACATAAAACAAACACCACGAACAACCACCAAACAGCAAAACAACACCGGAACAAACACAATGACAAAACTATAACCAACACAACAAACAGAATACAAACCAACTTCAGGGCGGGAGGGTGGGAGAAACCACCTCCGTGATGGCACAAGCTCCGACTGACTCCGACAAGACACCACCCCCCCTTTCAAATCCTGCAAGACCACCCACCATGCTACTTACACCAATCAAGTAAGTAACCACCCCCCATCCCCTTTTCCTTGCCTATGCTCCACCCAAATTCCACTCTCCGCCTCGTCTGCACGCCCCAGTCATGCTGGCCCTCCCTTATACAGTCATGGCCGAAATTGTTGGCACCCTTGATATTTCTCCAGGAAATCATGTATTTCTCACGAAACGTATTGCATTAACACATGTTTTGCTATACACATGTTTATTCCCTTTGTGTGTATTGGGACAAAACAAAAAAAGGGAGGAAAGAAAGCAAATTCGACATAATGTCACACAAACCTCCAAAAATGGGCTGGACAAAAGTATTGGCACCCTTTCACAACTGCGGATAAATAAGAATGTTACAAGCATGTGATGCTCCTGTAAACTCACCTGGGGCAAGTAACAGGTGTGGGCAATATAGAAATCACACCTGAAAGCAGATAAAAAGGAGAGACGTTCACTTAACCTTTGCATTGTGTGTCTGTCTGTGCCACACTAAGCATGGACAACAGAAAGAGGAGACGAGAACTGTCTGAGGACCTGAGAACCAAAATTGTGGCAAAATATCAACAATCTCAAGGTTACAAGTCCATCTCCAGAGAACTAGATTTGCCTTTGTCCACAGTGCGCAACATTATCAAGAAGTTTGCAACCCATGGCACTGTAGCTAATCTCCCTGGTCGTGGACGGATGAGGAAAATTGATGAAAGATTGCAACGCAGAATAGTCCGGATGGTGGATAAGCAGCCCCAAACATGTTCCAAAGACATTCAAGCTGTCCTGCAGGCTCAGGGAGCATCAGTGTCAGTGCGAACTATCCGTCGACATTTAAATGAAATGAAACGCTATGGCAGGAGACCCAGGAGGACCCCACTGCTGACACAGAGACATAAAAAAGCAAGACTACAGTTTGCCAAAATGTACTTGAGTAAGCCAAAAGCCTTCTGGGAAAACGTCTTGTGGACAGATGAGACCAAGATAGAGCTTTTCGGTAAAGCACATCATTCTACTGTTTACCGAAAACGGAATGAGGCCTACAAAGAACAAAACACAGTACCTACGGTAAAATATGGTGGAGGTTCAATGATGTTTTGGGGTTGTTTTGCTGCCTCTGGCACTGGGTGCCTTGACTGTGTGCAAGGCATCATGAAATCTGAGGATTACCAAAGGATTTTGGGTCGCACTGTAGGGCCCAGTGTCAGAAAGCTGGGTTTGCGTCCAAGATCCTGGGTCTTCCAGCAGGACAATGACCCCAAACATACGTCAAAAAGCACTCAGAAATGGATGGCAAAGAAGCGCTGGAGAGTTCTGAAGTGGCCAGCAATGAGCCCAGATCTAAATCCCATTGAACACCTGTGGAGAGATCTTAAAATTGCTGTTGGGAAAAGGTGTCCTTCCAATAAGAGAGACCTGGAGCTGTTTGCAAAGGAAGAGTGGTCCAAAATTCCGGGTGAGAGGTGTCAGAAGCTTATTGATGGTTATAGGAAGCGACTGATTTCAGTTATGTTTTCCAAAGGGTGTGCAACCAAATATTAAGTTAAGGGTGCCAATACTTTTGTCCAGCCCATTTTTGGGGTTTTGTGTGACATTATGTCATATTTGCTTTTCTGCCTCTGTTTTATATTTGTTCCAATACATACAAAGGGAATAAACATGTGTATAGCAAAACATGTGTTAATGCAATACCTTTTTTGTGTGAAATACTTGATTTTCAGGAAAAATATCAAGGGTGCCAACAATTTCGGCCATGACTGTACTTCGCTCAGTCCAGGCCTTGACTTAAAAGCAGTTGCAGTAGGCTACATTTTGAAAAGGACACACAGCATGCAGCTGTTCATCCTCAAAATCAACATTTAAGTGTACATAAGCCACAGAAAAAAGGAAGGAATATAGTGCAAACTACATAGACAGCATTGCAGCAGTAAGTCAAAATTTGAAATGTACACAGGGCATGCAGATGTTCACACCAAATATACACAATAAAGTATATTTTTTTTACTGAAAAAGAAGGATTTTGTGCACACTTGTAGGCTTTATTTCTATGCCTTCTTGTTGGCTAAACCACATCTCTCCTTTAGCTTTGGAGGACAATTTCAAGTTTATATTTTTTTCAAAATAAAATAGAAGTAATATTGTACATAATCTATACTTATTATTCCTAATTTTTCTTGTTGGCCTCATTGGCTAAACTCATCTCTCATTTACTTTTAGGGGACAAAATAGGGGTGTGTCAGAGTGGTAAAGGCAGTAGACCAACTAACTGGGAAAATAAACCGGTTTAAGGGGGCTTATCAATCTAGTGGCTCCTTGGGGGTGCATTACATAAGCATCAGACAGCCAATAATACAACACACACGCACTTCTCTATATATACAACCATTTTCCATGTATTCTGATATAGGGTGATGATCATCAGTGGAAACTTCAGCAACACATAGGGAGTAAAGGAAAAAAAAGCTGAAGGTCATTACAGAATGTCAGACAATCTCTCCGTTTATTCCCAGATATCACAGGATGTAGTTTGAGAAGACGTATCGCTGACATCCGAGCGCTGGTGAGGGCTAAATTTACCAGCAGCTCACGGGCTAACTGCAGCATTTATTTCACAGCTTATCCAGATTGTTCCCCTACAGCAATTTTATTTCAAATGAGTCAGTTAGTTGGAAATCATGTACGAGGGCCCCCGAAGCAGATGTTACAGGCCGGCACAGAGAACCATTCAGCTATATATCCCACAAGCATCTGACACAACGTGCGCCGAAACACTGACGCTGGGCAAAAAGATACTGCAAAGTGATAAATGTGTGAAAATAATGTTTTATGCCATTAATAATATTTTGAGATCAGTCATATGTAATTATATTTACCATCTGCTGAGGGATAAAAAAAAAAAAAAAAAAAGATTATGGCTCTAGGAGTGTTTTATCCTCCTTTGTGGTATTTTTTTTTTTTTGCACCATGGATGGTTTATAGGCTGACAACAGTGACAAGGGCCAGAGGGATCGGGATAATTGTTCGACTCTTGCCTGCCTTTGGTGACAGGCTCTTGTTGAAAGGTTCTACTTTGGCAGAAAAGTATCCCCAGAATAATAGTTTGAAATGTTAGAAGTATATTACTACTGAACATGTCAATATTAAAGTGTATTTCCAGGCAAAACTTTTCGTTTTTTGTCTTGGATATCATAGGGGCAGATTAGAACCTCCATTGGGCTTTTACTGCTATCCGGGGCTCCCCGATCACTTTCTGTTTTAATGATAATGTTTTGCAAAACATGAAGTAAAGAAAAATGTCTAAAGCTAGGTTCACACTTATGTTGTTGCAGGAATGAATGTAAATCACGCGCATTCCCGCACCCGCAGGCAAAAATGTCTTGCTCTTTAGCAGATGTAGTGGGGTGCCAATAATTTTTAATGGCACACCACATATCTGAAAACACAGTGGGGTTTATTTACTAAAGCTGGAGAGTCCAAAATCAGACTCCCTTCTGCATAGAAACCAATCAGCTTCCAGGTTTCATTGCCAAAGCTTCATTGAACAAGCTGAGGTTAGAAGCTGATTGGTTTCTATGCAGAAGGGAGTCTGATTTTGGACTCTCCAGCTTTAGTAAATAAACCCCAGTGTGTCTGGTGCAGGGACTTGTTTCCTGCAGGTACAGTAGGCCATCCAACACTTCAAAACCAGACCCCCCACCTCCACCCCCCTTCTTCAACA
Organism: Staurois parvus; assembly: GCF_062004578.1. Taxonomy (NCBI): domain Eukaryota; kingdom Metazoa; phylum Chordata; class Amphibia; order Anura; family Ranidae; genus Staurois; species Staurois parvus. The sequence continues at coordinate 5,894,493 of NW_028317980.1, read as the reverse complement.
GACCAATTTTAAGATTTCAGCGCTGTCATACTTTAAATGCCAATTAGTCAGTCATGCAACACTGCACCCAAATTACATTTTTATAATTTTTTTAGACAGATAGCGCTTCATTTTTGTGGTATTTAATCACCACTGTTTTTTTTTTTTGGTATATAAATAAAAAAATACAGAAAATTAAAAAAAAAATAAAAAAAAGTTTTTGTTATCACATTTTGTAAATTAATAATCGGCATAAATTTAGGCCAAAATGCGTTCTGCTACATTTCTTTAGTAACAATAACCCAAATCTGTGTATATTCTTTAGTCTGCGTGAAAGTTATAAAGCCTACAATCTATGGTAGTGGTCTCCACACTGCGGCTTGTTGGCCAGATGCCTTTATCCGGTCCTTGGGACACTATTCCTCCAACTGACACCAATGATGAGGCACCATTCCTCCCAATGACACCGTTATTGGGGCACTATTCCGTCCGCTGAAATGGTCGAAGGGGTGCTATTTCTCCTGTAAAAACAAATTATGGGGCATAGCTTACACCAACTGATGTCCAGACATTTTCTACTCCAACTGGCCACAGTCCGGCCCCCAAAATCCTGATTGACAGTAAACTGGCCCTATGTTTACAAAGATTGAAGACCCCTGATCTATGGGATATACACTATGTTGCCAAAAGTATTGAGACGCATGCCTATACATGAGCATGAACTTTAATGGCATCCCAGTCCTAATCCACAGGGTTCAGTATTGAGTTGGCCCACCTGCAGCTATAACAGCTTCAACTCTTCTGGGAAGGCTGTCCAAGGTTTAGGAGGGTGCCTATGGGAAGGTTTGACCATTTTTCTAGAAGCGCATTTGTGAAGTCAGGCACTTATGTCAGACCAGAAGGTTGAGGTCAGGACTCTGTGCAGGCCAGTCAAGTTCCTCCACTCCAAACTTGCTCATCCATTTCTTTTTGGACCTTGCTTTGTGCACTGGTGTGCAGCCATCCCCAAACTGTTCCCACAAAGTTGGGAGCATAAAATTGTCCAAAATGTCTTGGTATTCTGACGCCTTAAGAGTTCCATTCACTGGAACTAAGGGGCCAAGCCCAACCCCTGAGAAACAACTCCACAGCATAATCCCCCCTCCACCAAACTTTGCACTTGGCACAATGAAATCAGGCAAGTACTATTCTCCTGGCAACCCAGGTACATCTATCAGATTGCCAGAAAGTGAAGCGTGATTCGTCCCTCCAGAGAACACGTCCTTACTGCTCTAGAGTCCAGTGGTGGCGTGCTTTACACCAAGGCATCTGACGCTTTGCATTGCACTTGGTGATGTAAGGCTTGGATGGAGCTGCTCGGCCATAGAAACCCATTCCATGAAGCTCTCTACACACTGTTGTTGTGCTAATCTGAAGGCCACACCAAGTTTGGAGGTCTTTAGCTATTGACTCTGCAGACAGTTGGAGACTTTTGTGCACTGTGCGCTTCAGCATGCGCTGACCCCGCTCTGTCATTTTACGTGGCCTACCACTTCATGGCTGAGTTGCTGTTGTTCCCAGTTGCTTCCACTTTGTTATAATCCCACTAACAGTTGGCTGTGGAATATTTAGTAGCCAGGAAATGTCACGGATGGACTTATTGCACAGATGGCAACCTATCACGGTACTAAACTTGAATTCCCTGAGCTCCTAAGAACTTTTCTTTCACAAATGTTTGTAGAAGCAGTCTGCATGCCTAGGGGCTTGATTTTATAAAGCTGTGACCATGGAGGTGATTGGAACACCTGAATCCAATGATTTGGAGGGGTATCCCAATATACAAGATAGTGTATATCTGAAAAATGATCAATCTTGATGTGCTGATGGCCTATCCCATTTCTTGAGACCCTAAAATGCCAGGACAGTACAAATATCCCCCAAATTACCCCTTTTTGGAAAGTAGACAGTCTGCGGTATTTAGTAAGAGGCATGGTGAGATTTTTGAAGCTGTAATTTTTTGTCACAATTTTTTGGAAAATGAAGACATTAAATATTTTTTTCTTTAAGTTTTTTTTTTTGCTTACTGTCACCATAGCAGTACAATGTCATCATATGATTGGTGCGGCTGTGATCAGGGATACTGACCAGTGACAGTATGCAGAAAAAAAGGAAAAGAGTGTTTATTTTTTACAGTTTTAAAAATGTTATTTTCTTTTTTTACATACTGGTGCACAACTGGGGGGATGTCATATAACGTCCTCCCGGGATCACAAAGAAAGCTCCTGCTGTGCCGGGTCCTGTGCAGACCAGCTGCCCTGCTACAATGTGAACATGGGAGGTTGCCACATGCCCAATGCAGAGAATGTTTTTTTTTTTTACATTAAATCTGTTATTGCTTATATTTTGCCATCCCTGGTTACATCCCCACCACTATCAACATGCAAATTCCGTTTTAAAAAAAAAAAACCTTTTCATCGCATTCCTGATTTTATACCTAGTGACCTCTGTCCTTCTCTAGGCAATGCAGGCAGATCATGCTTGGTGGGAGGAGCAGGCAGGGTGCTGTACATAGCTTCCTGAAAACATTACAGCATCCTGCCTACTCTTCTTAAGGGGAAGCTCGCAGTGGACTGGCAGCTTCCTTCCTGGTTTGGCTGCTCATGGGTTGGGACTTACCTCAAGCTCATCCCTACTCTGTCTGGACCGAGTGATGACAGGGACACTTAAGAGCCATAGAGATACCATATAAGCCAAAGGACACCATGTTTTGGAGACAGAGAGGGCAACCTTTCATCTGAAAGCAGTCATGATTTTTTGATGAATTTGAGATATTGGTGTGGTTGGGGCAGAGTCGGAAGAAGTCAAAATATTGCAGGTGATGATTTTGGATAATTCTCAGAATGATGTAGAGGAAGCCTTTTTCTTCTACTGCAGCAGAGACCCCACCACAGCCTCCCCATGTCATCTTACAACCGCTGGACAGAAAATAAATCTTCACACCCAGGCTTTTTGTAATGTTCTGGGTTTTTTTGGTGACAATATTGACAAACTGTTTTGTGTGTCTATAAATAGTAAGACACGGATCAGTGACTGTCTGTCATCTGCCAAACACATCACAAGTGGAAACTGAGCAGGTGGCGATCACAGTGTGCGCCTCTGTTTAATCTCCTGCCAGTGCCTCAATTAGTAGGACTGCTAGGGACCACCAGCCTGGACGGGACTCCCAATGGCAGATTCATTGGATTGGGAAAATGAGAGTGGAAAAATAAGTGAGAAGAAATTAAAAAAGTAAGGCTGGAAGAAAAGGACAGAAGCAAAGAAAGAAGGATGAAAATAAGGCAAGGGGGAAGAAAAGAAAGAAATTAAGATGAAAATAAGGCAAGGGGGAAGAAAAGAAAGAAAGAAGGATGAAAATAAGGCAAGGGGGGAGAAAAGAAAGAAAGAAGGATGAAAATAAGGCAAGGGGGAAGAAAAGAAAGAAAGAAGGATGAAAATAAGGCAAGGGGGAAGAAAAGAAAGAAAGAAGGATGAAATTAAGGCAAGGGGGAAGAAAAGAAAGAAAGATGAAAATAAGGCAAGGGGGAAGAAAAGAAAGAAAGAAAGAAAGAAAGAAAGATGAAAATAAGGCAAGGGGGAAGAAAAGAAAGAAAGATGAAAATAAGGCAAGGGGGAAGAAAAGAAAGAAAGAAAGAAAGAGAGAGAAAGAAAGATGAAGAATGGTAAAGAAAGAGAATGAAGGAGAGAGATAGTAGGAGATAGAAAGGAAGAAAAAGAGGAAAAGAGAGAGAAACGGGAGGGGGGAGGAGAAGAAGAGATAAAGAGAGAGGGAAGGTAAGATAGGCAGAAAAAAGAGCAATGGAGATACAGACGAAGATGAATAAAAAGAGATGGAGAGAAAGAAAGAGAGGAAGAGGAGGTGAGGAGGAGGGGGGGGGGGGGCAGAAATACAAATGAAGAATGAAAGCGAGCAATTGCAAAATGAGAAGCTGAGACAGGTAGAGAAAATAGAGAGACGGAGATACAAATGAAGATGAATCAAGAGAGAGAAAAGAGAGAGGGAAGGTGAGAGAAGTAGAGGAACGGAGAAAGATAGAGATGCTGATACAGGTAAAGAAAGATAGAGAAAGGTGGAGATACAGATAGAGAGTGATAAAGACAGAGAAACAGAGAAGACATTAAAGAAGCAGAGGAAGAGAGAGAGAGACAGAGAGGGAGATGGAGATACAAATTAAGAAGGATAAAGAGAGAGGGAGAGAAAGAAAGAAAGAAAGAAAGAGAAAGAAAGGATTGAAGGGAGGTATGAAGGATAAAGGGAAGGGGCAGACAAAGAGAGAGGGGATTAGAGGGAAAGAAAGAAAAGAAAGAAAGAGAGAAAGAAAGAAAGGTAAAGAACAGGAGCAAGAAAAGGAAGGAAGGAAGGAAATTAATAGGGATCAAAGAAAGATAAGAAAAGAGAGAGAATGAAGAAAACACAGGATAGGGTAAAGAAGGAAGGACACATAGAAAGGGTGGGAATAAAGCAAGGAAAGAAAAAAAAGGAAGGAAAAAGGAAAGGGAAAGGAAGGAAAGAAGAGAAGAGGAGGGAAGAGAAGAGAAAAAAAAGAACAGGTCCCTGGTTTGCCATGTTGCATCTTCAACCCCAAAAGATTGATCCAGTTAGTGTTCCGTGGCTGAAACACAGGATCTGCATATATGCTGAGGGTGATTAGTGCTTTGTGCTTCAAGTGATTGATGACTCCATGCCTGTACATCAGTGTGGCAGCTTCCTTTTGCATGTTGCACTAATGCAATAATCACGTTTCCATGAACAGAGTTTACTCTTGCCAGCTGTGTGATCTTCAATTACTAAGGGAGTCCTAGTTGCGTATTAAAATACATTTCCATCTCCTTCTGTGAAGGTCTTGTAGAATGGAGGTTTATAGAACAACTGAAGAAGCTGGAGGGGAAAGTGATGTATAACTCGTCACTGCTTTCTAGAGTCCTTCTCTTGCTGTAGTTCTTCATTGTAGTCCTTCTTATTTCATATCAGGTTCCTAGAACACCAATGTTAGATGCACCTTCATTCTTCCTTGGCTTTCACTTTCTTGATGTCATTTGAATAATTGAGTGCCCTATTCGGGTAGATCCAGGTGACAGTTCACTTCAGATACTGTAATTAACAAAAGCTGTAGTTTAAATCAGACCCATACTAGTTTAAAAACTCTCTTGTATTACATATTCATTTTCATATAACAAGTAAACAAAGTAGGTGTGTAATACTTACTATAAGTCTTCTAATTCTGAAACCTACCAGCACAGGTAAATGCAGGGGTGTAACTACCACAAGACAAACAAGGCGTTTGCCTAGGGCAGCAATTTTTAGGGTGGCGGCACTGCCCCCCCGGAAGAAGGAACCTAGTGAGCAGTGGCAGACAGAGCCATGCAGGGCCACCATCTGAGGCGTACCACTGGTACTCCTGTAGGTTGCCCAGACAGCAGAAGGATTGATGTGGTGGGGGAGAGCAGCTGTAGAACGATGCTGTCAGGGGTGCGGGTGTGACCAGAAGTGTGTGGACTGACACAGGGAAACGTAGGCTTCAAATATAGTAAATAATATAATTTATTGAGACTAACAATACAAATATAAACGCAGTGCACCAAACCCCAAGCTAACACAAATACATACAACAAGGTGAAACGAACCCAAACCTAAACTGATATAGATACACAGGTACATACACATATAGAGCACAATGTAGTCAGGCAGGCCGGGTCGATAACTATCGGGCAGGTAGGTACAGGAGGAGCAGGCGGAGAGAATGGTCAGGGTCACAAGCCAGGGATCAAACAGGAGAAGTCAGCAGAGGTCAGGATCAGGCAGTGTCGGCAACAAGTCAGGCAGGAACAGGAACAGGAATGCAGGTTACAAGACACAGGGGCCCATGGAAAAACACACACCAAGGCCCTGACTGGGAGTCTGGCCATTCCTTAAATACAACCCCTGCAATCAGCTTCAGGTGTTTTGGCTGACTGCAGGGGTTAGTCTCTGATTGCTGAGAGCACCCGCTGGCCAACCCTGGTACTGCAGCCCACAAGGCAGGTGAGTCCCACCGTTATTGGTAAGTCCATTTCTGACAGATGCACTGTGTATCTCTCCCTCCAGCAGCTGAAAGCCGGTTTGAGATTTCTCCCATCTCCCTCCAGCTGGCTTTCTGCTGCTGGAGGGTGAGACAGACCTGGCTGGATGGAGGGAGTGCCCTGGTGTCCCTGAGTGGCCGCTCTCTGCTGAGCTCCTTCCCCAGCCCACACTCAGAGCTGGGACCAAGGGAACGCCTGGAGCAAGGAGAGGAGAAGTGGCGGAGAGGAAAGGGCCCAGAGGAGGTGAGCTGTGTTGTGTTCTCTGGGCTCTCCCTCCCTCATAATATTGGTGTACAGCACAGGAGTTGTGGTCACATAGCCCATTACCTAGAAGAAGGGAAGAATACAAGACTGCATTTATAATTTGAGGATTTCATTTATGCAGTGTGGAGGATGTGACAATAAGTGGAACATTTATTACATACATGTGTAGCACTGGTGGTGTGGTTACACATTATAAATAGTAGGGACGATTATATGGTGTATTTATGTTGTGAAATATATATTTTTTGCACTTTTAAGTGTCTGACACTGTGTTGCACATTTGCATAAAATGCCTTTGTAGTTCATCTATTTATATATATATATATATATATACATAAACATTTGTGTGATCACACGTATTGTGATTTACGCGTTTCATAATATAGGAATTTTTCTAAATACAATTTTTGTCTCACTATTATCTTTATTTGGTAGTGCAAAGCTTAGATTGCTTCTGATATGTGGAGACACATAATGGTTGTCAGCAGCTAGCACAAAATTTACTTGAATTTGTTTCACATTTTATATCTGCACAGGAGAAGTATATTATACTTACTTATTTTTACAGCATGCTCGCTTTAAGGAAAGGATATTTGTATTTTGCGCTTCCTCTATTTAAAAAAAAAATGACACAAGACCTTCAGTGACCAGTAGTCTAAAATTTTTAAGCTTCCTCATATCATTAGGTTTGACGCATAGTTCGCCTTTTGTAGCCCAATTACTGTAAAAGTTATTTTATTCTCTAGTAATGTTCACAAAATGAGTCGTACTGCCTCAATTATGTAAAGTGAATCTCGAGAAAATAATGATGGCATTCCAAAGGAAAATGAAAAGGCTCACTGGGACATGACACACTAAAAAGATGTGTTTGCATGTTATAAGGAAATGCGTTTTGTCGCTGAAAATTAATTGCAGTTAATTCTGGAAACTCCAGTACTACAACAAAAAGAACAGAAAGGGAGTAAACGCCTAGGGTATAACATATTTGTTGTAGATAAAAGGTATGCATCCTGCATAAAAGGGAGTCATCATTCAAGTAGCCTGCCAGTAGACATGGGAATGCCTTTGCTTTCCATAGAGGAAGAGTTTTGTCAGGAAAAGTTTGAAGTGACCAACTCAACTTGTTGAGTATGGAGTGATTGTTACAGGTGAAATAATTCACTGTTTAAAGCCCAATTCCTGCATTTGACCCCTCCCCGAGTAGAGCGCTCATGACAAGGTGTCTTTAGCCAGGTTGCATAATGTCATAGATCATCTTCTTCTTCCTCCAGCAGTGGTTGGATCCTAATTACATAGGACCACTTTCTGAAACATTCTCCTAAGAGTCCAGGGTTGGGGTCTCAGCCTTTGTATCAGCAAGACGAAAGACATAAAAAGTAAAAATGCATAAATTTTTTAGTCACTGCAGGTGAATCCAATTTTTTTTTGCCCAACTTGGAATTGAGCTTTAGCAGACAGGTAAAGTGGTCTTTGGATCCTTTATTAATCTTCTTCCCAGGCTCCTGTGTTTGAGAACAGGGGCGGACTGACAACTCATGGGGCCCCCGGGCAATAGGGGATCATGGGGCCCCTGTGTCCTTGCCCAGACTCAAAAAATCCTATGAAAAAGGTACCAGGGGCATCTCATGGGGTCCCCTACTGATGCTGGGCCCTCGGGCAGTGCCCGAGTTTCCAAATGGTCAGTCCGCCCCTGTTTGAGAACATATTGCAGGATCCATTGGGGATTCCTCTTCAATTCAGAAGCAGAATAGCAAGAGCTCCACTGAGCTTAGAGGGCCTTCAATGATGTTCAGGAAGCCTTTATTGTGGGGCTAGCCTTGGCTCTCCAAGAGTAAAAAAAACTAAAAATTACTACAAAATATGTAGTAAAAAATATTACTACAGTACATACTAAGTGACCCGAAAACTATATTTCTGCTATAGCAAAATTAGGAGTCCAGTCTCCAAAGGTGTGTGTATTCTGAATTTCTCTAATTGCTACCATTACTTCCACTAGGATAAGATTACCAAACTTGGTGGAGATGGTATTGTAGATCTTCTATCTTCCCAACAAGAGATGAAAACATCTTGTGCAGAATGTATATAAATTCTGGGGCTATAGATAAACCACATCAGTTTCTATAAAATGTATTGGTGAATATGATCTAAAAACCCTTGCTTATCTCCCTTTGACAAAGTGCCCTATTTTTCATATGTGCTCTGAAACTGTGACTTGACGCTTCTTTGTACAAAAGCCCCAGTAAATCCCCATTTAGTGCACTGTAATTTCATGTTGTTTTATGTCCCCACGGTGCGCTTGTGTTTTAACAGGCTTGTGCTTCTCAATTCTTTACGGCGCTCATCAAGCAAAGTGATAGCGGAGAGTAAAGTGTGTTTTGCAAGGCTGTATTTTAGAATATTATTACCATTAATAAAAACAAACTATCCTTCTATCTTGCCTTGGTTTTGGGCAGAGCACATAAACACGAGTGATGCCGGCTCATAATGCTGAGCGTGAAAATAAATGTATGTGATAAACAAACCCAACTCGTTACTGAATTTTTGTCTAATATCAGAATTCTCTGTATTATCGTAGTGTAATATGGGCCTTGTTATGTATTCAGTGAACATCAGATTGTTATTCTGTCTCACAATCACAGGTGATGGCATAATCTTTTCCTGCGTGCCTCTTTTGCGGGTGAAGGATCTGCCACTTTTGTGACATTCAGCAAGTTATGATGTTTCCTAATCAGCTTCATTTTTTTCATAACTACCCCATTTCAATAGAAACAATGCTCCCGACTCTCAATGGAGTGATAGGCCTCCAGTTTCCAATGGTCCTTTTGCTTCAATGGTCATCCCACACAATGGTCATATCAGCTTCTGGCCCTTTATAGGATACTCCACCAGTGAGATCTCCCTGCCATACTACCAAAATTTGTTACCACCCAGCACCAAAGCTCAAAGCTTGAACGTTGCTTATCATTGTGGTTTCAGGTTCAGCTCATCAATGCACTCAACATGGAAGAAACAAGTTAGCATTACACTAATGAGATTAGTCTTTACTAAGCTTTATTATTCCAGAACTAGATCACAGTTAATACGAGCACTAACTGTTGTCTTTAACATCCTCTTCCCATAGAACAATCTGCTTAGGAGTATTGTTGTATCCAGTTAATATCCTACCATTTTATTCAGCTCTGATGAAGAGGGATTGTCAGGGACCACCGCAACGCATGAGTCTGCACATGGGTAGGTGTCCGACAAGACATGCAGGCAGGCGGGCACTAGGACCCAGGCGCGCCTGTCACCTATGACGGCGCTGGGCAGGCACTAGGACCCAGGCGTGCCTGTCAGCGCCGGGCGGGCTACTTAAACCAGCTCTGCACAGACACAAGTTGCCTGATGGTCTTCTCCCTGTTCCTGTGTTCCTGCTCTTCCTGTATGCTGATTGCCTTGTTGCTGACCCTGCCTGGACCTGATACCGCTGTCTTCTCCTACCCTGACCTTTGGCTCGCCCTGACCATATTCTGCCTGCTCCTTTTGTCTGACCTGCTGTTACCGAACCCGGCTTGTTTCCTGATTACTCTTTGTCTACTGATCTGTACCGTCTGCCTCGCTGTTACCTACCCGGCTTGCCTGACCACGTCACACCTCTTCACATCTGGCTCCTACCCACTACACGCCATTGGCGGTTGCCTTTACCACGGTTGGTGTCACTCAGGGGTCGCGACCTGGTCCTGGTCTGCTTCAAGTCCATCCCCACCATCAGGGGCTCTGGTGAACCAGCAGACCTGGGCTTAGACTCCGCGCCCGGGGGGACTCTGGCCAGTGGGCTACTAGAGGTTGCCATCAGTGTTCGTGACAGGAATTGTGCGCCCCCTGAAACATGTTGGCTGTGTTTACCTTGCTTTTTGTAACCATTTGAGCAATTAAGGTCTTCATCCCCTATACAGATTTTTCATTTGGAGCTCTCTTTGATCTATTGCACTTGGATTTCTTGACTCGAGTGAATGTCTTCTCTTGGGGGATCCCAGGCCAGTTGAGCTTAAGTAATGACTTTGTCCACATTTTGATAACCTGTAAAAAACTGCATCCACTTTCCCTCTACCACTACCTTTTAAATCACCAAAGAGTCTGACCATACCAAGCCTCACTCTGACATGTTCCACCCAAAAAGGGGCATAATCATAGAGATCTATGATTAGGCTTTTTTGGGGAGAAACATGTCAGAGTGAGGCTTGATCTCAGTGCACTCTTCTGTGTTGATACAAAAAAAATTTCTAGGTGTCAGAGGATCAAAGAAACCTGTTAAAAACTGCATCCACTTTCCCTCTACCACTACCATTTAAATCACTGAAGAGTATGACCAGACCAAGCCTCACTCTGACATGTTCCACCCAAAAAAGGGCATAATCATAGAGATCTATGATTAGGCTTTTTTGGGGAGAAACATGTCAACGTGAGGCTTGATCTTGTTGGAGATACAACAGCATGTACTATTGTCAGGGCTCCGGGGTGTGACCAGAGGTATGTGACTGACGCAGGGAAACGCAGACTTCAGATATGTTATAAATATAATTTATTAACACTAACAATACAAACATAAACGCAGTGCAATACTAAAACATAACACAGTGCAAACAAACCAAACCAACCACCCACAGATGACAGTACATACAATACAAGCGTCGTCAGGCAGGCCGGGTCAATATCAATCGGGCAGGTAGGTACAGGGGGAGCAAGCGGAGAATGGTTGGGGTCACAAGCCAGGTTCAGCAGGTAGCGGGCAGCGTGGTACAGAGGGTCAGGCAGAGGAGAATGGTCAGACAAGCCAGGGATAAGGAGCAGGAGAATGGTCAGACAAAGCCAGGGATCAGAGCAGGGTCAGCAACGAATCAGACAGGAACAGGGAACAGGAACAGGGAGCAGGAACAGGATACAGGGCCCAGGAGAAACACACACCAAGGCAGAGTCTGCAGGTCTGGCCATCCCTTAAATACACCAGTATAATCAGTTCCAGGTGTTTGACTGGCTGCAAGGTTGAGTCTCTGATTGCTGGGAACACCCGCTGGCCAGCCCTGGTACTGCAGCTCATAAGGCAGGTGAGTCCCACCATTGCTGGCCAGTCCATTCCTGACAGTACCCCCCCCTCAAGGAGCGGCCTCAGGACGCTCCAAACAGTCCTAGCTGGGCAAAATGTTCGTACGCCCGGGTCTGGTAACTGGCGGGATATCAAAGACTGGCACACCGGGCAGGACTCCGGGCAGCGGCACACCGGGCAGGGGCACACCGGGCAGAGGCACATCGGGCAGAGGCACACCGGGCAGAGGCACATCGGGCTGGACTCCGGGCAGAGGCACATCGGGCTGGACTCCGGGCAGAGGCACACCGGCTGGACTCCGGGGAGAGGCACATCGGGCTGGACTCCGGGCAGAGGCACATCGGGCTGGACTCCGGGCAGAGGCACATCGGGCTGGACTCCGGGGAGAGGCACATCGGGCTGGACTTCGGGCAGAGGCACATCGGGCTGGACTCCGGGCAGGGGCACACCGGGCAGAGGCACATCGGGCAGAGGCACTCCGGGCAGAGGCACATCGGGCTGCACTCCGGGCAGAGGCAGATCGGGCTGGACTCCGGGCAGAGGCACATCGGGCTGGACTCCGGGCAGAGGCACATTGGGCTGGACTCCGGGCAGAGGCACATCGGGCAGGACTCCGGGCAGAGGCACATCGGGCTGGACTCCGGGCAGAGGCACATCGGATTACCAGGCGAAGCAGCAGGCACCGGGCCACCAGGCGGAGCAGCAGGCACCGGGCCACCAGGCGGAGCAGCAGGCACCAGGCCCCCGGGCGGGGCGACAGGCATCGGGCCCCCAGGCGGGGCGACAGTCATCGGGCCCCCAGGCGGAGCGGCGGACGCCGGGCCCCCATGAGGGGCGACAGGCATCGGGCCCCCAGGCGGGGCAACAGGCATCGGGCCCCCAGGCGGGGCGACAGGCATCGGGCCCTCAGGCGGAGAGGCAGGCGCCGGACCCCCAGGCGGAGCGACAGGTCTCGGGCCCCCAGGCGGAGCGGCGGGCGCCGGACCCTAAGGCGGAGCGACAGGTCTCGGGCCCCCAGGCGGAGCGGCGGGCGCCGGACCCCCAGGCGGAGCGACAGGTCTCGGGCCCCCAGGCGGAGCGGCGGGCGCCGGACCCCCAGGCGGAGCGACAGGTCTCGGGCCCCCAGGCGGAGCGGCGGGCGCCGGACCCCCAGGCGGAGCGACAGGTCTCAGGCCCCCAGGCGGAGCGACAGGTCTCAGGCCCCCAGGCGGAGCGGCGGGCGCCGGACCCCCAGGCGGAGCAGCGGGTGCCGGACCCCCAGGCGGAGCAGCGGGTGCCGGACCCCCAGGTGGAGCGGCGGGCACCTGACCCCCAGGCGGAGCGACAGGTCTCGGACCCCCAGGCGGAGCGGCGGGCGCCGGACCCCCAGGCGGAGCGACAGGTCTCGGGCCCCCAGGCGGAGCGACAGGTCTCAGGCCCCCAGGCGGAGCGACAGGTCTCAGGCCCCCAGGCGGAGCGACAGGTCTCAGGCCCCCAGGCGGAGCGGCGGGCGCCGGACCCCCAGGCGGAGCGGCGGGCGCCGGACCCCCAGGCGGAGCGACAGGTCTTGGGCCCCCAGGCGGAGCGGCGGGCACCGAGTCACCAGGCACGACAGTGGGCTCCGAGTCAACTGGCATGACCGCTGGCACTGGGTCAGACATTGGATCGTCTGGCTGGACAGCGGGCATCGGGTCACCAGGCATCAGGTCATTTGGCTCGACAGCGGGCACCGCGTCATCTGGCAAGGCAGTGGGCTCCGAGTCAACTGGTATGACCGCGGGCACTGGGTCAGACATTGGATTGTCTGGCTGGACAGTGGGCATCGGGTCACCAGGCATCAGGTCATTTGGCTCAACAGCGGGCACCGCGTCATCCGGCAAGACAGTGGGCACCAAGTCACCAGGCACGACAGTGGGCTCTGAGTCAATTGGCACGACAGCGGGCACCGGGTCATCAGGTATGACAGCGGGCACTGGGTCACCAGGTATCAGGTCATTTGGCTCGCCAGCGGGCACCGCGTCATCTGGCAAGGCAGTGGGCACCGAGTCACCAGGTACGACAGCGGGCTCTGAGTCAATTGGCACGACAGCGGGCACCGGATCAGGTACCGGATCATCTGGATCAACAGCGGGCATCGAGTCAACTGGCCTAATAGGATCATCAGGCTGGATCAGTTCATCATGCTGGGTAGAGGCATCAGGCTGAGTGGAGGCATCAGGCTGAGTAGAGGCATCAGGCTGAGTAGAGGCATCAGGCTGAAGAGAGGCATCAGGCTGAAGAGAGGCATCAGGCTGAAGAGAGGCATCAGGCTGAAGACAGGCATCAGGCTGAAGAGAGGCATCAGGCTGAGTACAGGCATCAGGCTGGGTACAGGCATCAGGCTGGGTACAGACATCAGGTTGAAGTGCGGGTGCCGAGGCACCAGGCTGAACCACGGAAGGCAGGTTCTCAGACGGCAGGCTCACCGGTTTGGATACTGGCAGGATGGTATTGGTTGGAAAGAATTTTCACTTTTTTCTGGTTTTAACTACTGGAGCACTGCAAGTAAACGCAGGTCTGCAAACGAATGGAGCAGCTGGAGACAGAGAAGAGCTGGAGGATGGAACAGGGGAGGGAGCAGTTGCTACAGAGGACTTCTTTACAGGGTTAAAGGCAGGATAGGTGCAGCGAGTGGGAACAGGGTACTGACATGCGGTAGATAGCAGGGCAGGAGGAGCTGTTGGGAATGCAGGAATAGAGCTTTGAGGAAATAGATTAGAAGCAGGACTGGGTTTTTGTAGGCTGACTGAGGCTGGGTGCAACAAATCTGTCCATGTCTGCAGTATGGGTTGAACAAAGCTGAGCTTACACAAAGCCTGTCTGACCAAAGACTGCACTGCGTTTATACAATCTCTTAGTATCTGTGGTGAACATGCAGCATAATGCTCCAAGAAGCAATCCACATCATCCTCTAATAACCATACCAGGGACTCTACCTCGTCGGCACTAAATGGTGGCAAAAATTCATCCCTGCATTCGGGGGAACCAGGTGAAACCAACTCAGCACAAACCTCAATCAAAGGCTGCACCTCAGAGAACTCTGTGCCCTGATCTACTAGAACATGAGCGAGCCGTATACATTCTAGTAGTTGATCCCTGGGATACTCCTTCAGAGTTTGATAAGCATACTCTCTGTCATCAAACACTAGCAGATATAAATACACAACCTCATCAAGATCCATCCTTCCCATCAACAAACCAAGATGGCTTCCCTGTGCAGCCACTTCTGGTCAGGATTGGCCTTCGTGTAATGTCAGGGCTCCGGGGTGTGACCAGAGGTATGTGACTGACGCAGGGAAACGCAGACTTCAGATATGTTATAAATATAATTTATTAACACTAACAATACAAACATAAACGCAGTGCAATACTAAAACATAACACAGTGCAAACAGACCAAACCAACCACCCACAGATGACAGTATATACAAGCAAGCGTCGTCAGGCAGGCCGGGTCAATATCATTCGGGCAGGTAGGTACAGGGGGAGCAAGCGGAGAATGGTCGGGGTCACAAGCCAGGTTCAGCAGGTAGCGGGCAGCGTGTTACAGAGGGTCAGGCAGAGGAGAATGGTCAGACAAGCCAGGGATCAGGAGCAGGAGAATGGTCAGACAAAGCCAGGGATCAGAGCAGGGTCAGCAACGAATCAGACAGGAACAGGAACAGGGAACAGGAACAGGGAGCAGGAACAGGATACAGGGCCCAGGAGAAACACACACCAAGGCAGAGTCTGCAGGTCTGGCCATCCCTTAAATACACCAGTATAATCAGTTCCAGGTGTTTGACTGGCTGCAAGGTTGAGTCTCTGATTGCTGGGAACACCCGCTGGCCAGCCCTGGTACTGCAGCTCATAAGGCAGGTGAGTCCCACCATTGCTGGCCAGTCCAATCCTGACAACTATAGAGTATTGTGTGTTAATATCACTTGACCAGTAGATGGCACTGTACACTAAGGTTACTAGTTGTGCATATGTGTAAAACTTGTTGGTTCTCTCTCTTCCTATTTCTCTCTTCCTCTCTTCAAAACCAAGATGTCTGCTGAAATGTGCTCTGTATGTTTGCAACTGAAGCCACACAAGTAAAACAGAGTTCTGCCTCATCACAAGCTACCAGTGTCTTCTCTAACACATAACCAACAGATCTCAGTGCACTCTACTGTGTTGGTACAAAAAATCCTAGGTGTCAGAGGATCAAAGAAACCACTTCCCAATACATATTTTTATAGGAAAAAGAGGGGATTTTCAGGTTGCCAAAATAACTCCAAAAGAATATAGTAAAAGTCTTGATAATTTTATTACAAAACTTTAAAATAACGCTTTACAGTATTGAACATAAAACCACCACAAATATTTGCTTGTGGGTTAGAGATTTGAGCAGTAAAATTCAGCTCTACATGTCACGCCACAATTTTGCCTTCCTCAAGAGACTTTGGAATACTGCAAAGGATGCCACTAAAAATGAAGAACAATGCTAGTAAATAAACCAACAGTCAAATAATACAAATATATAGCAAGCATAGTATGCACAGAAATGATCCATGAGTCATTATTATTATTATACAGTATTTATAAAGCGCCAATAGTTCGCTCAGCGCTGTACATTACAAAGGGGGACAGAACATGTGACAGAACAATACCAATACAATGCAAAACATGAGGGGATTGAGGGCCCTGCTCTTTCGAGCTTACAATCTAGGAGGGAGGGGATGGTGGTACAGGAGGAGATAGCTGTGGGGGATGGAGTGGTAGGAAGAGCGGAGGAGGTCGGTCAAGTTATGGAGGATTACCTTTCTTAGGGTACACAAAAGTGCTAAATGGTTGAAGAAATGAACCCAAAATAACTAAGCAAATAGGCTTCTGCACAATTAGTCTCACCCCAGATAGACATCTGTGGCCATAGGATGGGAAATCCCCATATATAGTATCACCTTTGAATGGTAAAAAAAAAAACCAATCATATTTGTGTCTATACAAACACTCAAAGAGTGTAATCTTTGCAAAAAGAGCACAGGCCATTTCCTTATGTAACCTACCCCAAAACTGGATGCATGGAGGGACTCCCACAGTGAATGGATCAAATTAGTGTGCCCGCCAACTGAGCAAAAAGCAAAACTCCTTCCAGACACAGACCCCTACCCACCAAGCAGAAAGGGGAACCAACTCTGCTCCCGTGTGAGAGCTACAAAAAATTAAACAATTTAACAGGGGGCTAGGAAAGTGAGCCACTCCAAATAAAGATTTATCACAATCCATAGGCTAAGGGAATATGAACGTTCTCACCATAAAGGCCATCCCCAACAGACCATCTCAGAGGCCAGTAGTAGTGCTTATTCACCTGCCACGTTTTGGGCTTTATATACTCCTCCCATCTTTCCGGCGTCTGACATCACCGACAAGATGCGGACACCCACCGGAGCCATCGCACATGTTCCTGCCTACTTTGCAGAAGTGACCTTACAGCACAACCCGCACCATGTTGGAACTTCCTGCTGCCGGAGCGAAGCTCGGGGCAATCAAAACCAAGAGCAAAGGCCAAACCACATCCCCAATAATAAAGCTTTGTGAAGGCTGATGGTATTGGAGTGCGACTGATTTGTTTGTTTTCACCCACTTGGGAGCTTTGTTTTTTCCTGCTCACCAATGTGTGCTTCAGCTCCTCTTGTTATATTCTCAATAATACTAAAAAAATTTAAAAAAATCCCGAAGCAATGAATAGAGTAGACTAGGGAACTCAGGGCAGAAATCTCTAATAGATTCACTGAGAGTCTCACCAATAGAGTTTCAACCAAAAAAACTGAAACATACAATTTTGATGAACCCCTTCACTTCCATTATATTTTTAGAGACCAGCCTGGGACAAGTATATGCATATCAGGCATTAGAACACCAGACTTGCACAAGTATTAAGCAGAGGTTAGGGTTCCAACACCTTCAAAAACAAGTCAGAAGGATCAAATCTCATATTTGTAAATTGGCTCTTGTATCTAAACCCCAAAATAAAAATAATATATTCCAGCATACCAATTCTTAGATGTGGTAGTTACATTTGTTTTTTATTCCTTAATTTTTAGCCTTTTTTGCCTTAATTTTCATCTATCAATCCTGTAGATAGCACTCTTTCCAAGCCTGAGTGGCTACAGTCACTTTTCTAATGTTTCTATGGATGGAACTAAGGTTGCCACCTAGATGGGACTACCTTTGTTCACCTCCATTACATTGAGGATGGGGAGATTAATAGTTTACAAAAGAAAATAGTTTTTCCTTTAAGTTTACAGGAAGTGAAACAGACAACATAATCTGTACCTGCTGAAAATGTTCTTACATTTTTGCTATTAGGTTTAGTTATCCTTTAACACATGGAAACCAGGTACTCAGGATTTTTCTGAATTTGTTGAAATTATTATAGGCCCATTCACAATGCAGTGTAGCACAATGTACATCATTGCATGCAACTAAATGTGGTGCACTGCTGTACTGCACCACAATGCACTTCCAATAGCACATCCAACCACTGCTAAAAAATAACAATTTTTCTTTTGAATCTTTTAAGGTCTTTTAAAGTCCTTTTTTTCAATATTAATAAGCTCCACAAGCTCTCATGAGGAAAAAATACGCCAAAATACGCGCGTTCCTAACCCCAGAAACCACTAAACAGCTCATCCACTCCCTCATCATATCACGACTCGACTACTGCAACTCCCTCCTCACTGTCCTGCCTCGCCGCTGGCTATCCCCGCTTCAGTCGATCCTGAATACGGCTGCCAGACTCATTCACCTTTCCAACCGCTCCATCTCCGCCACCCCCCTCTGCCAATCCCTCCAATGGCTTCCGATTGCGCAACGGATCAAATTCAAAATCCTAACACTGACGTACAAAGCCGCCCACCATACTGCCCCGAACTACATCACTGAACTAATATCCAAGTACCGCCCAGCACGCACACTCCGCTCCTCACAAGACCTCCTTCTCTCTAGTTCCCTGGTCTCCTCCTCCCATGCCCGCCTCCAGGACTTCTCCAGGGTGTCTGGAACTCCCTGCCCCAACCCATCAGATTATCACCTACTCTCCTCTCCTTTAGGCGCACCCTGAAAACCCATCTCTTCAGGGAAGCCTACCCTACCCCCTGCTAACTTGACCGACCTCCTCCACTCTTCCTACCACTCCATCCCCCACAGCTATCTCCTCCTGTGCCACCACCCCTCCCTCCTAGATTGTAAGCTCGAAAGAGCAGGGCCCTCAATCCCCTCATGTTTTGCATTGTATTGTTATTGTTCTGTCACATGTTCTGTCCCCCTTTGTAATGTACAGCGCTGAGCGAACTATTGGCGCTTTATAAATACTGTATAATAATAATAATGAGGAGGGTGCCATACAAACCCCAAAATGCATTGGCTTTTATACTTTGGAATTTTTATGATGAAAATTATTTTGGAACCTAAAACCCTTAGTGTGGTGTTCTTGTTCCTTCCAAAATCCAGGATTTTGTTTATCTTGTGTGGTCCTTTTACCTAGCCAGAGCTATTGTACTCCATGTATTAAAAAAACAAACAGATGGCGCATTGGCATAGTGCATTACCTTACAAATGTATTAAATAAGTGATAAAAGTAGGTATTGTACTCACAAAATGACAATACAGTCAAAGGCACATAATAAAAGAACAGCTCTGTCCAATCAGCACTATGGGGTTTATTTACTAAAGCTGGAGAGTCCAAAATCAGACTCCCTTCTGCATAGAAACCAATCAGCTTCCAGGTTTCATTGCCAAAGCTTCATTGAACAAGCTGAGGTTAGAAGCTGATTGGTTTCTATGCAGAAGGGAGTCTGATTTTGGACTCTCCAGCTTTAGTAAATAAACCCCTATGTGTCTGTCTGCAATGGGAATTCTGGGTTTCCAACAGGCTAATGCGTTTCGAGGACTTTCCTCAGAGGCTCTGAGGAAGAGGCAAGTTCTTTAATGCAGTGCCACCCACCCGCACCTCACTTTGACAGCAGAACTGAGAACTAGAAATGCACATAGGTGCACATCCGTAGTTCTCTGCTACAGTGTTAATCAATGCTCTCCCTGCTTGCAACACCGTGTGTGAGAACTTAACAAAAAAATTACATTGCAGCCATGAAGTGGTTACGTTATTCATTTGTGTGCCAAGATTTAGTTACATATCACACAAAAAAGGCTCGCCATGCCTTGTAGGTACTGTGCCGGCGAAGAGGACGTATTTAATCCGTGCCGGTAAAGTGACAGGTCCTCCCAGCTGTGCAGAAGATTGCTTCCTTTCACCATGTGTGGTGAACAAAAACGAGGATCACAATGTGCTTTTTATCAATATTGTGTCGTAGGACTCTGCTCATTCCAACTCGTGCTGTGGCCTTTTAATTCTTTAATTCTGACCGACATCTGCTGCGATCTTCTCTGGATTCTCACCTTCACCACGGGGCTCTATTCAGCTCCTTTAGAGCTTGTCCTCGCTGGAGGAGCCCATTGTACTCCAGCTAGTTTACCTAGTATACAAAGAGAAGTAGGCTAGGGGCAGGCAAGGTAACTTGGTGCTGAAGGTAGTACAGCATTTAAGGGAAGAGATAGTGTGCTTTAAACCTCAGTATGATAAAATACTGCTTAAAGTGGAATTCAACCTCCACAATAAAAAAAAAAAAAAAAAGAAGAATGTGTCCTATGAGCGTTTAGCTATAATATGCTGCTATGCCTCTCATAGTGGCACAGTATGGCTGTCTTACCTGGAAAGTGATTCCCTCCAGCGTTGCACTGTCAGTGCTCTAGACCAGTGTGTCCAGGGGTGTACTGACCATTGGGGTACTTGGGCACAGCCCGAGGGCCCAGGGTCAGTAGGGGGCCCCATGAGATGCCCCTGGTACCTTTCATAGGCTTTTTTTGGGTGTTGTTTGAGTGTGGGCAAGGACACAGGGGCCCCATGATCCCCTATTGCCCGGGGGCCCCATGAATTGTCAGTCCACCCCTGAGTGTGTCTCAACCTTTTTTCAGTCAAGGCACCCTTTAAAATTATGAACAGTCCCGAGGCACCCTTTAAAAAATTATGGAAAGTCTTGAGGCACCCCATTCTAAAATGTGAAAATTATTCTATTAGTTTATATAAACGCAGAAACATCCACACATGTAGGACACCCAACATTAGAGGTGATTTATTCTTCCAAAGCAAATACACTTTTGCAGATTGGTACTGACCAGGGGTGGACTCACCATTTGAAAACTCGGGCACTGCCCAAGGGCTCGGGGTCAGTAGGGGGCCCCATGAGATGCCCCTGGTACCTTTTTCATAGGCTTTTTTGAGTTTGGGCAAGGACACAGGGGCCCCATGATCCCCTATTGCCCGGAGGCCCCATGAATTGTCAGTCTGCCCCTGGTACTGACTAGTATTCCAGTGTTTCTCTTCTCCCTCAATTTTTCTTCATCACTGAGCTAATGTGACCCCAGCACTGATGGAGAGGGGCAAGTGGGGGGTCAAAGTAGGATGCTTTGTAGGCAGCTGACATTCTCCTTATCAACTGATGTAATTGGTTGTCAGGATGCCGGCAGCTAGAAGGTCGTAATGGTGCACAATGAAAACCTGTGGCTTTGTGTAACTAAAAGGCAGGCTTGTTCCACCCGCTGGCTTGTATCCAAGTTTTGTGCAATTTTTAGACATTTTGCAAGGCACCCCTGAACCTCAAGGCACCCTGGGTGCCTGGGCACTCTGGTTGAGAAAGGCTGCTCTAGATGGTCAAGAGCACATCCATCTTCTCCCATTCTTCCTTCCAGGTTCCAACTCTTAGGCCAGCGGATCGGTCGGGCTGCAGTGACGTCATTCCTGGGCAAGCACACAGGACTGACGTCATCACAAATAGAAGCTCTACTTAAATGCTGACAAGCCAGGGAAAGGGATTATGACAGAAGAGAGCAATAGGGTAAAATCCTACCTGTCAGAATTTGTTAACTTTTTTTTATGTTTTATTTCCATTTTAAGGTACTTCTAAACCAAAAAACAAAAATGTGAAATATTGCAGCCTACAAGTCTATAAGTGTGTTGATTTTCTTTTGCTAGGTTCCTCCCGTAAAGATTTATCCAGATCCTGCTGCTTACACAATGTGGGACATCCTTCGTTACATTACATCCTTCATTACATTACATCCTTTGTTACAGGTAAGTGATGTGAGTAAAGCTACATAGTTTTTTTTATATTTGCCTAAGAGGGTGTGTTCATGGCTACCCTTTGTAGTGACCTATCTTTATGACCTTGTTTCCCCTACATGTGTGTCACTTTCTGTTAGTGTGGCAGCACAGTGGCTAAAGGGTTGGCACTTCCGCCTGGCAGTAATAGGGTCATTGGTTTGAATCCCAGCCACGGCACCACCTGTGCCTGCGTGGGTTTTCTTTAGGTACTCCAGTTTCCTCTCACACTCCAAAGACATGCTGGTAGGTGAAGTGGATCCTGTCTAAATTGGCCCTAGTATGTGTATTTATGAATGTGAGTTAGGGACCTTAGAATGTACGCCCCTTGAGGGTTAGGGACTGATGTGAATGTACCATATATATGTAAAGTGCTGCATAAATTGATGGCGCTATATAAGTACCTGAAAATAATAATAATGTTGTATACACAGGGGATCTGAGTTAGTCCAGGGCCTTCTGATGTGGGAGCTATGTAGGACCTGTGTATGATGTGACCTGTTTTCCTTGACCACATACCCTCCAATGTGTCGCGTTAACTAGAAAAACCACAGCAATGGACTTCGCACTATGGACTACCTTATCTATCAGGTGTGAACAGCATCATCAGCAACAGCACAGCCAAAGATATGCACAGCCAATTGAATGCGATGTCATGTATGTATGGATGCAGTTATACACTTCATTGTACTACCTCAAATGTATCTTACAGGACTGTTTAGTAAAAGAGAGAATTTCTGTTCAAATAGAAAGTTGTCTGTGTCATTACTGGAAAGAGGAAATTAATGGTTTATAGAAATGTGTAGTCATGGTGCATCACCAAGAAGCTACTGTACATCTCTGGGTTGTAGAGAATGAGACGAGTAATCTGCCTAACCCTTGAGGCTATGAATAACTGAGTACATTTGGAGGATCAAAAGAAGTAGCAGCCAACTGGCAGTGGAAGTGGTGATGATGACAGGTGAAGGAGGCCTTGGCAGTGGGGGTACAGGTCAGGGGCGGACTGACAACTCATGGGGCCCCTGGGCAATAGAGGATCACGGGGCCCCTGTGTCTTTGCCTATGAAAGGTACCAGTGGTACCTTCAAAAGGTACTATGAAAAGCCTATGAAAACCGTACCAGGGGTATCTCATGGGGCCCCCTACTGACCCCGGGCCCTCAGGCAGTGCCCGAGTTTCCAAATGGTCAGTCAACCCCTGGTACAGGTAGTACTTCATGTTCCCAGCTTAGTGGCTGGGATTCCATTTTGGAGCCCACTGTGGTACAAGGCCTGCCTAGGCACCATGCAAGGCCTTGCTGAGTGAAGTATGGTGGCTTCCCTGTTGACCTCAGGGTGGAACATATTAAAAAGGTGTTTAATGAAGATATGAAACAAGCTGGTGGAAGTCACATGTCAGGACAGGTAGGAACAGACCATGACACTGGTTGAAGAACACTTGGTCCTTTTGCAGGGTTGTGATGCTGTAAGTGCATTTTGGCCTATGGCCTGTAAGTTGGAGTCATCTGAAACAATGGTAGAGTGTGAGACAGATTGTGCTGAGTACTCCCGAATGTCCCCTAGGGGATGGGTGCACAAGGCCCACTCTGGTCACCCTAACAGGCATCATTAAAATAGGAAGAGGTGCGGCCCTGGAAGGTTAGTATTGAACTGAAAGCTGTTTATAAATACTTGTGAATTTATCCTTTATTAACAAAAATGGTGTTCTGGATAAAATAATAGGGGAAGTTGGAACATCTGTGCCAGGTCTGAGCAGGTAGGGTATGTCACTGGGATATATAATGCTTACCTTCCAAATCTGACTGAAGCATGCATTTATTTTGGGGGCATCAGGTCCAGACCCCGATACTGTACAGACAGCTTATGCTGCACTTTCCAGCCCGGACATAAGAAGAAACCTAATGTTTGGCTCCTTACTCAAGGGCAGAAATAGTATGGGAAATAAATGTTAGAGTTCCATGTTTGTTTATGAAAGCATGAAAAACGCTTATCATCATTTGCAGGCAGGTGCCGAAAATGCCCTCTTTTTAATGGTATTTGTAATTAAGAAGGAGTCATAAATCTGCCATTTATCAGAGAGATGCAGACCTGCCAATTTCTTTGAAGCTGCAAATGGATATTTTTGTTAGCAGTCTGCTTTCTTTGAAAGTATGGGGGCTGTTTTCACTATTCACCTGAGTCATCGTGATGAAAATACGGCCACATTTCTCTACCGAAAACAAGAATCCAGAGGCTCCTGTGTGTTTACATAGAGATAGGAGAATGGCTTGTGTTAAATGTTACAGGACACACCGAAAGCGGTAAAGAGCCATTTCATGGCCTACACCAATAAGTCACTGTAGAGGTAACCATGTCTTAAATAAAACCGATAGGTGACCCAGTACAGACTATTATTTTGTGTCCTAAAATAACATGTTGTAGCCTTTATCAACCTTTATACCCCGGAGGAACCCTTGAAATTTCCATGTCTGAGGGAACCCCTGGTAAGATTAGTCTATCGAAGGTCATTGGGAGAATGTTCCTTACATTGCTGTTGGTAAGAGTAAAGAACCCCTCCCTTACAGAGGTTGCCAGAATGACACCCTTTATGTCATGCCACTGGCTCTGCCAAGAGGAGTTGGACCTGGAACTATGCAGGCACCATCAGGTGAGAGGTCAGTTATCCGACGCTCAAGGAACCCTTAGCCATCCTTGGAGGAACCCTACGGTTCCAAGGAATCCTGGTTGAGATTGGCTGTGTTATAATGTGAAACAACTGCAGATTAGGGAACAGCCTAACATACCTGGGTTTGGTTCACGGGAGGCTCGCTGAACACCTCACAAGTTTGAATGGTAATCTTTAAAATTAACTCTGGCCATTCTGAAGGCTAATAGGCAAGGTAAAAAAATGTGCATTTACCATTTTCTGCTTTAGGGGCCTGGAAAACATTTGCCCAGTGATAAGCAGATTTCTGGTGCCATGTAGGTCTGTCAGGCTGTAAGTGTAATCTGTGTGCTCATACCTCATAGGAGAAGACAGTTTTACACAGACAAGAAGATTCAATGAACTATCACAGCGCCGCGGTAGGCCATTGAAAACTACAAGCCGACATCCACAAAGGCTGTCAAGACTTGTGGTCTTCCCATTCTCAGAATACTGTTAACCACTTGAGCTCCAGAGGATTTACCCCCCTTAATGACCAGGCCTATTTTTGCTACTCGGCGCTGCACTAATTCAACTGATAATTGCGCGGTCATGCAATGCTGCACCCAAAGAAAATTTACGTCCTTTTTTGCACACAAATAGAGCTTTCTTTCGGTGTAATTTGATCACCTGTGCGCTTTTTATTTTTCACGCTATAAACAAAAAAGGCCAAAAATTTTGAAGAAAAACAATATTTTTTACTTTCAGCTATAAAAAATATACAGTAAACTCAAAGTTGGTTATAAATTTAGGCCAAAATGTATTCTGCTCCATGTTTTTGGTAAAAAAAATAAATCCCAATAAGTGTATATTGATTGCTTTGTGTGGAAGTTATAGCGTCTACAAACTATGGTATAGATACTGCAATTTACACCATTTTTCTGCTATACAGCGCTGCGCTAGTTTAACGGACAATTGCGCGGTCATGCAATATGGTACATAAATGAAATTTATATCCTTTTTTTCCCCGCAAATTGAGCTTTCTTTCGGTGGTATTTGATCGCCTGTGCGGTTTTTATTTTTTGCACTATAAAAAAAAAAGGCTGACAATTTTGAGGAAAAAAACACAATATTTTGGACTTTTTGCTAAAAAAAATTTCCAGTAAAAAAAAAATGCAAAAATAAAATTTAATCATAAATTTCTGCCAAAATGCATTCTGCAACATATCTTTGCTAAAAAAAAAATCAATACGTGTAAATTAATTGGTTTACGTGAAAGTTTATAGCGTTTACAAATGGCGGGAAAGATACTGGGATTTTTAGTTTTTTTTTATACTAATAATGGCGGCGATCAGCGAATTATGGCGGTGATCAGGGACTTATGGCAGCAACCAGCGACTTATGGCGGGACTGCAGCGGACATTCTGACATTGGGGGGTACTGACTTGGGGTCACTGACCTCCCCAAAAACACTAATACAGTGATCAGTGCAAAAAAAAAAAACACTGACACTGTACTAATGGCAATGGGGAGGAAGGGGTTAACTATTTTGCAGGGAAGGGTTATAGGAGTGAGGGGAGTGTTTTACTAGGGGGCGGGGGTGTGTACTGGGCGGGACAAGGCTGATCGAGAAAGAGAAACAGTTTTTTCTCGATCAGCTCATCCTCGAGCTGACAGGGAAGTGACAGACAGCACAGCTACTGCAGCTGTGCTGTCTGTCACTGTTTGCCGCCGATCGCTGGGAAACAGCCGCTAAGGAGCGACTGTGACCTGGCGACTGACATCTGCGGCGGTGATCGGCAGGACAGATAGGGCGGCGGCGTGCCACGCGCGCGCCCCCTTTTTCACATTTTAAAACACACGTTTTAAAATGTGGTTTTGCCTGCGAGTGCCGCCCTGCCACCGTATATGTACAGTGGCTGGGCGGCATGTAGTTAATGAGAGACCTGGGCAGCTAGTGGGGGGAAAAGATCCCTTGCTAGCTGTCACGTCGGCGGATCAGGGGGGGGGTTCGCCGGGGCTGCTACCCTGAATATAGGTGTATCATTTAACATGTTACAAAAGGTGAACTTATCCTTTAAAGAACATTCCTGGGGGATGCCCTTAACCTGCCTGTTAAGGGGCATATCCAATGTACACAACCTACATCAGCAAAATTGAAAAAGATTTAAAAAAACTGTGTAAATAGCAAATATATGATAGCTTCAGTCAATATACTCCTGTTTTTAAACAAATGGCTGGGGATTCCCCTCTTCTATACCAGACCCTTATCCTACAGGAGGTTCTGATATATACACTATATTGACAAAAGTATTGGGACACCCCTCCAAATCATTGGATTCAGGTGTTCCAGTCACCTCCATGGCCACTGATGTAAAGTGGAACTTAAAAGCCTAAACTTTTTTTTCTCCTTAAAAGTGGTATTAGGCCTGGTTCACACCTATGCCTGTTGCAATCTGCTGTGAGAAAAAAAAAAGTCCCTGACACTTTCCAGAAACACAGTGGCTGTCCCATAGGAAACCATGTTAAATGGACTGTAGTGCAATTCTGCAAAAAGCACTAGGTGTGAACCAGGTCTTAAACCTGAAAGCAAACATTTAGGCCTTGTTCACACCATATGTGCAGAAAAACTGATGGAAACTGCTGTGCAGATTTCACTTGCAGAGACATCAGTTTACATCAGTTTTCATGTGTGCTTCAATGAGTGCCGGTTCACATACACTTTATTGCCAGAAGTATTGGGCTAGCCCTCCATGGTCACAGATGTATAAAATCATCACCTAGGCATGCAGACTTCTTCTACAAACATTTGTGAAAGAATGGATCGCTCTCAGGAGCTCAGGGACTCCAAGCGTGGTCCTGTGATAGGTTGTCACCTGTGCAATAAGTCCATCCGTGACATTTCCTGGCTACTAAATATTCCACGCTCAACTGTTAGTGGGATTATAACAAAGTGGAAGAGACTGGGAACAACAGCAACTCAGCCACCAAGTGGTAGTGGTGGACAGAGCGGGGTCAGCGCATGCTGAAGCGCACAGTGCGCAGAAGTCACCAAATGTCTGCAGAGTCAATAGCTAAAGACCTCCAAACTTAGTGTGGCCTAGAGATTAGTACAACAACAGTGTGTAGAGAGCTTCATGGAATAGGTTTCCATGGCCGAGCAGCTGCATCCAAGCCTTACATCACCAAGTGCAATGCAAAGCGTCGGATGCAGTGGTGTAAAGCACGCTGCCACTGTACTCTAGAGAAGTGGAGACATGTTCTCTGGAGTGACGAATCACGATTCTCTGGCAATCCAATGGACACGTCTGGGTTTGGCGGTTGCCAAGAGAACAGTACTTGCCTGACTGCATTGTGCCAAGTGTTAAGTTTGGTGGAGGGGGGATTATGGTGTGGCGATGTTTTTCAGGGGTTGGGTTTGGCCCCCTAGTTCTAGTGATGGGAACTCTTAAGGCATCAGCATACCAAGACATTTCATGCTCCCAACTTTGTGGGAACAGTTTGGGGATGGCCCCTTCCCCAAAAGTCCATAAAGACATGGATGAGCAAGTTTGGGATGGAGGAACTTAACTGGCCTGCACAGAGTCCTGAACTCAACCCGATACAACACCTTTGGGATGAATTAGAGCGGAGACTGCAGGTCAGGCCTTCTCATCTGACATCAGTACCTGACCTCACAAATGCGCTGCTGGAAGAATGGTCAAACATTCCCATAGACACCCTCCTAAACCTTGTGGACGGCCTTCCCAGAAGAGTTGAAGCTGTTATATCTGCAAAGGGCGGGGCCAACTCAATATTGAACCCTACGGACTAAGACTGGGAGGCCATTAAATTTCATCTGCATGTAAAGGCAGTTGTCCCAAAACTTTTGGCAAT
This sequence comes from Staurois parvus, assembly GCF_062004578.1. Lineage (NCBI taxonomy): Eukaryota > Metazoa > Chordata > Amphibia > Anura > Ranidae > Staurois > Staurois parvus. The sequence continues at coordinate 5,866,375 of NW_028317980.1, read as the reverse complement.
ATAGTGTATATGGTAATGGCAGACGCCCACAAAAAGAAAAGCTGGGTTCCCCCTTAAAATACATACCAGACCCTTACCTTTCATGGGGGTCTGGTATGAATGTCAAGGGAAACCCTATGCAAAAAAAAAAAATATAAAAACAAAAATTGGCCCTTGGGCCCCAGGGGATTTATGTGACAAAGTACATTTTCCCCATGTAAATGAGAACATGGGCCTCTTCCCCACAACTTTGACTTGGACTGGCAGGGGTCTGCTGGCAGGGGATTATTGGAATCTGGAAACCCCTTAAAACAATAAAGCGTACCCACAATGCTGCCCCCTTGTGAATGAGTAAGGGGTACACAGTACAAAACAACAGTTAAAAAGTAAATAAATATACCCACAAAGCCATTTATTGAAAATCCCAAAAAGTCCCATGATATATATCCATCATCATTCACAGCATCCAGTGATATAGATCCACCTCAATCACAATAAATTTTGTCCACTAAAATGAAAAAAATCGATCTGACCAACAATGTGATTGATCCCTCCGCTGGAAGTACACAAAGGGTCTCCCATGGTACATCACTGGCCATTTTTTGGTCAGTGATATCAATATAACCCACTTGCTTTGTTTTTTTATAGCTGGGAATTCCTGTACAGTAAATTCATGGCAATAGATGATGTAATTGGTTGCCAAGGATGCGGTGGGTGCCTGCACCCACCGCATCCTTAGCAACCATTGATAGCAAGGAAGCTGTCATGTATTGTAGTGGGAGAAATATCACAACTATACATGATGTTAAACTCCAGCTAAACAAATAAAAAGTACAGTGATCAGATGAATACCGAACAGACAAAGTGCAAACCGATTTTTGAGCTCATCCATACGGCCTACCAAGTAATAGAATTTGGGCCGCAGATACAATGCTCTGGCTGAAAGATTCTTTCTGGTGCCTTCAATGAATGTCAATCCATCTTTTTTGTTACCTATTGTAAATTAGTTGTATTTATTAGACTGGATTGTTGTAATATAGGACTACTATGGACAATAAATTCCATTGATGTGGTCTTGTTCTGGGTAGACACAAATGTTAAGGGTGGATATGGCCTAGGGGTAGTAGTTGTCAGTTTCCCTCTGAAATACCCATGTCAAGTAATACCTTTATTATAAATAACATTTTTGGAGTGACAAAATAGACTCAACACTGTACAGTGAGCTAAGCCAAGATCGAAAGAATAAAATTTTAGGCTGAATTAACTTTGGAATGGGCATGAGTGTTCTGTAATATACCCAGGCATCCTGTAATATCTTTGCTAATGACAACAATGCCATGCCTACTTGCCCTCAGCTATTAGACACATTGATTATTTCATTAAAAGTCAAGAAACATATGCTTGCATGCCCAACTGAACATTTATTTCACCATTACACCATACAGAGATTAAACCACGTATCTTCAACAATGCAGCAGAACTTCACTTTTGGAAACCATCTTTTCATTAAAAAAATTAAACCAGGATTAGCTTTAAAACAAGTTTTCTTAGGCTAGGTTTAGACCTTCATGATGCCTGCTTTAACCCCATAATTGCTGCACAAACATGCCACAACCATGTGCATTACACACGATAGCGGGGTATTTGCAGAGTTTCCTCATTCGCTTTAATAGGTTGTGTTTGGTGGCTGCACATATGTTGGATAATTTGCCTTGGTTCACATCTGTGCTTTCTGCGTGTATTTTGAGGGATTGCCCTACCTGTGAGAAACAAGCGGAAAGAAGTCCTCGACCCTTTGCTGTGGCCCCCGACGTACATGGTTGGCATTCCCCGGGGGTGTCATTAAGAATTAATGGCACACCTGCGCATCTGCTGCAGATGTGAACCTAGCCTTACTGTAGTTACAAATGCAAATTTTATTCTCTAATTTTTCCGCTTTATAATATTTATTTAATTGATCATTTTTTGTAGATTTTTTTTAATGTGATAGTGAGAAAATCAACAAACAAAATAATTAAAACAAACAAAATAAAAAAAAAATTTGATTTAATAAAAAATAATAGTAAAACAAACAGAAACAAAATCTGAACATAATAGGTAAAGCCCCTCTGGGGAAAAAAAAACCTCCCACCCACTCTAACCCATCTTGCATGGCGCCATGTCCCCAGTCCCCTCAAATGGCTTTAGATATGTGAAAAAGGAATTTATGTTTCTTTTTTGCTATCAATCCATTGGAGCAGTGGACTCCAAACTGCGGTGCAGGGGCCAGATGCGACCTTTTGCGTCCATTTATCTGGCCCTTGGGGCACTATTTCATCCACTGATACCAACAATGGGGCATAATTCCACCCACTGACACCAATGAAGGGGCACAATTCCTCCCAATGACACCCAATGATGGGGCACACTTCATCCCAATGATGCCAACAATGGGGCCCAATGACGGGCCATAATTCCTCCCAATGACACCAGCAATGTGGCCCATTGACACCAATGATGGGGCACAATTCCTCCCAATGACCCCAACAATGGTATCTCCCACTGACAACATTGATGGGGGTGCTATTCCTCCCATTGACACCAAAGATGGGGCATTATCTATTCCCACTAACGTCAGGACCTTTTCTGCTCCCAACAGCCACATTCTGCCTCCCCCCCTAAAATAAACTGGCCCTTTGTTTAGAAAGTTTGGAGATCCCTGCATTAGAGAGTGGTTGGGGTGGGCCATGTTTGACTGGTGATGGAACTCAATGGGGGAAATGGGAAGGTGTTAGTTACAGATGACTAGGATAAACTAAGGGATAATAAGGGGTAAATAAAAATATTTGTTTTACTTGTAAGGTTGCTTTAACTGACATCATGAGTAGATCAAAGGTTACTTCTTTGATCTGCACATAAATGAAACAAAGTAAATGCATTTTATTTCTAAATGACACCTGCAGATATTATCTTCCTATAGAAACTAGAGATGAGCGAAGTATTCAAAAATTCGATTCGACTGATTCGGCGAATTCGTGGAAAAATTTTGATTCGAGTCGAATATATTCGCTGTGAATTTAACTTAAAAAAGGGTGTTTCTAGGCTTCAGAGAGACTTAATATTAGTGCAGAACACTGTACCTTTAATTTAAATGCCCTTGGAGTCTGCTGGGGAAGAGAAATAATACTGTCAGTCAGTATGACATGCAGATGAGTGCCGTCGATCTTAGAATCACCGCACACTTCACTCATTTGGGCAGTCACGGGGCCAAAACCAGAGTGTGGAGCCACAGTGTGGCGGTGGAGGCAGCAGCAATGGGAGGCCATACAGCACCCTATGACAAAAATGGAAACCACCAGCAGTGTGAGGAGACCTGAAAGTGGCACATGGCAGAGTGTGGCGATAGAGACAGCAGCAATGGGAGGCCGTACAGGGACCCATGACACACTCTGGACCTGGCAGCAGCATGAGGAGGCGGTACAGGGGCCCATGACAGATTACGGGCCTGGCAGCAGCATGAGGAGTCGGTACGGGGGCCCATGGCAGATTACGGGCCTGGCAGCAGCAATGGGAGGCCGTACAGGGACCCATGACACACTCTGGACCTGGCAGCAGCATGGGGAGGCGGTACAGGGGCCCATGACAGATTACGGGCCTGGCAGCAGCATGAGGAGTCGGTACGGGGGCCCATGACACACTCTGGACCTGGCAGCAGCATGAGGAGGCGGTACAGGGGCGCATGACAGATTACGAGCCTGGCAGCAGCAACTTGGACAGGAGGACGTTCAGCTTCTGCACCGTCGGGTGCGTGCTCGCAAACTGTTGTCTCTTGGAAACGGATTCCAAGAAAGACTGCTGACGGAATCCGTGAAGAGGAGTAGCAGGAGAAGGAGCATCTGAACGAGCGGAATATGCCAACAAGCGACAACAGGGGCCCATGACAGATTACGGGCCTGGCAGCAGCATGAGGAGTCGGTACGGGGGCCCATGGCAGATTAGGGGCCTGGCAGCAGCTATGGGAGGCCCATAATCTGCCAGCACCCTATGACAAAAAATGGAACCCACCAGCAGTGTGAGGAGACCTGAAAGTGGCACATGGCAGAGTGTGGCGATGGAGACAGCAGCAATGGGAGGCCGTACAGGGACCCATGAGAGACTCTGGACCTGGCAGCAGCATGAGGAGGCGGCATAGGGGCCCATGGCAGATTAGGGGCCTGGCAGCAGCTATGGGAGGCCCGTAATCTGCCAGCACCCTATGACAAAAAATGGAACACACCAGCAGTGTGAGGAGACCTGAAAGTGGCACATGGCAGAGTGTGGCGATGGAGACAGCAGCAATGGGAGGCCGTACAGGGACCCATGAGAGACTCTGGACTTGGCAGCAGCATGAGGAGGCGGTATAGGGGCCCATGGCAGATTAGGGGCCTTGCAGCAGCTATGGGAGGCCCGTAATCTGCCAGCACCCTATGACAAAAAATGGAACACACCAGCAGTGTGAGGAGACCTGAAAGTGGCACATGGCATGACACACTGTGGACCTGGCAGCAGCATGAGGAGGCGGTATAGGGGCCCAAGGCAGATTAGGGGCCTGGCAGCAGCTATGGGAGGCCCGTAATCTGCCAGCACCCTATGACAAAAAATGTAACACACCAGCAGTGTGAGGAGACCTGAAAGTGGCACATGTTTGGGGCATGATTCATGGCGGATTTAGTCAGTTGTGTCAGGAACTGGTGGTTTGAAATCCAGACTAATCCACGCCTGATTCATTTTCACAAACGTGAGTCTCTCCACACTTTGGGTGGACAGTCGTGTCCTCCGCGGAGTTGCAATACCTCCTGCCGCACTAAACACGCGCTCCGATGCCACGCTACTGGCCGGGCATGACAGCCTTTCAAGGGCAAATTCAGCTAGTTGGGGCCAAAGGTCAAGTTTCGTTGCCCAGTAGTCAAGGGGATTGTCTACCTCGGTTGGCAGGGTGCTGTCCAAGTAGGCCTAAGCCTGTTGTTTGAGGTCCTGCTCCAGGTCCACCTGATGCTGCTGCTGCTGCTGCTGCGGCTGGTTAGTAGTTTCCTCACTGCGCTGGTGAAGAAAGCTACTCATCATCGACTGCAGACTGAGGCAGCCGCTGCTGGTGGAGCTGCCACTGCTCCTACCACCCCACCCCTCCCCTGCTGCCATGGCAGCGGAACGCGAGCGCACAGGGCCCACAGTGTCTGAGGATGGACGTTGGCGCAGACAGGCAGAGACCAGCTGACTACATAGGTGGTTTTTATAGTACGTTATTTTGGCCTCCCTCTCAGCAGGTGTGAAAAAGGCCACCATTTTTGAACGGTAGCGAGGGTCCAACAAGGTGGACAGCCAAAAGTCATCCCTCTGTCTGATGGTTATTATTCGGCTGTCGCTACGCAAGCAAGCGAGCATGCTATGGGCCATTTGTGCCAAGGAATGCGAGGGACTCCCTGCCTCCATCTCCACAGCATACTGCCACGGTGCGTCTGGGTCCTCTGTCTCCTCTTCCTCCTCCTCTACCAGATGCTCCTGCTCCTCCACTCCTGTCCGCTGAGTGGAAAAACCACCCATTTCACTCAATAATTCCTGAGCACCAATGTCCTCCTCTACCTCCTCCTCTTCTTCCTGTCCTGCCCCCACAGGGGTCATGTGGCGTTGAGATCTGTGCGCCACGTCTACCGCACCCTGACCAGCCATTGTTAACAGCATTTGTTCCAGGACGTGTAACAGAGGAATGACGTCGTTCATCCCATAGTCCTGCCGACTCACGAATAGCGTGGCCTCCTCAAAGGGCCTGAGCAAGCGCAGGTGTCACGCATGAGCTGCCAATGGCTGACATCTAAGTTACACAGGGAGTACCTTTATCCGCTTTTAACATCAGGAAATCTGTGATGGCCTTTTGCTGTTCGTAAAGGCGGTCTAACATATGTAGGGTTGAATTCCACCTTGTTGCAACGTCACAGCATGAGGAGTCGGTATAGGGGCCCATGGCAGATTAGGGGCCTGGCAGCAGCTATGGGAGGCCCGTAATCTGCCAGCACCCTATGACAAAAAATGGAACACACCAGCAGTGTGAGGAGACCTGAAAGTGGCACATGGCAGAGTGTGGCGATGGAGACAGCAGCAATGGGAGGCTGTACAGGGACCCATGAGAGACTCTGGACTTGGCAGCAGCATGAGGAGGCGGTATATAGGGGCCTATGGCAGATTAGGGGCCTGGCAGCAGCTATAGGAGGCCCGTAATCTGCCAGCACCCTATGTCAAAAAATTCAACACACCAGCAGTGTGTGAGGAGACCTGAAAGTGGCACATGGCAGAGTGTGGCGATGGAGACAGCAGCAATGGGAGGCCGTACAGGGACCCATGAGAGACTCTGGACCTGGCAGCAGCATAAGGAGGCGGTATATAGGGGCCTATGGCAGATTAGGGGCCTGGCAGCAGCTATAGGAGGCCCGTAATCTGCCAGCACCCTATGTCAAAAAATTCAACACACCAGCAGTGTGTGAGGAGACCTGAAAGTGGCACATGGCAGAGTGTGGCGATGGAGACAGCAGCAATGGGAGGCCGTACAGGGACCCATGACAGACTCTGGACTTGGCAGCAGCATGAGGAGGCGGTATATAGGGGCCTATGGCAGATTAGGGGCCTGGCAGCAGCTATAGGAGGCCCGTAATCTGCCAGCACCCTATGTCAAAAAATTGAACACACCAGCAGTGTGAGGAGACCTGAAAGTGGCACATGGCAGAGTGTGGCGATGGAGACAGCAGCAATGGGAGGCCGTACAGGGACCCATGACAGACTCTGGACTTGGCAGCAGCATGAGGAGGCGGTATATAGGGGCCTATGGCAGATTAGGGGCCTGGCAGCAGCTATAGGAGGCGCGTAATCTGCCAGCACCCTATGTCAAAAAATTGAACACACCAGCAGTGTGTGAGGAGACCTGAAAGTGGCACATGGCAGAGTGTGGCGATGGAGACAGCAGCAATGGGAGGCCGTACAGGGACCCATGACAGACTCTGGACTTGGCAGCAGCATGAGGAGGCGGTATATAGGGGCCTATGGCAGATTAGGGGCCTGGCAGCAGCTATAGGAGGCCCGTAATCTGCCAGCACCCTATGTCAAAAAATTCAACACACCAGCAGTGTGAGGAGACCTGAAAGTGGCACATGGCAGAGTGTGGCGATGGAGACAGCAGCAATGGGAGGCCGTACAGGGACCCATGACAGACTCTGGACTTGGCAGCAGCATGAGGAGGCGGTATATAGGGGCCTATGGCAGATTAGGGGCCTGGCAGCAGCTATAGGAGGCCCGTAATCTGCCAGCACCCTATGTCAAAAAATTCAACACACCAGCAGTGTGAGGAGACCTGAAAGTGGCACATGGCAGAGTGTGGCGATGGAGACAGCAGCAATGGGAGGCCGTACAGGGACCCATGACAGACTCTGGACTTGGCAGCAGCATGAGGAGGCGGTATATAGGGGCCTATGGCAGATTAGGGGCCTGGCAGCAGCTATGGGAGGCCCGTAATCTGCCAGCACCCTATGTCAAAAAATTGAAAACACCAGCAGTGTGTGAGGAGACCTGAAAGTGGCACATGGCAGAGTGTGGCGATGGAGACAGCAGCAATGGGAGGCCGTACAGGGACCCATGACAGACTCTGGACTTGGCAGCAGCATGAGGAGGCGGTATATAGGGGCCCATGGCAGATTAGGGGCCTGGCAGCAGCTATGGGAGGCCCGTAATCTGCCAGCACCCTATGTCAAAAAATTCAACACACCAGCAGTGTGTGAGGAGACCTGAAAGTGGCACATGGCAGAGTGTGGCGATGGAGACAGCAGCAATGGGAGGCCGTACAGGGACCCATGACAGACTCTGGACTTGGCAGCAGCATGAGGAGGCGGTATATAGGGGCCTATGGCAGATTAGGGGCCTGGCAGCAGCTATAGGAGGCCCGTAATCTGCCAGCACCCTATGTCAAAAAATTCAACACACCAGCAGTGTGAGGAGACCTGAAAGTGGCACATGGCAGAGTGTGGCGATGGAGACAGCAGCAATGGGAGGCCGTACAGGGACCCATGACAGACTCTGGACTTGGCAGCAGCATGAGGAGGCGGTATATAGGGGCCTATGGCAGATTAGGGGCCTGGCAGCAGCTATGGGAGGCCCGTAATCTGCCAGCACCCTATGTCAAAAAATTCAACACACCAGCAGTGTGAGGAGACCTGAAAGTGGCACATGGCAGAGTGTGGCGATGGAGACAGCAGCAATGGGAGGCCGTACAGGGACCCATGACAGACTCTGGACTTGGCAGCAGCATGAGGAGGCGGTATATAGGGGCCTATGGCAGATTAGGGGCCTGGCAGCAGCTATGGGAGGCCCGTAATCTGCCAGCACCCTATGTCAAAAAATTGAAAACACCAGCAGTGTGTGAGGAGACCTGAAAGTGGCACATGGCAGAGTGTGGCGATGGAGACAGCAGCAATGGGAGGCCGTACAGGGACCCATGACAGACTCTGGACTTGGCAGCAGCATGAGGAGGCGGTATATAGGGGCCCATGGCAGATTAGGGGCCTGGCAGCAGCTATGGGAGGCCCGTAATCTGCCAGCACCCTGTGTCAAAAAATTCAACACACCAGCAGTGTGTGAGGAGACCTGAAAGTGGCACATGGCAGAGTGTGGCGATGGAGACAGCAGCAATGGGAGGCCGTACAGGGACCCATGACAGACTCTGGACTTGGCAGCAGCATGAGGAGGCGGTATATAGGGGCCTATGGCAGATTAGGGGCCTGGCAGCAGCTATGGGAGGCCCGTAATCTGCCAGCACCCTATGTCAAAAAATTGAACACACCAGCAGTGTGTGAGGAGACCTGAAAGTGGCACATGGCAGAGTGTGGCGATGGAGACAGCAGCAATGGGAGGCCGTACAGGGACCCATGAGAGACTCTGGACCTGGCAGCAGCATGAGGAGGCGGTATATAGGGGCCTATGGCAGATTAGGGGCCTGGCAGCAGCTATAGGAGGCCCGTAATCTGCCAGCACCCTATGTCAAAAAATTCAACACACCAGCAGTGTGAGGAGACCTGAAAGTGGCACATGGCAGAGTGTGGCGATGGAGACAGCAGCAATGGGAGGCCGTACAGGGACCCATGACAGACTCTGGACTTGGCAGCAGCATGAGGAGGCGGTATATAGGGGCCCATGGCAGATTAGGGGCCTGGCAGCAGCTATGGGAGGCCCGTAATCTGCCAGCACCCTATGTCAAAAAATTGAACACACCAGCAGTGTGTGAGGAGACCTGAAAGTGGCACATGGCAGAGTGTGGCGATGGAGACAGCAGCAATGGGAGGCCGTACAGGGACCCATGACAGACTCTGGACTTGGCAGCAGCATGAGGAGGCGGTATATAGGGGCCTATGGCAGATTAGGGGCCTGGCAGCAGCTATGGGAGGCCCGTAATCTGCCAGCACCCTATGTCAAATAATTTAACACACCAGCAGTGTGTGAGGAGACCTGAAAGTGGCACATGGCAGAGTGTGGCGATGGAGACAGCAGCAATGGGAGGCCGTACAGGGACCCATGACAGACTCTGGACTTGGCAGCAGCATGAGGAGGCGGTATATAGGGGCCCATGGCAGATTAGGGGCCTGGCAGCAGCTATAGGAGGCCCGTAATCTGCCAGCACCCTATGTCAAAAAATTCAACACACCAGCAGTGTGAGAGGAGACCTGAAAGTGGCACATGGCAGAGTGTGGCGATGGAGACAGCAGCAATGGGAGGCCGTACAGGGACCCATGAGAGACTCTGGACCTGGCAGCAGCATGAGGAGGCGGTATATAGGGGCCTATGGCAGATTAGGGGCCTGGCAGCAGCTATAGGAGGCCCGTAATCTGCCAGCTCCCTATGTCAAAAAATTCAACACACCAGCAGTGTGAGGAGACCTGAAAGTGGCACATGGCAGAGTGTGGCGATGGAGACAGCAGCAATGGGAGGCCGTACAGGGACCCATGACAGACTCTGGACTTGGCAGCAGCATGAGGAGGCGGTATATAGGGGCCCATGGCAGATTAGGGGCCTGGCAGCAGCTATGGGAGGCCCGTAATCTGCCAGCACCCTATGTCAAAAAATTCAACACACCAGCAGTGTGTGAGGAGACCTGAAAGTGGCACATGGCAGAGTGTGGCGATGGAGACAGCAGCAATGGGAGGCCGTACAGGGACCCATGACAGACTCTGGACTTGGCAGCAGCATGAGGAGGCGGTATATAGGGGCCTATGGCAGATTAGGGGCCTGGCAGCAGCTATGGGAGGCCCGTAATCTGCCAGCACCCTATGTCAAAAAATTCAACACACCAGCAGTGTGTGAGGAGACCTGAAAGTGGCACATGGCAGAGTGTGGCGATGGAGACAGCAGCAATGGGAGGCCGTACAGGGACCCATGAGAGACTCTGGACCTGGCAGCAGCATGAGGAGGCGGTATATAGGGGCCCATGGCAGATTAGGGGCCTGGCAGCAGCTATGGGAGGCCCGTAATCTGCCAGCACCCTATGTCAAAAAAGTGAACACACCAGCAGTGTGAGGAGACCTGAAAGTGGCACATGGCATAAGAGACTGTGGACCTGGCAGCAGCATGAGGAGGCGGTATAGGGGCCCATGGCAGATTAGGGGCCTGGCAGCAGCTATGGGAGGCCCGTAATCTGCCAGCACCCTATGACAAAAAATGGAACACACCAGCAGTGTGTGAGGAGACCTGAAAGTGGCACATGTTTGAGGCATGATTCATGGCGGATTTAGTCAGTTGTGTCAGGAACTGGTGGTTTGAAATCCAGACTAATCCACGCCTGATTCATTTTCACAAACGTGAGTCTCTCCACACTTTGGGTGGACAGTCGTGTCCTCCGCGGAGTTACAATACCTCCTGCCGCACTAAACACGCGCTCCGATGCCACGCTACTGGCCGGGCATGACAGCCTTTCAAGGGCTAATTCAGCTAGTTGGGGCCAAAGGTCAAGTTTCGTTGCCCAGTAGTCAAGGGGATTGTCTACCTCGGTTGGCAGGGTGCTGTCCAAGTAGGCCCAAGCCTGTTGTTTGAGGTCCTGCTCCAGGTCCACCTGATGCTGCTGCTGCTGCTGCTGCGGCTGGTTAGTAGTTTCCTCACTGCGCTGGTGAAGAAAGCTACTCATCATCGACTGCAGACTGAGGCAGCCGCTGCTGGTGGAGCTGCCACTGCTCCTACCACCCCACCCCTCCCCTGCTGCCATGGCAGCGGAACGCGAGCGCACAGGGCCCACAGTGTCTGAGGATGGACGTTAGCGCACAAAGGCAGAGACCAACTGACTACATAGGTGGTTTTTATAGTACGTTATTTTGGCCTCCCTCTCAGCAGGTGTGAAAAAGGCCACCATTTTTGAACGGTAGCGAGGGTCCAACAAGGTGGACAGCCAAAAGTCATCCCTCTGTCTGATGGTTATTATTCGGCTGTCGCTACGCAAGCAACCGAGCATGCTATGGGCCATTTGTGCCAAGGAATGCGAGGGACTCCCTGCCTCCATCTCCACAGCATACTGCCACGGTGCGTCTGGGTCCTCTGTCTCCTCCTCCTCCTCCTCTACCAGATGCTCCTGCTCCTCCACTCCTGTCCGCTGAGTGGAAAAACCACCCATTTCACTCAATTATTCCTGAGCACAAATGTCCTCCTCTACCTCCTCCTCTTCTTCCTGTCCTGCCCCCACAGGGGTCATGTGGCGTTGAGATCTGTGCGCCACGTCTACCGCACCCTGACCAGCCATTGTTAACAGCATTTGTTCCAGGACGTACAACAGAGGAATGACGTCGTTCATCCCATAGTCCTGCCGACTCACGAATAGCGTGGCCTTCTCAAAGGGCCTGAGCAAGCGGCAGGTGTCACGCATGAGCTGCCAATGGCTGACATCAAAGTTACACAGGGGAGTACCAAGCGAAGTATCGCATGCTGTGGGCTCAGCCCCACTGTACAGTGAGGAAGAGCTAACAGAGGGCGGTCAGGAACGGGGGGAGACATCCGCCTCTTCAGCAGCCAGGCAAAGAAGTAGTGGCAAGGAGAGTGGCTCGGTAGCCGGTCTAGAGACAGGTCTGTCTCCTGACCCACACGCAGCCGAGGGGGCTAGTAGTGAGGCGGAGACCCTAATTGATGATGATGAGGCTGATCGCACTTGGCAGCCTCGTCGTCATCAGGCTATTGCTTCCGCATCATCAGGAGAAGAGGGTGGCAGCTTGGCAGCGAGCAAAACAGTCGGTGGGTTGCCCAGGAGGCAGCAGGGTCGCAGCAGTGTCAGTGGAGGCAAACGGCCACGGAGTACAGCACCAGCTCCACTGCAGCCTACCACCACGGCCAGTAGTGGTGCCGGTGTGCACAGAGGAAGCAGCAGTCAGCCAGTGAGGAGTATCGGGGGCAAAGTTTCCTACTCGGCGGTGTGGCAATTTTTTGTCAAGCCGCCCGAGGAAGTAAACGTAGCCGTATGTCGACTATGTGGCCAGAAAGTCAAGCGTGGCCAGGGGGCCCATGTTGGGACTACAGCGTTGCGGCAGCATATGCAGCGTCGCCATTCGGTGGCCTGGGAAAACCGTGATAAAGATACGGCGGTTCTGCCTGCCCCAGCCCCCGCTCCATCACCCGCTCCGTTACTTGCTCCGTCACCCGACGTCAATCGCCCTCTATCAGCCAGTCTAGGCTCCAACACCTCTGCTGAGGGGAGTTGTCGCTCGTTGGCATCTTCCGCTCGTTCTGATGCTCCTTCTCCTGCTACTCCTCTTCACGGATTCCGTCAGCAGTCTTTATTGGAATCTGTTTCCAAGAGACAACAGTTTGCGAGCACGCACCCGACGGTGCAGAAGCTGAACGTCCTCCTGTCCAAGTTGCTCGTGCTGCAGTCCCTCCCTTTCCAAGTGGTGGACTCAGCACCTTTCCGAGAAATGATGGCTTGTGCCGCGCCGCGTTGGAGAGTGCCAAGCCGTCATTTCTTCGCCAAAAAGGCAGTGCCAGCCCTGCATTCACATGTAGAAGAGATGGTGGGCCAGTCTTTGAGCATGTCGGTCTCTGCCAAAGTGCACGGCAGCGCCGACGTGTGGAGCTGTAACTACGGTCAGGGACAGTACATGTCATTTACGACCCACTGGGTGAACGTGGTGCCGTCACAGCCGCACCAGCAACTTGGACAGGTCACGCCGCTTTTGCCTCCATGTTTGCACGTCCTTGGTCCGGCAAAGATGTCCGCCTCTACCACCTCTTCTTCCGCCGTGTCCTCAGCCGCCACCCCCGTGCCAAGTCCCATTACCCGACCGGCATATCACATGTGCAGGGCGCAACGGTGTCACGCTGTGCTGCACCTGGTATGCCTTGGCGAACGTAGTCACACAGGGGAGGAACTTCTGAGTGTAATGAACAGAGAAATCGACAGATGGCTGTCTCCGCGCAAACTGAAAATCGGAACCATGTTGACCGACAACAGAAAGAACATGGTGTCTGCTCTGCGTCAAGGAAGGTTGTGCCATGCGCCCGTACAGGGACCCATGAGAGACTCTGGACCTGGCAGCAGCATGAGGAGGCGGTATATAGGGGCCTATGGCAGATTAGGGGCCTGGCAGCAGCTATAGGAGGCCCGTAATCTGCCAGCACCCTATGTCAAAAAATTCAACACACCAGCAGTGTGAGGAGACCTGAAAGTGGCACATGGCAGAGTGTGGCGATGGAGACAGCAGCAATGGGAGGCCGTACAGGGACCCATGACAGACTCTGGACTTGGCAGCAGCATGAGGAGGCGGTATATAGGGGCCCATGGCAGATTAGGGGCCTGGCAGCAGCTATGGGAGGCCCGTAATCTGCCAGCACCCTATGTCAAAAAATTCAACACACCAGCAGTGTGTGAGGAGACCTGAAAGTGGCACATGGCAGAGTGTGGCGATGGAGACAGCAGCAATGGGAGGCCGTACAGGGACCCATGACAGACTCTGGACTTGGCAGCAGCATGAGGAGGCGGTATATAGGGGCCCATGGCAGATTAGGGGCCTGGCAGCAGCTATGGGAGGCCCGTAATCTGCCAGCACCCTATGTCAAAAAATTGAACACACCAGCAGTGTGTGAGGAGACCTGAAAGTGGCACATGGCAGAGTGTGGCGATGGAGACAGCAGCAATGGGAGGCCGTACAGGGACCCATGACAGACTCTGGACTTGGCAGCAGCATGAGGAGGCGGTATATAGGGGCCCATGGCAGATTAGGGGCCTGGCAGCAGCTATAGGAGGCCCGTAATCTGCCAGCACCCTATGTCAAAAAATTGAACACACCAGCAGTGTGTGAGGAGACCTGAAAGTGGCACATGGCAGAGTGTGGCGATGGAGACAGCAGCAATGGGAGGCCGTACAGGGACCCATGACAGACTCTGGACTTGGCAGCAGCATGAGGAGGCGGTATATAGGGGCCCATGGCAGATTAGGGGCCTGGCAGCAGCTATGGGAGGCCCGTAATCTGCCAGCACCCTATGTCAAAAAATTCAACACACCAGCAGTGTGTGAGGAGACCTGAAAGTGGCACATGGCAGAGTGTGGCGATGGAGACAGCAGCAATGGGAGGCCGTACAGGGACCCATGAGAGACTCTGGACCTGGCAGCAGCATGAGGAGGCGGTATATAGGGGCCTATGGCAGATTAGGGGCCTGGCAGCAGCTATAGGAGGCCCGTAATCTGCCAGCTCCCTATGTCAAAAAATTCAACACACCAGCAGTGTGAGGAGACCTGAAAGTGGCACATGGCAGAGTGTGGCGATGGAGACAGCAGCAATGGGAGGCCGTACAGGGACCCATGACAGACTCTGGACTTGGCAGCAGCATGAGGAGGCGGTATATAGGGGCCCATGGCAGATTAGGGGCCTGGCAGCAGCTATGGGAGGCCCGTAATCTGCCAGCACCCTATGTCAAAAAATTCAACACACCAGCAGTGTGTGAGGAGACCTGAAAGTGGCACATGGCATAAGAGACTGTGGACCTGGCAGCAGCATGAGGAGGCGGTATAGGGGCCCATGGCAGATTAGGGGCCTGGCAGCAGCTATGGGAGGCCCGTAATCTGCCAGCACCCTATGACAAAAAATGGAACACACCAGCAGTGTGTGAGGAGACCTGAAAGTGGCACATGTTTGAGGCATGATTCATGGCGGATTTAGTCAGTTGTGTCAGGAACTGGTGGTTTGAAATCCAGACTAATCCACGCCTGATTCATTTTCACAAACGTGAGTCTCTCCACACTTTGGGTGGACAGTCGTGTCCTCCGCGGAGTTACAATACCTCCTGCCGCACTAAACACGCGCTCCGATGCCACGCTACTGGCCGGGCATGACAGCCTTTCAAGGGCTAATTCAGCTAGTTGGGGCCAAAGGTCAAGTTTCGTTGCCCAGTAGTCAAGGGGATTGTCTACCTCGGTTGGCAGGGTGCTGTCCAAGTAGGCCCAAGCCTGTTGTTTGAGGTCCTGCTCCAGGTCCACCTGATGCTGCTGCTGCTGCTGCTGCGGCTGGTTAGTAGTTTCCTCACTGCGCTGGTGAAGAAAGCTACTCATCATCGACTGCAGACTGAGGCAGCCGCTGCTGGTGGAGCTGCCACTGCTCCTACCACCCCACCCCTCCCCTGCTGCCATGGCAGCGGAACGCGAGCGCACAGGGCCCACAGTGTCTGAGGATGGACGTTAGCGCACAAAGGCAGAGACCAACTGACTACATAGGTGGTTTTTATAGTACGTTATTTTGGCCTCCCTCTCAGCAGGTGTGAAAAAGGCCACCATTTTTGAACGGTAGCGAGGGTCCAACAAGGTGGACAGCCAAAAGTCATCCCTCTGTCTGATGGTTATTATTCGGCTGTCGCTACGCAAGCAACCGAGCATGCTATGGGCCATTTGTGCCAAGGAATGCGAGGGACTCCCTGCCTCCATCTCCACAGCATACTGCCACGGTGCGTCTGGGTCCTCTGTCTCCTCCTCCTCCTCCTCTACCAGATGCTCCTGCTCCTCCACTCCTGTCCGCTGAGTGGAAAAACCACCCATTTCACTCAATTATTCCTGAGCACAAATGTCCTCCTCTACCTCCTCCTCTTCTTCCTGTCCTGCCCCCACAGGGGTCATGTGGCGTTGAGATCTGTGCGCCACGTCTACCGCACCCTGACCAGCCATTGTTAACAGCATTTGTTCCAGGACGTACAACAGAGGAATGACGTCGTTCATCCCATAGTCCTGCCGACTCACGAATAGCGTGGCCTTCTCAAAGGGCCTGAGCAAGCGGCAGGTGTCACGCATGAGCTGCCAATGGCTGACATCAAAGTTACACAGGGGAGTACCAAGCGAAGTATCGCATGCTGTGGGCTCAGCCCCACTGTACAGTGAGGAAGAGCTAACAGAGGGCGGTCAGGAACGGGGGGAGACATCCGCCTCTTCAGCAGCCAGGCAAAGAAGTAGTGGCAAGGAGAGTGGCTCGGTAGCCGGTCTAGAGACAGGTCTGTCTCCTGACCCACACGCAGCCGAGGGGGCTAGTAGTGAGGCGGAGACCCTAATTGATGATGATGAGGCTGATCGCACTTGGCAGCCTCGTCGTCATCAGGCTATTGCTTCCGCATCATCAGGAGAAGAGGGTGGCAGCTTGGCAGCGAGCAAAACAGTCGGTGGGTTGCCCAGGAGGCAGCAGGGTCGCAGCAGTGTCAGTGGAGGCAAACGGCCACGGAGTACAGCACCAGCTCCACTGCAGCCTACCACCACGGCCAGTAGTGGTGCCGGTGTGCACAGAGGAAGCAGCAGTCAGCCAGTGAGGAGTATCGGGGGCAAAGTTTCCTACTCGGCGGTGTGGCAATTTTTTGTCAAGCCGCCCGAGGAAGTAAACGTAGCCGTATGTCGACTATGTGGCCAGAAAGTCAAGCGTGGCCAGGGGGCCCATGTTGGGACTACAGCGTTGCGGCAGCATATGCAGCGTCGCCATTCGGTGGCCTGGGAAAACCGTGATAAAGATACGGCGGTTCTGCCTGCCCCAGCCCCAGCTCCATCACCCGCTCCGTTACTTGCTCCGTCACCCGACGTCAATCGCCCTCTATCAGCCAGTCTAGGCTCCAACACCTCTGCTGAGGGGAGTTGTCGCTCGTTGGCATCTTCCGCTCGTTCTGATGCTCCTTCTCCTGCTACTCCTCTTCACGGATTCCGTCAGCAGTCTTTATTGGAATCTGTTTCCAAGAGACAACAGTTTGCGAGCACGCACCCGACGGTGCAGAAGCTGAACGTCCTCCTGTCCAAGTTGCTCGTGCTGCAGTCCCTCCCTTTCCAAGTGGTGGACTCAGCACCTTTCCGAGAAATGATGGCTTGTGCCGCGCCGCGTTGGAGAGTGCCAAGCCGTCATTTCTTCGCCAAAAAGGCAGTGCCAGCCCTGCATTCACATGTAGAAGAGATGGTGGGCCAGTCTTTGAGCATGTCGGTCTCTGCCAAAGTGCACGGCAGCGCCGACGTGTGGAGCTGTAACTACGGTCAGGGACAGTACATGTCATTTACGACCCACTGGGTGAACGTGGTGCCGTCACAGCCGCACCAGCAACTTGGACAGGTCACGCCGCTTTTGCCTCCATGTTTGCACGTCCTTGGTCCGGCAAAGATGTCCGCCTCTACCACCTCTTCTTCCGCCGTGTCCTCAGCCGCCACCCCCGTGCCAAGTCCCATTACCCGACCGGCATATCACATGTGCAGGGCGCAACGGTGTCACGCTGTGCTGCACCTGGTATGCCTTGGCGAACGTAGTCACACAGGGGAGGAACTTCTGAGTGTAATGAACAGAGAAATCGACAGATGGCTGTCTCCGCGCAAACTGAAAATCGGAACCATGTTGACCGACAACAGAAAGAACATGGTGTCTGCTCTGCGTCAAGGAAGGTTGTGCCATGCGCCATGCATGGCTCACGTGTTCAATCTGGTTGTCAAGCGGTTCCTAAAATCCACCATCCCACTGCAAGACATCCTTAAAATGTCACGTAAACTTTGCATGCATTTCAGCCATTCCTACACCGCAAAGCACACCCTCCTTGAGCTGCAGCGGCAGAACGGAATTCCACAGCATCGCCTGATCTGCGACGTTGCAACAAGGTGGAATTCAACCCTACACATGTTAGACCGCCTTTACGAACAGCGAAAGGCCATCACCGATTTCCTGATGTTACAAGCGGATAAAGGTACTCCCCTGTGTAACTTCGATGTCAGCCATTGGCAGCTCATGCGTGACACCTGCCGCTTGCTCAGGCCCTTTGAGGAGGCCACGCTATTCGTGAGTCGGCAGGACTATGGGATGAACGACGTCATTCCTCTGTTGCACGTCCTGGAACAAATGCTGTTAACAATGGCTGGTCAGGGTGCGGTAGACGTGGCGCACAGATCTCAACGCCACATGACCCCTGTGGGGGCAGGACAGGAAGAAGAGGAGGAGGTAGAGGAGGACATTTGTGCTCAGGAATTATTGAGTGAAATGGGTGGTTTTTCCACTCAGCGGACAGGAGTGGAGGAGCAGGAGCATCTGGTAGAGGAGGAGGAGGAGGAGACAGAGGACCCAGACGCACCGTGGCAGTAGGCTGTGGAGATGGAGGCAGGGAGTCCCTCGCATTCCTTGGCACAAATGGCCCATAGCATGCTCGGTTGCTTGCGTAGCGACAGCCGAATAATAACCATCAGACAGAGGGATGACTTTTGGCTGTTCACCTTGTTGGACCCTCGCTACCGTTCAAAAATGGTGGCCTTTTTCACACCTGCTGAGAGGGAGGCCAAAATAACGTACTATAAAAACCACCTATGTAGTCAGTTGGTCTCTGCCTTTGTGCGCCAACGTCCATCCTCAGACACTGTGGGCCCTGTGCGCTCGTGTTCCGCTGCCATGGCAGCAGGGGAGGGGTGGGGTGGTAGGAGCAGTGGCAGCTCCACCAGCAGCGGCTGCCTCAGTCTGCAGTCGATGATGAGTAGCTTTCTTCACCAGCGCAGTGAGGAAACTACTAACCAGCCGCAGCAGCAGCAGCATCAGGTGGACCTGGAGTAGGACCTCAAACAACAGGCTTGGGCCTACTTGGACAGCACCCTGCAAACCGAGGTAGACAATCCCCTTGACTACTGGGCAACGAAACTTGACCTTTGGCCCCAACTAGCTGAATTTGCCCTTGAAAGGCTGTCATGCCCGGCCAGTAGCGTGGCATCGGAGCGCGTGTTTAGTGCGGCAGGAGGTATTGTAACTCCGCGGAGGACACGACTGTCCACCCAAAGTGTGGAGAGACTCACGTTTGTGAAAATGAATCAGGCGTGGATTAGTCTGGATTTCAAACCACCAGTTCCTGACACAACTGACTAAATCCGCCATGAATCATGCCCCAAACATGTGCCACTTTCAGGTCTCCTCACACTGCTGGTGTGTTCCATTTTTTGTCATAGGGTGCTGGCAGATTACGGGCCTCCCATAGCTGCTGCCAGGCCCCTAATCTGCCATGGGCCCCTATACCACCTCCTCATGCTGCTGCCAGGTCCAGAGTCTCTCATGGGTCCCTGTACGGCCTCCCATTGCTGCTGTCTCCATCGCCACACTCTGCCATGTGCCACTTTCAGGTCTCCTCACACTGCTGGTGTATTACATTTTTTGTCATAGGGTGCTGGCAGATTACGGGCCTCCCATAGCTGCTGCCAGGCCCCTAATCTGCCTTGGGCCCCTATACCGCCTCCTCATGCTGCTGCCAGGTCCACAGTGTGTCATGCCATGTGCCACTTTCAGGTCTCCTCACACTGCTGGTGTGTTCCATTTTTTGTCATAGGGTGCTGGCAGATTACGGGCCTCCCATAGCTGCTGCCAGGCCCCTAATCTGCCATGGGCCCCTATACCGCCTCCTCATGCTGCTGCCAGGTCCAGAGTCTCTCATGGGTCCCTGTACGGCCTCCCATTGCTGCTGTCTCCATCATAACACTCTGCCATGTGCCACTTTCAGGTCTCCTCACACACTGCTGGTGTGTTCCATTTTTTGTCATAGGGTGCTGGCAGATTACGGGCCTCCCATAGCTGCTGCCAGGCCCCTAATCTGCCATGGGCCCCTGTACCGCCTCCTCATGCTGCTGCCAGGTCCACAGTGTCTCATGCCATGTGTCACTTTCAGGTCTCCTCACACTGCTGGTGTGTTCCATTTTTTGTCATAGGGTGCTGGCAGATTACGGGCCTCCCATAGCTGCTGCCAGGCCCCTAATCTGCCATGGGCCCCTATACCGCCTCCTCATGCTGCTGCAAGGTCCAGAGTCTCTCATGGGTCCCTGTACGGCCTCCCATTGCTGCTGTCTCCATCGCCACACTCTGCCATGTGCCACTTTCAGGTCTCCTCACACTGCTGGTGTGTTACATTTTTTGTCATAGGGTGCTGGCAGATTACGGGCCTCCCATAGCTGCTGCCAGGCCCCTAATCTGCCTTGGGCCCCTATACCGCCTCCTCATGCTGCTGCCAGGTCCACAGTGTGTCATGCCATGTGCCACTTTCAGGTCTCCTCACACTGCTGGTGTGTTCCATTTTTTGTCATAGGGTGCTGGCAGATTACGGGCCTCCCATAGCTGCTGCCAGGCCCCTAATCTGCCATGGGCCCCTATACCACCTCCTCATGCTGCTGCCAGGTCCAGAGTCTCTCATGGGTCCCTGTACGGCCTCCCATTGCTGCTGTCTCCATCGCCACACTCTGCCATGTGCCACTTTCAGGTCTCCTCACACACTGCTGGTGTGTTCCATTTTTTGTCATAGGGTGCTGGCAGATTACGGGCCTCCCATAGCTGCTGCCAGGCCCCTAATCTGCCATGGGCCCCTGTACCGCCTCCTCATGCTGCTGCCAGGTCCACAGTGTCTCATGCCATGTGCCACTTTCAGGTCTCCTCACACTGCTGGTGTGTTCCATTTTTTGTCATAGGGTGCTGGCAGATTACGGGCCTCCCATAGCTGCTGCCAGGCCCCTAATCTGCCATGGGCCCCTATACCGCCTCCTCATGCTGCTGCCAGGTCCAGAGTCTCTCATGGGTCCCTGTACAGCCTCCCATTGCTGCTGTCTCCATCGCCACACTCTGCCATGTGCCACTTTCAGGTCTCCTCACACTGCTGGTGTGTTCCATTTTTTGTCATAGGGTGCTGGCAGATTACGGGCCTCCCATAGCTGCTGCCAGGCCCCTAATCTGCCATAGGCCCCTATACCGCCTCCTCATGCTGCTGCCAGGTCCAGAGTCTCTCATGGGTCCCTGTACGGCCTCCCTTTGCTGCTGTCTCCATCGCCACACTCTGCCATGTGCCACTTTCAGGTCTCCTCACACACTGCTGGTGTGTTCCATTTTTTGTCATAGGGTGCTGGCAGATTACGGGCCTCCCATAGCTGCTGCCAGGCCCCTAATCTGCCATGGGCCCCTGTACCGCCTCCTCATGCTGCTGCCAGGTCCACTGTGTCTCATGCCATGTGCCACTTTCAGGTCTCCTCACACTGCTGGTGTGTTCCATTTTTTGTCATAGGGTGCTGGCAGATTACGGGCCTCCCATAGCTGCTGCCAGGCCCCTAATCTGCCATGGGCCCCTATACCGCCTCCTCATGCTGCTGCCAGGTCCAGAGTCTCTCATGGGTCCCTGTACAGCCTCCCATTGCTGCTGTCTCCATCGCCACACTCTGCCATGTGCCACTTTCAGGTCTCCTCACACTGCTGGTGTGTTCCATTTTTTGTCATAGGGTGCTGGCAGATTACGGGCCTCCCATAGCTGCTGCCAGGCCCCTAATCTGCCATAGGCCCCTATACCGCCTCCTCATGCTGCTGCCAGGTCCAGAGTCTCTCATGGGTCCCTGTACGGCCTCCCATTGCTGCTGTCTCCATCGCCACACTCTGCCATGTGCCACTTTCAGGTCTCCTCACACTGCTGGTGTGTTCCATTTTTTGTCATAGGGTGCTGGCAGATTACGGGCCTCCCATTGCTGCTGCCAGGCCCCTAATCTGCCATGAACCCCTGTACCACCTCCTCATGCTGCTGCCAGGTCCACAGTGTCTCATGCCATGTGCCACTTTCAGGTCTCCTCACACTGCTGGTGTGTTCCATTTTTTGTCATAGGGTGCTGGCAGATTACAGGCCTCCCATTGCTGCTGCCAGGCCCCTAATCTGCCATGGGCCCCTGTACCGCCTCCTCATGCTGCTGCCAGGTCCAGAGTCTCTCATGGGTCCCTGTACGGCCTCCCATTGCTGCTGTCTCCATCGCCACACTCTGCCATGTGCCACTTTCAGGTCTCCTCACACTGCTGGTGTGTTCCATTTTTTGTCATAGGGTGCTGGCAGATTACGGGCCTCCCATAGCTGCTGCCAGGCCCCTAATCTGCCATGGGCCCCTATACCGCCTCCTCATGCTGCTGCCAGGTCCAGAGTCTCTCATGGGTCCCTGTACGGCCTCCCATTGCTGCTGTCTCCATCGCCACACTCTGCCATGTGCCACTTTCAGGTCTCCTCACACTGCTGGTGTGTTACATTTTTTGTCATAGGGTGCTGGCAGATTACGGGCCTCCCATAGCTGCTGCCAGGCCCCTAATCTGCCATGGGCCCCTATACCGCCTCCTCATGCTGCTGCCAGGTCCAGAGTCTCTCATGGGTCCCTGTACGGTCTCCCATTGCTGCTGTCTCCATCGCCACACTCTGCCATGTGCCACTTTCAGGTCTCCTCACACTGCTGGTGTGTTACATTTTTTGTCATAGGGTGCTGGCAGATTACGGGCCTCCCATAGCTGCTGCCAGGCCCCTAATCTACCATGGGCCCCTGTACCGCCTCCTCATGCTGCTGCCAGGTCCACAGTGTGTCATGCCATGTGCCACTTTCAGGTCTCCTCACACTGCTGGTGTGTTCCATTTTTTGTCATAGGGTGCTGGCAGATTACGGGCCTCCCATAGCTGCTGCCAGGCCCCTAATCTGCCATGGGCCCCTATACCACCTCCTCATGCTGCTGCCAGGTCCAGAGTCTCTCATGGGTCCCTGTACGGCCTCCCATTGCTGCTGTCTCCATCGCCACACTCTGCCATGTGCCACTTTCAGGTCTCCTCACACACTGCTGGTGTGTTCCATTTTTTGTCATAGGGTGCTGGCAGATTACGGGCCTCCCATAGCTGCTGCCAGGCCCCTAATCTGCCATGGGCCCCTGTACCGCCTCCTCATGCTGCTGCCAGGTCCACAGTGTCTCATGCCATGTGCCACTTTCAGGTCTCCTCACACTGCTGGTGTGTTCCATTTTTTGTCATAGGGTGCTGGCAGATTACGGGCCTCCCATAGCTGCTGCCAGGCCCCTAATCTGCCATGGGCCCCTATACCGCCTCCTCATGCTGCTGCCAGGTCCAGAGTCTCTCATGGGTCCCTGTACAGCCTCCCATTGCTGCTGTCTCCATCGCCACACTCTGCCATGTGCCACTTTCAGGTCTCCTCACACTGCTGGTGTGTTCCATTTTTTGTCATAGGGTGCTGGCAGATTACGGGCCTCCCATAGCTGCTGCCAGGCCCCTAATCTGCCATGGGCCCCTATACCGCCTCCTCATGCTGCTGCCAGGTCCAGAGTCTCTCATGGGTCCCTGTACGGCCTCCCATTGCTGCTGTCTCCATCGCCACACTCTGCCATGTGCCACTTTCAGGTCTCCTCACACTGCTGGTGTGTTACATTTTTTGTCATAGGGTGCTGGCAGATTACGGGCCTCCCATTGCTGCTGCCAGGCCCCTAATCTGCCATGAACCCCTGTACCGCCTCCTCATGCTGCTGCCAGGTCCACAGTGTCTCATGCCATGTGCCACTTTCAGGTCTCCTCACACTGCTGGTGTGTTCCATTTTTTGTCATAGGGTGCTGGCAGATTACAGGCCTCCCATTGCTGCTGCCAGGCCCCTAATCTGCCATGGGCCCCTGTACCGCCTCCTCATGCTGCTGCCAGGTCCAGAGTCTCTCATGGGTCCCTGTACGGCCTCCCATTGCTGCTGTCTCCATCGCCACACTCTGCCATGTGCCACTTTCAGGTCTCCTCACACTGCTGTTGTGTTACATTTTTTGTCATAGGGTGCTGGCAGATTACGGGCCTCCCATTGCTGCTGCCAGGCCCGTAATCTGCCATGGGCCCCTGTACCGCCTCTTCATGCTGCTGCCAGGTCCAGAGTGTGTCATGGGTCCCTGTACGGCCTCCCATTGCTGCTGCCAGGAGGCAGCAGGGTCGCAGCAGTGTCAGTGGAGGCAAACGGCCACGGAGTAGAGCACCAGCTCTACTGCAGCCTACCACCACGGCCAGTAGTGGTGCCGGTGTGCACGGAGGAAGTAGCAGTCAGCCAGTGAGGAGTAGCGGGGGCAAAGTTTCCTACTCGGCGGTGTGGCAATTTTTCGTCAAGCCGCCCGAGGAAGTAAACGTAGCCGTATGTCGACTATGTGGCCAGAAAGTCAAGCGTGGCCAGGGGGCCCATGTTGGGACTACAGCGTTGCGTCAGCATATGCAGCGTCGCCATAAAGATACGGCGGTTCTGCCTGCCCCAGCCCAGGGTTCCATTTTGTCATAGGGTGCTGGCAGATTACGGGCCTCCCATTGCTGCTGCCAGGCCTTAATCTGCCATGGGCCCCTGTACCACCTCCTCATGCTGCTGCCAGGTCCACAGTGTCTGATGGGTCCCTGAACCGCCTCCCATTGCTGCTGTCTCCATCGCCACACTCTGCCATGTGCCACTTTCAGGTCTCCTCACACTGCTGGTGTGTTACATTTTTTGTCATAGGGTGCTGGCAGATTACCGGCCTCCCATTGCTGCTGCCAGGCCCGTAATCTGCCATGGGCCCCAGTACCGCCTCCTCATGCTGCTGCCAGGTCCACAGTCTCTCATGGGTCCCTGTACGGCCTCCCATTGCTGCTGTCTCCATCGCCACACTCTGCCATGTGCCACTTTCAGGTCTCCTCACACTGCTGGTGTGTTCCATTTTTTGTCATAGGGTGCTGGCAGATTACGGGCCTCCCATAGCTGCTGCCAGGCCCCTAATCTGCCATGGGCCCCTGTACCGCCTCCTCATGCTGCTGCCAGGTCCAGAGTCTCTCATGGGTCCCTGTACGGCCTCCCATTGCTGCTGTCTCCATCGCCACACTCTGCCATGTGCCACTTTCAGGTCTCCTCACACACTGCTGGTGTGTTTCATTTTCTGTCATAGGGTGCTGGCAGATTACGGGCCTCCCATTGCTGCTGCCAGGCCCGTAATCTGCCATGGGCCCCCGTACCGACTCCTCATGCTGCTGCCAGGCCCGTAATCTGTCATGGGCCCCTGTTGTCGCTTGTTGGCATATTCCGCTCGTTCAGATGCTCCTTCTCCTGCTACTCCTCTTCACGGATTCCGTCAGCAGTCTTTCTTGGAATCCGTTTCCAAGAGACAACAGTTTGCGAGCACGCACCCGACGGTGCAGAAGCTGAACGTCCTCCTGTCCAAGTTGCTGCTGCCAGGCTCGTAATCTGTCATGCGCCCCTGTACCGCCTCCTCATGCTGCTGCCAGGTCCAGAGTGTGTCATGGGCCCCCGTACCGACTCCTCATGCTGCTGCCAGGCCCGTAATCTGTCATGGGCCCCCGTACCGACTCCTCATGCTGCTGCCAGGCCGTAATCTGTCATGGGCCCCCGTACCGCCTCCTCATGCTGCTGCCAGGTCCAGAGTGTGTCATGGGTCCCTGTACGGCCTCCCATTGCTGCTGCCAGGCCCGTAATCTGCCATGGGCCCCCGTACCGACTCCTCATGCTGCTGCCAGGCCCGTAATCTGTCATGGGCCCCTGTACCGCCTCCTCATGCTGCTGCCAGGTCCAGAGTGTGTCATGGGTCCCTGTACGGCCTCCCATTGCTGCTGTCTCCATCGCCACACTCTGCCATGTGCCACTTTCAGGTCTCCTCACACTGCTGGTGGTTTCCATTTTTGTCATAGGGTGCTGTATGGCCTCCCATTGCTGCTGCCTCCACCGCCACACTGTGGCTCCACACTCTGGTTTTGGCCCCGTGACTGCCCAAATGAGTGAAGTGTGCGGTGATTCTAAGATCGACGGCACTCATCTGCATGTCATACTGACTGACAGTATTATTTCTCTTCCCCAGCAGACTCCAAGGGCATTTAAATTAAAGGTACACTGTTCTGCACTAATATAAAGGCTCTCTGAAGCCTAGAAACACCCTTTTATAAGTAAAATTCGCGGCGAATATATTCGACTCGAATCAAAATTTTTTCACGAATTCGCCGAATCAGTCGAATCGAATTTTTGAATAATTCGCTCATCTCTATTCTTAACCTGCTCCAACTGTCTTTGACCTACTGAGTCAGTTTATCTATAAATGATAATTCATTGTGATGAAGTATTCCCAAACACACCCATTGCAGTCGAGTTAGTTCTTTACTACCGTTTCAGTTGCCATTTTTACTATTTTGCTGTGAATAGCCTGTAAACTGATCTGCTTCCCCCCTTCCATTTTTTCCTTCTATATTGTCCTGTTATATTAATATGGTCTCTGTTTGATGTGTAATTTTAGATTGTGGGATTGTAATGTTAGAATCTAGATGGAAATGAAAAAACATTTTTTTTTTTAGGTGCCTTTGAAAATGAACGGCACCTGAACATGCGTCGTGCGATTTGTCATTTTTGCACTGCGTTTTGGGATCATAGGCAGAATTTATGCAATTCTGCCTGCGATGCAAAATACCCAGATGTGAGCGGAGCCTCATATAAAGTTTCAGTTAAACTGGCCATTTATGGGCCATAACTGATTTCTCCTTCCATGCTACACAGCTCGGATGGATGAACCTTCTGCTGCGGCCGAGTAGATGCAGCTGCTGCTCAGCTGACAATTTTCCTTATTCCTTTCTTTTTTAATCAAAGATATTGGATGACAGGCAGGTGACAGGGCCACCCATAGATCAAATTTCATCTGGTTCCTGAGGAATTAGATTTGATCATTGTATGGCAAGCTTTAGATAGTCAGAAAGTTTGTAACCACTGCTGGGCCTTTTGTCACTTAGTATGCTCTGTAAATACTTTATTATCTACTTTGCGATCGTCTACAGACTTCCTTCCAAAACCCGCCTTCCTGCCCCCGGGGAGCGCTTTGTGATTGCTGTGTCCTTCTGATCACAGAGAGAGGTAAATGGCCAATCACAGTGGCCCTTTACCACGTGATAGCTTTGTCCAATCACAGCTGATCACAAGGTAAATAGACACCTTAACAGGCAATTGGCTATTCTCAAAGGGACATCTACACTGATTATCAGTGCAGCTCCATAAGTGCCAATCATTGCCCATCAGTGCTGCCTATAAGTGCCCATCAATGCTGCCTATAAGTGCCCATCAGTTCTGCCTATCAAGACCATCAGTGCCACCTATCAGTGGACATCAGTGCTGCCTATCAGTGTCCTTCAGTGCCGCCTATCAGTGCCGCATATCAGTACAACCTCATCAGTGCCCATCAGTGCTGTCTCATCATTGCCCATCAATGCTGCCTATAAGTGCCCATCAGTTCCGCCTATCAAGACCATCAGTGCCACCTATCAGTGGCCATCAGTGCTGCCTATCAGTGTCCATCAGTGCCGCCTATCAGTGCCGCATATCAGTACAACCTCATCAGTGCCCATTAGTGCTGTCTCATCATTGCCCATCAATGCTGCCAGTGTCCATAAGTGCTCATCAGTTCTGCCTATCAAGACCATCAGTGCCACCTATCAGTGGCCATCAGTGTTGCCTATCAGTGTCCATC
Source organism: Staurois parvus (assembly GCF_062004578.1). Taxonomy (NCBI): domain Eukaryota; kingdom Metazoa; phylum Chordata; class Amphibia; order Anura; family Ranidae; genus Staurois; species Staurois parvus. Next base: position 5,838,628 of record NW_028317980.1, on the reverse strand, counting down.
AGTACCGCCTATCAGTGCCGCATATCAGTACAACCTCATCAGTGCCCATCAGTGCTGTCTCATCATTGCCCATCAATGCTGCCTATAAGTGCCCATCAGTTCCGCCTATCAAGACCATCAGTGCCACCGATCAGTGTCCATCAGTGCTGCCTTTCAGTGTTCATCAGTGCCACCTATCAGTACAGCCTCATCGATGCCCATCAATGCAGCCTATCAGCACACATCAGTGAAGGAGAAAGATTACTTATTTGCTAAATTTTATAACAGAAAAAAAGAAAAAATTTATTTTTAAAATATTTGGTCTTTTTTTGTTTGTTTAGCAAAAACCCAGTGATGATCAAATTCCACCAAAAGAAAGCTCTATCTGTTTTTAAAAAATGTATATGTTACACCCATAATCAGGGTGACTCCTCTGTGACCAAGTGCTGGTGGGCAGCAAGAGGTTGTTAGTTGAGCTGATTGACCTCCAATTTGATGGAGCCTCCATAGTTCAAAGGCCTAAACAACTCGGCAGAGCCAATAATCTTTTTAGCTGTTTGTAAGGGAGGCATTCTTTCTACTGGCCACCAATGTAAGCATTATTACCCCGATCAATTGATTTAAGCAGGGGTTCCTTTAGACCCAACAATTATTTTAGGTGTTCCTTCTGGGGAAATTTTTTTTCAAAAGCCTGGTCTGACCACATCACACCTAACGGGAGGAATAAGGGAAGTTTGTACATTCTGGCAAACAAGTTTGTCAAATACACCAAGGCTTCTTTCAAGCTTGTGTCCAGGGGGGTGGTAAAAGCAGGTGGTCACCCCACCCCCAACCACCCACCTACAAGCGAGCATGGTGTGGCTTAGATGGGTAGACATTGCCGTGGCATTTTCAATTGTACACGCTGAGTTTGACAGATGACTTACAAACTCTCGCATGTAAGTAGATGGGGTTGTGTCACAACTGCAAGCCAGACACTTAGTTTGCAGTTGTGGGGCATCCCTGCAATGCAAAATTGCCATTTTGAAATATACAAAAGATGCACCAGGCCAGGGCTGCTGTTAGAAACCACAGGGCCCCATATAGCCAATGTGATAGCCCCCGCATAAAACAAAAGACAGTTTACTATGCTTAAGTTATGAATGAACACTGAGTGGTCAGTACCGATCACTCATTGTGCTCATTCAGAACAAAATGAGTGATCAGTACTCATTATGTTCATTCAGGGGAAGGGGCTGGTAAATGTGACATATTTACCGAACCCATTACCCAATCTTCATCCTGAAGGATCCTATTGTGTGCTTGCAGCTGCCGATTGGAAGGAGAGGAGGGAAGCCGGCAGCACTGCAGGGGTGGGTGTAAACAGGGGGGCCTGGCCATCAGGGGGAATGATGGGTGCAGCAGGGGGGGGGCAATTACTGGAACTGATGCCCCTTATGGCGCTTTCTGCAACAGCAGAGGGGGAGAGAAGATGCCAGCTTTTAGGGGATCAGTTCCATTAATTGCCCCAGCTCCCCCCCTTGATGTGCGGATTACCCTCCCTGCCAACATCTGATTCACCCAGCTGCCTGGCCTCCCCTGCTGGCCTGGGCCCTGTACAGAAGGACTGGTGGTACCCCCTTATCCACCAGCAGCATCACCACCTGATCACCTACAAACCTCCTTCTTAACAGTGATCTGCCATGGTAGATACCATCTCAAGTGTGAAAGGAGCCTTATAGGTTCCAGGCCAGCTAAGGGTCACAGTCTATAGGTGTCCACGCTAATGCACATTTTACAGGCATGGTCCACCATTGTCACTATCAGGAAGCCAGTCCAGAGCAATGCTATGCAACTGATGCTGGATGGAGTGCCTGTAGAAAAGAAGTGGCTGAAATAGGCGTAATTACCTCTCCCTAGATGTCAGCATCAAATTGTTTGACATCTGGAACAAAAATGCAATTTCGTACTAATGTAAAGTAAAATAGCATCCGCTCACAAAGAGGCTTGTAATGTAATATCTGTGACATTCTGGGTGGATGCACAGAGGATGGAATGGTAGCCAAAGCATTAAGTGAATATTATTTTCCCCATCTTTCTGAAGAATGAAGCTGGGAACAGAGGAGGCCGTGTCACAGATGACTGGCGGGCCAGTGGACGGGAGACATTTAATAAGTTCAGGCAAGTAAAGCCCAACAAATCATCCACACTAGAATGGATGCTGGAAGTGGTGCCGGCCAGGACATGGCTGCATAGCCCGGCACTGCTACTGGCGAGGGGTTTTCCTATGATGTATGGAGAAGTTGTAACTCCTTAGGTGGCCTTTGAAAAACAAAACTCGTGATGAAGAAATCTTTTGCTAATGTATTTTTTACAGGGTTTCATACTCTCTGTTTTTTTAATCGATGCATTGAAAGTCAGGTTGTTGTTGAATTTGACCGATATTGAATAAAAACAATCAGTTCAGTTGAAAAAATAATTGGAATGTATTCTAAATGCAGCTAGTACATGTACAAATGTCTACATTTGACTTGATTTTACTTGATTTCGACTGCTTTTATTCTCTGTACAGCTGTACTGGGAGAGGAAAGGTCAGGACTTGAGGACAGTCACAGGAAGTTTCAATGAACTACCACGGCGCTCCATGGCGCTCAACGGCGCTCCACAGCACCATGGTAGTTCATTGAGAACTACAAGCTGACATGCACTAGTGCTGCCAGAATTTGTAGTTTCTCATTCACAGAACACAATGAATGAGTGACACGGCCAGACGGGCGGAGCCACGTTTTTGAAAAATTTGACAGCTAGCGGGGGAGGGGAGAATATCCCCGTCTAGATGTCAAAGTGGGGGATTGGCGGGGAGCGGGGGCCAGTGCTTTCATAACATGTTACATATCACACCCTGAATATGGGTAAACCGATCTGTATAACATGATGGCACCGCTCCAAGTTGGAGCTAGATAACCACCTCACTGATATGGAGAGGGAGCGGTGTCCACAAATGTCTCCAGTCTTGCAAACGTGGTGTGAGGAAGGATGCCGCTCTAAGCGCTCATTGAATCCTGTATAAAGATGGCCTCAGCCGTCATTCTGGCCCTACCCACCGGCACTTGGTCACAGAGGAGTCACCCTGATTATGGGTGTAACATATAACAAGTTATGAAAGGTGAACATATCCTTTAAAGCTACAAGGCCCCATTCACACTTCGTGTAGTAGGAACCAGGGGCGGACTGACCATTTGGAAACTATGGCACTGCCCGAGGGCCCAGGGTCAGTAGGGGGCCCCATGAGATGTCCCTGGTACCTTTTTCATAGGCTTTTTTGAGTTTGGGCAAGGACACAGGGGCCCCATGATCCCCTATTGCCCGGGGGCCCCATGAGTTGTCAGTCCGCCCCTGGCAGGAACACATGTTCCCACTCGTGATTTTTTGGGGGGCAATTTTCAAACCTTTCTGCGTGCGATGCATAGGGCAGTCCATTCATTACAATGGACTACCACATAAGAAAAAAGCTCATGCACCTTTTTGGGCGATGAGCTTTATGCAATTTTTTGTTGCACGTTTTGCGGCCATTGCCATACTTTTTTGTTAGACGACAATCACACCACATTTGGGGTGTTATTAAAAATGAATGGCACCCAAAGGCACTTTATGCATTTTGCTGTGATTTTTGTACAATTTATAATCGTGGGCAGAGTTGTGTTTATTCTGCCAGCAATTCCAGACCAGGTGCCCGCTCCCACCCAAAAAAGTGTCAAAAAAAAGAAAAAAGCGGAGCTTCCCTTTAGGGATGAAGTTCTATACCTTATCCCTTGCTCCTGTGGGCCTCCTCCTCTCTGTGTGACCAATAACCTGAAGCCACTTCCCTTGACCATCAGTCTTGCATTGTAGGAGAGGATGATGAAGGCCCACCATAAACCCAGAGCATTGGCAAGAAGAGAAGAGGGCTCGCTGCTGGGGGAGTGAAGGACAAGGTTCAGCTTTAACCACTTCCTGTCCAGGGCAATTTTCAGCTTTCAGCGCTATCACACTTTGAATGACAATTGCGTGGTCATGCAACACTGTACCCATATGAATTTTTTTACCAATTTTTTTGAGACAGATAAAGCTTTATTTTGGTGGTATTTATTCACCGCTGGGATTTTTATTTTTTTTGCTATGTAAATGAAAAAGTCCAAAAATTTAAAAAAAAAGTGTTTTTCTTATAACATTTTGCAAATAAATAATCTTTCATCATAAATCTTGGCCGAAATGTATTCCATTATCTTTTTAGTAAAAAAAAAAATAAGCCAAATTAGTTTATAACCACAAATTATAATTTTTAAACATTTTTACATTTTTATATTATTATTTGTTTTGTTTTTTTTTGCACACTGTCACCCTAGCAGTACAGTGTCACCATAGTGACACTGTACTACTTGTGGGTGATGAAGATTTTTTTTTTTTTACAGTGATTGCTTTTACACCTATATAGGATGTAAAAGCAATAATTTCTCCTTCTCTCTGTCTGCATTCCTACAGCCATTGAGAAATACTGAGTGAGCTGTGATTGGTCACAGCTTGTCACATGGTACAAGGCTGTTGTGAATAGCCTTGTACCATGTGACCTCTGTGATCATTTACAGATTTCACACATAGTAAGCAATGATGTCACAAGTGACATCTTGCTTACTACTTTTCATGTGATCACTGATTAGCCAATCAGTGATAACATGATAGTGATCCCGTCCGACGATCGGTGTTTCACTGTGTCCTGAGGACACAGCGGGCACCGGATCGCGGTGCTGCCCGCTCCCAGGGAGCGCGCACAGCTAGAAATGGCGGGTGCCGTTTATGAACGGTAACCCGCCCCTGGAGTGCCACCGTCCTGCCTTTTATAAACAGCAGGCAGACGGCAAGTGGTTAAACAAACAAGTAGATTCAGTATAGTTTGTAGTTCATGCACATTTCCTCATATAGGCAGGTGGCATTGTGCCATTTCTTCAAACTGGCAGATGAGAACAAGGACTAATTTGACCCCTGTTATGGGCTCCAGGTGAATATCGTGGGGAGGATAGCATCTCTTTTTAGATGCCGAAATACCTAGAGATTTGGCACAGAAGTGTTTATATAGAACAGTGGTTCTCAACCTTTCTAATGCCGCGACCCCTTAATACAGTTCCTCATGTTGTGGTGACCCCCAACCATAAAATTATTTTCATTGCTACTTCATAACTGTAATTTTGCAGTGGGAGGAGTAGTGCCATGTCATTGGTGTCAGTGGAAGGAGTAGTGCCCCATCGTTGGTGTCAGTGGGAGGAGTAGTGCCCCATCGTTGGTGTCAGTGGGGGGAGTAGTGCCCCATCGTTGGTGTCAGTGGGGGGAGTAGTGCCCCATCGTTGGTGTCAGTGGGGGGAGTAGTGCCCCATCGTTGGTGTCAGTGGGGGGAGTAGTGCCCCATCGTTGGTGTCAGTGGGGGGAGTAGTGCCCCATCGTTGGTGTCAGTGGGGGGAGTAGTGCCCCATCGTTGGTGTCAGTGGGGGGAGTAGTGCCCCATCGTTGGTGTCAGTGGGGGGAGTAGTGCCCCATCGTTGGTGTCAGTGGGGGGAGTAGTGCCCCATCGTTGGTGTCAGTGGGGGGAGTAGTGCCCCATCGTTGGTGTCAGTGGGGGGAGTAGTGCCCCATCGTTGGTGTCAGTGGGGGGAGTAGTGCCCCATCGTTGGTGTCAGTGGGGGGAGTAGTGCCCCATCGTTGGTGTCAGTGGGGGGAGTAGTGCCCCATCGTTGGTGTCAGTGGGGGGAGTAGTGCCCCATCGTTGGTGTCAGTGGGGGGAGTAGTGCCCCATCGTTGGTGTCAGTGGGGGGAGTAGTGCCCCATCGTTGGTGTCAGTGGGGGGAGTAGTGCCCCATCGTTGGTGTCAGTGGGGGGAGTAGTGCCCCATCGTTGGTGTCAGTGGGGGGAGTAGTGCCCCATCGTTGGTGTCAGTGGGGGGAGTAGTGCCCCATCGTTGGTGTCAGTGGGGGGAGTAGTGCCCCATCGTTGGTGTCAGTGGGGGGAGTAGTGCCCCATCGTTGGTGTCAGTGGGGGGAGTAGTGCCCCATCGTTGGTGTCAGTGGGGGGAGTAGTGCCCCATCGTTGGTGTCAGTGGGGGGAGTAGTGCCCCATCGTTGGTGTCAGTGGGGGGAGTAGTGCTCCATCACTGGTGTCAGTGGGGGGAGTAGTGCCCCATCACTGGTGTCAGTGGGGGGAGTAGTGCCCCATCACTGGTGTCAGTGGGGGGAGTAGTGCCCCATCACTGGTGTCAGTGGGGGGAGTAGTGCCCCATCACTGGTGTCAGTGGGAGGAATAGTGCCACATCATTGGTGTCAGTGGGAGGAATAGTGCCCCATCATTGGTGTCAGTGGGGGGAGTAGTGCCCCATCATTGGTGTCAGTGGGGGGAGTAGTGCCCCATCATTGGTGTCAGTGGGGGGAATAGTGCCCCATCACTGGTGTCAGTGGGGGGAGTAGTGCCCCATCACTGGTGTCAGTGGGAGTAGTGCCCCATCACTGGTGTCAGTGGGAGGAATAGTGCCACATCATTGGTGTCAGTGGGAGGAATAGTGCCCCATCATTGGTGTCAGTGGGAGGAATAGTGCCCCATCATTGATGTCAGTGTGGTGGAGGGGAGAATAGTGCCCCATCATTGGGGTCAGGGGGGGGGGGAAATAGTGCCCCATCGTTGGTGTCAGTGGGGGGAGGAATAGTGCCCCATCGTTGGTGTCAGTGGGGGGAGGAATAGTGCCCCATCGTTGGTGTCAGTGGGGGGAGGAATAGTGCCCCATCGTTGGTGTCAGTGGGGGGAGGAATACTGCCCCATCGTTGGTGTCAGTGGGGGGAGGAATACTGCCCCATCGTTGGTGTCAGTGGGGGGAGGAATACTGCCCCATCGTTGGTGTCAGTGGGCGGAGGAATACTGCCCCATCGTTGGTGTCAGTGGGGGGAGGAATACTGCCCCATCGTTGGTGTCAGTGGGGGGAGGAATACTGCCCCATCGTTGGTGTCAGTGGGGGGAGGAATACTGCCCCATCGTTGGTGTCAGTGGGGGGAGGAATACTGCCCCATCGTTGGTGTCAGTGGGGGGAGGAATACTGCCCCATCGTTGGTGTCAGTGGGGGGAGGAATACTGCCCCATCGTTGGTGTCAGTGGGGGGAGGAATACTGCCCCATCGTTGGTGTCAGTGGGGGGAGGAATACTGCCCCATCGTTGGTGTCAGTGGGGGGAGGAATACTGCCCCATCGTTGGTGTCAGTGGGGGGAGGAATACTGCCCCATCGTTGGTGTCAGTGGGGGGAGGAATGGTGCCCCATCGTTGGTGTCAGTGGGGGGAGGAATGGTGCCCCATCGTTGGTGTCAGTGGGGGGAGGAATGGTGCCCCATCGTTGGTGTCAGTGGGGGGAGGAATACTGCCCCATCGTTGGTATTAGTGACACAAATGATGGGGCACTATTCCTCCCACTGACACCAATGATACTTACCTTGCTGACCCCTGCTCCAGCCTGGGCTCGCTCTCTCACTTACCTGTCAGCTGTCTTCCTTCTCTGGCCGCTCTCCTCTTCACTCGCTCCCTCGGTCTTCTTTGATGTACGCGCGCTGCCGCTTGGCTCCTCCTCTCCAAGCTCCACCTCCTCGCCGGTGATTGGCCGCCTGTGTGCCTCTCCTGAGCTACAGTTCCGGTGGCCAATCAGCGGCGAGGAGGCGGAGCTGCTGAGCGATCCCGGAGGTGTGGCCGGGTGACAGCAGCGTATCATCCCGCCCACACATCGCCGGAGACTGCAGCGGTGTCTCGGTTCCTAAGACCATCGGAAATATGTGTTTTCCGATGGTCTTAGGCGACCCCTGGGAAATGGTCGTTCGACCCCCAAAGGGGTCGCGACCCCCAGGTTGAGAACCGCTGATATAGAAGATTGTATGTGCGAGTAGGTCAGGGATAGAGCCCTATTGGTTAAGGAGAGAGTAAGTACAGTGATAGGAAGAGATACCTGAAAAGGAAGGAAATTATGGGTTTCCCCTTACAGGGGAAGGGTGGGTCCCTTCTTCCATCTTCTTGGAACAGTCTCCCACTGGCAGCCCAATAACTACAAAGACATTGGGGATCGCAGGGTGACCCAGCAATCTTATACCTCCTCCAAGGGAAGTGCTCCTCGGGCATTCTATGGTCCCTAAGCTCATGTTATAATACTACTGGAAAAAGTGCCTTTTTGGTAAATATTAAATGTGTAGTGCCATTGCTATAAATTGCTTTATTTCTGTGATCAGTCATTTTCTACAATCCAGCTGAAAATCCAGTGAACTCCTGTTTTACCTGACAAAGCTACCACTACTGTTCTGAAATCCTGAGAAGCATTGGCAACCCTGCCTGAGATCTCCCTCACTAGGCTACAGAACTCCCCCCCCTCCCCATCATGGATTAGAGATGAGGAAAGGTGGCAGTGTTGGTAGTCCAGCAGGGGATATTTGAAGACTTCCTGACTTCTGAGAAACTCAATATTTTCAATTTTTCCCTCAGAATCAGTACTGGTGGCAATGCTCACAAGATAAATGGAGAATGAATCTTACTAGTAGGGACACAGACAGCAGTTTAAATCATGCTTCCCAACCATAGCCAAAATTGAAGATACAAAGTTTTGGCTTTAGTTACATGGCTGGTTTGGATGTGTGGCCATCATTGTTCATTGGCCACCATTGATCGCTTTTCAGAGGCATTGACAGGGGACTTAAAGGGTCACTGCACTGTGAGGCAACCAGGGTGCATTACACACGTGTAAGCAGGTGCAGTTAGTTAATCTACCACTAGGTGGCTGTATTCCAGAATAAGATCTGGTTACAGGGAATAGTGTCATCAGGTGCTAGGTCCCTTTTAGTTGGAGCTCTCCTGTAGTGATGTAATGGATGAGTCAGTGTCCACATATGAGCCAGGGTCTGAGGAGTCCTAAGGCAGTTGGGAGCATGAAATACAGAGACCCCACCATTCAGCAGATGTAGTAGCAAATGGAGGGTGTGGACATGGCTGGAGGGTCAGGAGAGGTAGATCTGCACCCAGAAGAGTCTTGCAGACTGTCTGACCCTTATGGTGGGAGAGGCTAGGATGGGTTTCATAAGGCCTTTTATGCCAGCCCAAGCTTTCCCTAGAGTGGGGCTATCACCCTGGAGGACCTGGGAGAGGTGTACCCAGTTAGAGGTGTCTGCAGTGATCCTTTCTCACATGGAATATCTATTTGCAAGGAACAGTGGATGAACACAGACAGCCTAAGGCAAATAAAAACCTTTTAGTGAGTACTAATGACCCTGGGTAGAGAGAAACTGACCTAGGGAACATTGCTTGCTATATATGTGCTGCTGAATGCTTTCACGTGTCTGCTGTGAATTGTCCACTTTATGTAATTGACAATGTACTGTCAGGTGACAGTATGTCGATCTGATGTTACTGTAATTGTAATCTTTTAACTACCATCGGTAAAGTACAACAATCTTATTTCTGTGTGGACATTCCTTCCTTTGGGATATATAGGTTAATGGCTGGGAATACTGTAAGGAGGTCTTTTGCAAGGCACAAGATGGTGGAGGGGTAAAGCCTCAAGCATGTGGGTTGTTGTTGTTCTTGAAGGGAAGAAGCAGGACAGGGACTTGGCGCCCTTACATATGCATTCACAAGCCCCCTCACACAAGATTGCGGAATGGCCCCACTTGTTTGAATAGGTTGCATTTGGTGGTGGTACTGCCACTGCAAGGTGGTGAAGTGGTAGTAAATCAGTGGCTCAGCGGCCTACTTTACAGACCCCCAGATGCATGCGTAAACAAGTCCTTTGATACATATACTGGTTATTTGAGTTATTTTAATTTTTCCAGGCTTATTTCAAGCAGTAAAATTTATAACCCATAGTGACCAATCAGCTTTCATTATAACATATTCGAATCAGTTGAGCCCATCTTCGGTTGGTTGCAGTAGGTTTTGCACCCAGCAACTTATCACTGCCTGATACCTAGTATCTCCGGTGTAGAAGGTAGATAAGTATGGATTACATTTTGTTACAAAGTCTCTGCAGTAATTACTTCTTGTCAACCTTTCATGAAGGGTAAAGGCGGGATGTACTCATGCCTGAGCAAGTGTATTGATATCCATCTTTAAGAACAGAAATAGACCAAACCTGACAGTGGGACTGATATATGAGCTTCATCGATCTTCCCATTGTATTTCGGTTGGACCCATGCCATGATAAATAGAGAGCCCTGGAAACCGCTGACTTCCATCTAAAGAGTTGTTGAAAGCGGCATTAATATTTCATGAACCAGTGCTCCTCCTTGGAGCGTGCAGGAGACCTCATTACTGCGAAGATCATGACAATGTCTACAAAATGGACTTATCGTACAGGAAGCCATTAGAAACAAAAAGTATACTACTTTCTCTAAAGAGTTTTGTAAAAAGACAGTGGGCTTCAGTTATCAAGATGTCTGAAAGAAGATTTGTCTGTGTTACCAATTTTATAGTCAGACCTTGAAAATAAAAGCAATAATCTGATACTTCCATAAACAAGTGATGCGATAATGGAAACTCATACAATAGCCAATTAGATAAAACATGAAAAGATAAAATAAAATGAAAATATACTTAAATGTGCACAATAAGCCCCAAGAAGGATTTATTACAGGTACTTATATAGTGCTGTCAATTTATGCAGTGCTTTACTTACATAATATACATTCACATCAGTTCCTAACCCTCAAGAGGCATACAATCTAAGGTCCCTAACTCACATTCATACATACACATACTAGGGCCAATTTTGACAGGATCCAGTTAACCTACCAGCATGTTTCTGGAGTGTGGGAGGAAACCAGAGTACCTGGAGGAAACTGATGCAGGCACAGGGAGAGCATGCAAACTCCAGGCAGGTGGTGCTGTGGTTGGGATTTGAACCAACGACCTTAGTACTGCCAGATGGAATTGCAAACCATTTAGCCACTGTGCTGCCCGCTTACAAGAAAGATATGATCCTCTGTATAAGAAAAGGTCAATTAGTGTTTAATGTAAAGGAGCTCTTGTCACAAAGTGCAGTATTCATCCCACTCAAGTCTACTGGTCATCCTCCAGTTCACAGTACTCCACATAGCATAAAACCATCCAATCTGATTTTATGAATCAGAATACTCACTCCTGTAGTAAAGAAACTAGTCCTGAGAGTGACACAGACCTCTACGGGACTCTGATTGCATGATGACGTCATGAATGTTGGCTCCGTCCGACGTGTTTCGTCATAAATGATGTCTTCAGAGCTTCATTGTACCTTTGTTGGTTACATGTATTGGAAGGATATATTTGCAAGAAAATTGCATCACACCTTGGATTTGAAGTGTGGAGTTATACTTGTGAGGATTTTTCCCTTCTCTGGGGGCTCATTTTGCGCATTCAAATTTACTTTAATTTAATTTTATCTTTTTCGTGTTTTATTTATTTGGTTATTGTATGCGTTTCCATTAGCCCAGCACCTGTTTATGTAAATTGTTTTACCATTTATATCTGTTGGTATGCTAACAGCTAGAATTCCATTTCACCTATTAGACGATTATACTTCCATTGTTCACTAATAATCTGATATTGGTTACATGAGCAGTTCATGAAAACATGACCAAAATCTTAGGCCCCATTCATACTTCTCATAGTGGGAACGTGCTACACACATTTGAGTGCCATTTTTCTTAATTATTCTTAATGGCCCCCCAAAAGCAGTGTGATTTTACTTTTACCACAATTGTCGGCCAAAAGAATCACATGGCAATCACAGCCAAATGTGCTTTTAAAAATTTAGCAATTAAGCTTGTTACAGAAAAAGGAGCAGTAGCTTCTTTTGGATGACAAACACTCATAGGGCAGCCCATTGAAGTGAAAGGGGTGCCCTATGAGTGAAAAACAAGCTTTAAAAATCAAGAGCAGGACTGCTTTTTTTTTATGTGGGATATGAATGGGGCCTAAAGCCAAAATTTAGGTAAAATTTAAAAACAAAAATCAAGGGACGGTACTTACATTTAATGAGCACTGTCCCTTCTGATGGTGCCAGTTGTCCTAATTGAAATCCATACTCTGCAGTCCAGTGGCGTAGTGTAGGGGGTTAGCCGTTGCGGTCACCCTGGGCGCAACACTCAGAGGGGTGCACGGTGCAGAAATTAGGACAACAATGTCCCGAGTGCCAAAGCGAGTGCTGGGTGTGCTCTCAGTGCACCGCAACACAAGTGAGGATTCCAATCCTGTGTTGGTTCAGCACAGCAGTGCTTGCCTGTGCTCTCTTTCCATTCTCTCTGACTCCCCTGCCTCTTCCACCACACAGTGGGAGAAAAATAATGCTACAGTAGTGCTGCTCCACTTCCCAGTTCCACCCTCAAACTGACCACCCACTCCCACACTTCCTGGGTCACAGCAGCTCTCGCTGGTAAGGCAAGCTAATTGGGGTAACTAGGGGCAAGGGAAGCTGATATGAGGGAACTCGACCTAATTGGTTCTGTAAGTGGGATCTAATGGGGGTCTTTAAGAGGTGGGGGGTGCTAATATAAATGGACTCTGGCCTAATTGGTTCCTTAAGGTGACTCTGAGCTAATGGGGAGTCTCTAAGGGGGGGGGGGGTGTTGACTGCTAATCTAATTAATGGTGACCAACCATAAAATGAGCAGTCAGCACCCCCCATTGGATCAGAGCCTCTTATATTAGCACACCCCCTTAGAGACCTCGCATTGCATCTTCCCCTTATATCAGCACTCCCATGCCCCTTAGAGAGGGGGGTTGCTGATATGAGGAGACTCTGACCTAATGGGGGTCTCTATGGGAGCCCCCTGTATTATGAAGGGGGGGAGCGACACCTAGTGTTGCCACCTGTCTGAGATTCACCCAGACAGTCCAGGTTTTGAGTAATCTGTCCAGGTTTCAGTGTGCCTGTCTCTTTGCTATATGGGGATGTCATTTTGCTGTATAGGGCTGTCTCTGCTTGATTGGGCTGTCTCTTTGCTATATGGGGATGTCTCTTTGCTGTATTGGGCTGTCTCTTTGCTATATGGGGCTGTCTTTTTGCTTGTTTGGACTGTCTGCTGGATTGGGATGTCGCTTTGCTGGATTGGGATATCCTTTTGCTTAAAATTTGGGGATGTCTCTTTGGTGGATTGGACTGACTGTTTACTTCATTGGGCCATCTCTTTGCTGAATATATGGGGATGTCTCTTTACTGCATGGGCCATCTCTTTGCTGAATATTTGGGGCTGTCTCTTTACTGGATTTGCTTCTTTTTGGACATATTTGCCAAATCAAACCCAAGCGCATTGGTCCATCACTAATCCCTATTTGAAAGGTTAGTGAAACTAATATTGTGTGCAAATCAAAGGACAACCTTTTACCTAGCACAAAAAAAGACCCGCTCAAAATATATTGTAACAACAACATTGTTACAATGTTTTTATTAATGCGGTGCGGCCTCTAGTGTATGGAGACTTCATTCAAAAAGGAGGACTCAGTTTATTAGGCCCGTAACTAGTTACACATAAAAATGAAGGAAGCACAGAAAATATATCAGAGTTTTAAAAAAAACTTTTGCAGGCCCATAAATGTCGAAAGTGGGGCATTCTTTTTAAAAAAAATCTTCTTTAATAAAGGTTAATATATAACTTACAAATTTACATAAAAATTCCCCCCACCCAGCAAACCACATCAAGTCAGAGTAATTACAAATGTGTAATTATGAAAATGTTACAGTGAAAAGTTCAGAAAGAAAATTGTTTGCAATTATAACCATTTGTGTGCTGTTTATCTAATGTGTAATCATCTCCTAGCTATCAATAAACAGAATAATTGACTCGATAAAAATCTTCCTAATTAAATAGGGGAAAATACTCAATAGTACAGAAATGAAAGAAAATGAAATTGTTTCTAAGAGTTAAAGACAAACATCAACAATTGTCTGAGAAATCTCAATTATCTAATCAACATATTAACAAATCAAATTATCTTTTTTTTTTTTTCACAGTGGCTGTTCTAAATTTTCAGGCTAAAGGTTTTATTTTTTAGTAGATGCTAGATTTGTTTTTTGTTTTACCTCAGAGAACCCCTAAAATGATTTTCAGGTCTCAATGAACCCTTAATAAAAAACAATTAATTGGGGGTCAATGGGGAAAATACCCCTTACATTTGTGGTCAGTAGGAAGAATGCAACCCTTATAGACAACTGAAAAGAGAAAAATGTTGTCAGAATGCTGGCTTTGCTGAGTGGCACTGCTCTTGGTACCTTGCAGGCATCACCAAATGGGATGTCAATCAACCACAAATCAAGGAACACTAAGCAACCTCTGGAGGAATCTTAGTTCCCTCTGGGGAGATTCACCCTCTTCACTTATTCTGATATTCATTGTCCAGATAAATGACTGGGTTAATAAGTGGTGGGAAATCCAGACTTGTCTTCCAATCGGGAAACCTGTTCCAGTGACAAATGCCTATGGTGGGATTTACCTTTACTTTGGATAGATTTGCTGTATGGAGATGTCTCTTTGCTATAGGGGGCTGTCTCTTTGCTGGATTAGGCTGTCTCTTTGCTATACAGGGCTGTCTCTTTGCTAGATTGGGCTGTCTTTTTGCTGAATATTTAGGGATGTCTCTTTGCTGGATTTAACTGACTTTTTACTGCATTGGGCCTTCTTTTTGCTAAGTATATGGGGATGTCTCTTTATAGTATTGGGCAATCTCTTTGCTGAATATTTGGGACTGTCTCTTTGCTGGATTGAGTTGTCTCTTTGCTGAATATTTAGGGATGTCTCTTTGCTGGGTTGAACTGAGTCTTTACTGCATTGGACCATCTCTTTGCTAAGTATATGGGATCTCTCTTTATTGTATTAGGCAATGTCTTTGATGAATATTTGGGACTGTCTCTTTGCTGGCTTGGGGTGTCTCTTTGCTGAATATTTAGAGCTGTCTCTTTGCTGAATTTGCTTATTTTTGGACATATTTGACAAATCGAACCCAAGCACATTGGCCCATCACTAATTCCTAAATTTTCAGTTTAAAGTTTTATTGTTTATTAGATGCAAGATTTGATTTTTTTTTCACCTTAGAGAACCCCCTAAAATCATTTTCAGGTCTCAAGGAACTCATACTAAAGCCAATTAATTGGGGGCCAATGGGAAAAATACCCCTTACATTTGTGGTCAGTAGAAAGAATGCAACCCTTATAGACAACTGAGAAGAGAAAATTGATGTCGGAATGCTGGCATTGCTGAGTGGCGTTGGTCCTGGAACCTTGCAGGCATCACCAAATGAGATGTCAATCAGCCATAGATCAAGGAACATCGAGCAACCTCTGCAGGAATCTTAGTTCCCCCTGGGGAGATTCACCCTCTTCTACTTATAATCATCATCCAGATAAATTACTGGGTCAATAAGTGGTGGGAAATACAGAATTTTCTTCAAATTGGAAAAACAGTTTGAGTGACAAATGGCAAAAGTAGGATTTCCCATTACTTTGGATAGATTTCCTCTCATTTGCTTTTGTGTTTCTGGGACAGAAACTGGAGGGAAATCCCCCTAATGGCACATGCCCCCCAAGAAAAACAAACAGGATTGCTAACCCTTCCCCACTCTATCAAAAAACTTAAAATTTAAGATTTAGGGCATATGCATGGGAACACTAATCTTTCGCGTCTAAACAATACAAAGAAAAGCAGATCCCTATCGAATAGTATACACTGCTCAAAAAAATTAAAGGAACAATTTGAAAACACATCAGATCTCAATTGGGAAAAATATCATGCTGGATCTCGTTTTATAGAAATGAAATTTATCAACCTACAGAGGACTGAATTCAAAGACACCCCAAAAATCAAAGTGAAATAATTATGCAGCAGTCTAGTCCATTTTGCTGAAATTTCATTGCAGCAACTCAAAATTGTATTTAGTACTTTGTATGGCCCTCACGTGCTTGTATGCATGCCTGATAACGTCGTGGCATGCTCCTAATAAGATGACAGATGGTGGCCTGGGGTATTTCCTCCCAGATCTGGTCCAGGACATCACTGAGCTCCTGGACAGTCTGAGGTGCAACCTGGTGGCGTCAGATGGACCGAAACATAATATTCCAGAGGTGTTCTATTCAGGGGTGGACTGACAACTCATGGGGCCCCCGGGCAATAGGGGATCATGGGACCCCTGTGTCCTTGCCCAAACTCAAAAAAGCCTATGAAAAAGGTACCAGGGGCATCTCATGGGGCCCCCTACTGACCTCGGGCCCTCGTGGAGTGCCCGAGTTTCCAAATAGTCAGTCTGCCCCTGGTTCTATTGGATTTAGGTCTAGTGAGCCAGGGGGCCATTCAATGGTATCAATTCCTTCATCCTCCAGGAACTGCCTGCATACTCTCACCACATGAGGCCAGGCATTGTCATGCACCAGGAGGAACCCAGGACCCACTGCACCAGCGTAGGGTCTGACAATGGGTCCAAGGATTTCATCCCGGTTAGGGTGCCATTGTCTAGCCTGTAGAGGTCTGTGCGTCCCTCCATGGATATGCCTCCCCAGACCCACCACCAAAACAGTCATGCTGAACGATGTTACAGGCAGCAAAACACTCTCCACGGCTTCTCCAGACCCTTTCACGTCTGTCACATGTGCTCAGGGTGAATCTGCTCTTATCTGTGAAAAGCACAGAGCACCTGCCAATTCTGGTGTTCAATGGCAAATGCCAATTGAAATATATGGTGCCAGCCAGTGAGCACAGGGCCCACTAGAGGACGTTGGGCCCTCAGGCCACCCTCATGAAGTCTGTTTCTAATTGTTTGGTTCGAGACATTCACACCAGTGGTCTGCTGAAGCTCATTTTGTAGGGCTCTGTCAGTGCTCATCCTGTTCCTCCTTGCACAAAGGAGCAGATACTGGTCCTGCTGATGGGTTAAGTATCTTCTACAGCCCTGTGCAGCTCTCCTAGAGTAACTGCCTGTCTCCTGGAATCTCCTCCATGCTCTTGAGACTGTACTGGGAGACACAGCGAACCTTTTGGCAATGTCATGTATTGAAGTGCCATCCTGGAGGAGTTGGACTGCCTGTGGAACCTCTGTAGGGTCCAGGTATCACCTCATGCTACCAGTAGTGACACTGACAAATGCAAAATTAGTGAAAAACAGTCAGGAAAGATGAGCAGGGGAAAAAATGTCAGTGGCCTCCACCTGTAAAATCATTCCTGTTTTGTGGGTCGTCTAATTGTTGCTCATCTAGTGCACCTGTTGCTTATTTCATTAACACAAAAGCAGCTGAAACTGATCAACAACCCCCTCTGCTACTTAACTAACCAGATCAATATCCCAGGAGTTTCATTGACTTGATGCTAGACTCTGATTAAAAAGTGTTCCTTTAATTTTTTTGAGCAGTGTATTTTGCAGAGTTTTATTGTCCTCATTATATTAGAAAGCAACTTACACTATAGGACCAAAAGTATGTGGGCACCCTTTTAAACTATTGAGTTCAGGTGTTTTCAGTGAAGAAGACAATATATAGCAAACAAAAACTTTGTAGGTAATTGTCCACTTCCAACCTTGTTCCTGGATATGGAGGATCTGGAATGGCCTACATAGAGCCTTGACCTCAAACCTACTGAACACCTTTGGGATGAAAAGGATTGGTAGACAGGTCTTCTCATCCAACATCAGTGTCTGACCTGACAAATGTTCTTTTGGCTGAATAGGCAAACATTTCCATAGCCACACTCTGAAGTCTTCAAGAAATCCTTCCCAGAAGAGTGAAGGCTGTTATTGCAGAAAATGAGCGGTAGGGGGAGGTAACTCCATATTAACACCCATTATTTTAGACTGGGATGTCCAACAAGCACATAGAGGTGTGATGGCCGGGTGTCTGCAAACTGTGCATCTTGTTTTATAATAAGCATAATGGATAAAAATAGAGATTAACATTAAAATAAAAATTTAAACCTCAGAATAACATCCTAAACTACCTATAATAAATTTACCTTAACAAACAACACAAAATGCAAGCTGTACAGAATATTTTAAGACTCAGCAGGACTTTCATATCATCACCTAGCAATGATCCTGAGCACATATAATGGAATAAGGGAATGAAATGTAACACATAGGGGGTCCTTTTGTTCTTATGGTGACAGGGGGTACTAATTGCTTCTGCTTACCCACATGGCATCCAATGTATTAACACCTTGTGATACATTCCCCCTTTCATCTCTATATATGAAATGGTATTAAAAAAAAAGACTATTAAAAAAAGGCATAAAAATACATGAATAGAAATTATTTGATCCTTTATAGAGTGTTAAATATTTTTAGCAGCACTTTGCAGAGAATTTATACCATGTGTAACCTCATTAGAAGTCCAAATGGACCCTGAAGCACTCACATCATGATGGAGCACACATTGTGTTACATGAGAAAAAACACAGAGGCATCCATTGTGGAACTTTCCTTCTGAAAATGCTAGTTCCCTGGTTCTCTTCCTAATACACTGTCCTCTGCACTTTAAGTCAATGACCTGAGACCAGGGGCGGACTGACAAATCATGGGGCCCCCGGGCAATAGGGGATCATGGGGCCCCTGTGTCCTTGCCCAAACTCAAAAAAGCCTATGAAAAAGGTACCAGGGGCATCTCAAGGGGCCCCCTACTGACCCCGGGCCCTCGGGCAGTGCCCGAGTTTCCAAATGGTCAGTCCGCCCCTGCCTGAGACAAATATACAGCTAGGGACTTCTGACATTTTTCAAATTTGGATGCTTGTTCCAGGTCAGTGACTGAAGGTATGAAAGTTAGGGGATCAGCATAACAGCCAGGCAACTAGCATTTATAGAAGAGGGGTCAGCAATGGTGAGCTTCATATTTTTCTTGCTTTAGATTTACTTTGAAAAGAAAGCAGTCAGGATAATAGTAAGAGCATGTGTTGATGGGCTTTGGACTTGAGTCAAAGGTATCAGTTTAACTTTGGCTGGAAGCACTTGTGAGAATATTCAGAATTAATTGACAGTGACATCTGACCTGCAGTTGACCTGATTCAAGCTTGATTTGTGTTCTTATAGGTTTATAGAGTAATGCAAAACTCCCCCATTCCAAGTAATCCCTTGTCTTCGCCCCCTACCCATCTCCAAGCATCGTCCCTTAGTTACACCCTCTAACCACCCCCCAGTACCACCACTTGTAGAGAATACAGAACCATTTATCATTTTGTGGTGCTAAGTAATTTGTATGAAGTTTGTTAATGACAACAAGAAAAGCAGCAAAAGAGATCCCCTGCATGCTGTACCCCCCCCCCAACATAAATTGATTCCCCAGCACAATAGACCTCCCCAGCAACAATAAATACATTCAGTGCTGGAGCCAATTTGAAACAAACAAAAGGCCATCAACACATTCCCTATGGGACCTTTTATTACTGATTTGTTTTTGGAGGCGCAGTCTTCAGAGATGTTGTCAGGAATGGACTCGCCAATGGTGGTGGGACTCACCTGCCTTGTGGGCTGAAGTACCAGGGCTGGCCAGCGGGTGCTCTCAGCAACCAGAAGCTCACTCCTGCAATCAGCCATCACCTGAGGCTGATTGCAGGAGGGGTATTTAAGGAATGGCCAGACCTGCAGTCAGTGCCTTGGTGTTTGTTTCCCATGTGCCCTGTTTCCTGTATCCTGTCTCCTGCCTGCTCGACTCTCCTGCTTGACTCTGACTCTGATAGAACTCCGCCTGCACTGACCCCGGCTATTCCTGACCATTCTTCTGCCTGCTCCCGTTGTACCTTTCTGCCTGATTGTTCCTGACCCGGCCTGCCTGACCACTCCACCTCTCCAGCCCTGACTGCACCTGTACCTATTAGTTTAAGGTTTGTTTTGTTTTGCACTGTGTTTGTTTATTTTGTGCAGCTCATAATAAATATTATTATTATTTAATCATTTCTGAAGCCTGCTGTTTCCCTGTGTCAGTCCACACATCTCTGGTCATACCTGGATCCCTGACAGATGTCATCCTTTCTTCACCACTTGGAGAGTCAATGACCTGATCAAAGCATGTACATATCAAGAAATGTATACCTGCAAAAGACCTGCAACCTATAAAGCCTGCATGACTGAGTTGGGGGGGGGGGGCAGTTTAAAGGCTTATAGACTGAGCAGTTATGGAATTAGGAGGGCTGACACCTGAGAGGGACAAGTCCCAAGGGTTTAGTGGTGGGAAGGTCTTATACCTGGGATCAGACAAAGATTACTGGACCCTGGGTAAAGACTCCCACCTTGCTAGTTTTTCGAACCCTACGCATTGTGTCATAAAGAAGTAACGTCCTCAGGAGCGTCTTTAAGATGAAATGCGTAGGACGGTTACTTCCAGCTGACGTCATATCCAGTTACCTGAGGCACATGGGAACCACCTTGGATAAGGTGCCTCTTGGTTGAAATGCAATAGTTGTAGTGCAATATCATCAATTTTATCCTTTAATAAATAATACTTTTCTGTATGTGGAGCTTTTCCTCTTTCTCTGTTGTGTGTTGTCTGGAGAAAAAGCCTTGTGCCATATTAAGGAGCAACATTATAGCAACACCAGGAAGCTGGATAGAGACTATTCAGGGGAGCTGAGCTGCACAAGCCAGGTTTCGTGTTTGGAATGCTTTATTGACTCACTTGCTGACACCAGGGGTCAATATTATACAGTGATTGTGGTGTGGAATATTTGTGGTTTTTCTCTGGAGGAATCCTGTCTTGGAGCACAATTTATGGAGCAACTTTCTTTATCATTTATTGTATATGGTGGTTGGAACTGGCACAGAGCACTGACGCAGGTGTGGACTATTGTGTTTATTTTAAAATTTGTAATTTTTCACGTTTTATTAGTTGATTGATACACATGTTTTGTCAATAGGGCAGTTACCCACTGTGGTGTGTGGGGATTAACTATGTTATACCCTGAGGTGCTTAACACTTTATAACAGCAGCTAACTATAGTTTTCTATGTCATTGTAATGTGGGTAATTTTATGGTAATCTAGAAAAAAAAATAATAATAACTTTTTTTCATGACATCATCTTCTATTCCAATTTCTTAAAAAAAAAAAGAAAACAAAAAACTATGAACACAATATCAGATTTCATGGATGAAAAACAAAGAAATGAAGAATCTATTTGCTATCTGAACGATCTCGATATAGTTATTGGAAGCATTAATGTACCTTATCTTGCAAAGTACGGCGTAGTGGCGAACTCAGCTGAATCCTCTGCAGATATGGAAATGCACATTAGCTGTTGAATATCAGATTATGGAAATTCTTAGAACAAAATTAAGGCTTGGTAGAAAAAATAGAGAGACCCTTGTCGCTAGATCAGTTTTGCTTTGAAGCTATCATTTTTTTGACAACCGGTTGAGTGTAAAAATATAAATTAAATCTGAAAAGTCGGACAAGATGTAATTATTAAAATGATTTGTGTTAGGGAAGGAGAATTTAATATGTGTAATCCCAAAAGAGAGACTGCGAGAGGGGTTTGACAAAAAGGAGAACGTTGGGTCAGAGACACAGCAATGTGTGTCAGAGCTGCTTTAGCTATCACGTATATATCCATGAATATTTTCATAGTGCCTTTGAAGTGGACCTTTCATAGAAAATAAAACATCTCATGCTAAATTCCATTGCTAATTGTCTCTCAGCATGTGCAGTCTGTAATATTATCATATGCCTGCAGTCAAAATAAAGTAAGGATATGATGGTTCTGTCTCCTTCTGGCCTCCCTTGATGTCATGTCACTGATGCTTCTGCATTGTGAGAATGCCGAAGGGGTCTGGATAGTAGAGCGTTGAAGAGGTTGCAAAAATTTGGTGTGATCTTTGTAGGCAGAGGACAAGAAAAAGTTCCATATACATTGCATCCTTGGGTACCACTAACAGTCCTCTTGCCTATTTGCCATGAATGTCAGCCCTACTCCCTGAGGAATCATAAAACTGACCAGTGCACCATAACCTGTATGAATACACTTTACTACGCTTCCTCCCCAGCTTTCGGAATGGGCCACTAACAAAATCAAGACAAGTCCAGTTGGTTTTCATTACTTTACTGACAGTAACATCAGGGCATGCATGTTTGAACAGTCTCTGGTGGTGGTTATCAGTACTTTCCTTGTAATGGGTATCTTTCTTTCTGTGTCCATCTCTAGTCCTGATTAGGGCACTAGGACACCCAAGAATTCCCTAGCTGGGGAATGCCAATCTCTTCACAGGCTACATTGCTCCCAGAAGGGCCCCATCTTATCCCATAGGGGCCAGATTCATGATCTATCTTTTAGTTTCTCTAACTGTCTGCCCAGGGGTGGACTGATAACTCATGGGGCCCCCAGGCGATAGGAAATCATAGGGCCCCTGTGTCCTCGCCCACACTCAAAAAAGCCTATGAAAGGTACCAGGGGTATCTCATGGAGCCCACTATTGACCCCGGGCCTTTCGGGCAGTGCCCAAGTGGCTAAATGGTCAGTCCGCCCCTGTTTCTGCCTTAATATTCCTCCTATTTCTATATAGCCTTATATATAGCTTAGGGGCGTGTGCACCTAGTGAAAAAAAAAAACCCTGTCCTAACACCTCCTTAAATCTGGTCACATGGTCTGTTTCGATGTGACTTGTAACATCAGCTGTGTGGACCAGCCTTATTTCTCAGCATTAGAATTACTATTATTATACCTAGACACCTGGAGGCATTTTGGGGCTTTTTCCTCCAGATCCTCCTTATCTCCAGTTGTAAAATGCCTTTTTTTTAACAGAACTCAGTAGCTAATGCTGATATTTATATACATAAGCCATAGAAGTGACTCCTCACCCGTTGTCGGGACTGGAATCTGAACCCGCAACCTCTGCTGTAAACAGCAGTAGCTGTTCTCTCTGTGCCAACAGGGATGATGGAGAGCTCCCTGCCTGATTCATTAGACAACCTTGCCTTGTGTCTTGTTTCTCTTGAACTTTGAACCCTTTGCACCTCCCATGAACTTTCTATTTAAGCCATGCCTTTACACTTTCTGTTTGCCAAATTATTGTACTCTCTCCAGCCGATATTTTGCTTCTTATCTCCACTGCTACTTGTTATCAACCTTGTTCCTCAACTACGCTTCTCCTCGATTCTGAACTGCAACCATTTGTTACCGACCTTTGACTTGTTCCACAACTATGCTTCTGCTCGATCCAAAACTGCAACCATTTGTTACCGACCTTTGGGCTGATCCTCAACTATACTTCTGCTTGATCCCAATCTGCAACCATTTGTTACCGACCTTTGGGTTGTTCCTCAACTATGCTTCTGCTTGATCCCATTCTGCAACCAGTTGTTACCGACCTTTGGGTTGTTCCTCAACTATGCTTCTGCTTGATCCCAATCTGCAACCATTTGTTACCGACCTTTGGGTTGTTCCTCAACTATGCTACTGCTTGATCCCAATCTGCAACCATTTGTTACCGACCTTTGGGTTGATCCTCAACTATGCTTCTGCTTGATCCTAATCTGCAACCATTTGTTACCGACCTTTGAGTTGATCCTCAACTATGCTTCTGCTTGATCCCAATCTGCAACCATTTGTTACCGACCTTTGGGTTGCTCCTCAACTATGCTTCTGCTTGATCCCAATCTGCAACCATTTGTTACCGACCTTTGGGTTGTTCCTCAACTATGCTTCTGCTTGATCCCAATCTGCAACCATTTGTTACCGACCTTTGGGTTGTTCCTCAACTATGCTTCTGCTTGATCTCAATCTGCAACCATTTGTTACCGACCTTTGGCTTGTTTACTGACTAAACTTCTGCTTGATCCCAACCTGCTATATCTGTTACTGGACCCCGACTTGCTTACTTTCTGGTGAGACGATCCTGAGGAGTGTGACCTAACATACAGCAAAACCCATCTCCACCATCAGGAGCTATGGTGAATATCGGTTAGTGTATAGACACTGTACCTCTGGTGAGGCCACGTCATTCACCAGGGTGACCTGCTTGTATACTTTTCCAGCTGGTTGGTGGGATCCTCTCTACTGCTATAGCTGCTGGTCTCTGAGCCTGACCCCTGAAATAAGCCAAGATGGTTTTAAATCAACTTTAATGGAAAATATCAATCATGCAGATGCTGAAAATCTAGAGCACACATACCTGATCTCATAATGCTTGTGATTCAATCCATCCAATATGTTTATGGATTTTCCTATGAAAAAAAAAATGTTGAAAGCTACTTTTCTTATAATTAATATGAACCTTCATGGCCTTTGGATCTGTGCTGATTGGAATGAACCTGCATGATTTTCGATAATACGCCAACTTAGCTTGAGGATAATTGTGAGCAAAAAAAAAACGAACACGAAAAAAAAAAAAAAAAAAAAAGAAATTGATTGCAATGACTATACATAAAGGTGTTTCGAGGGTGAGTGCTTTCTGTACTGACTTCAGTCCCTGCAGCGCACGTCTCTTGTCAAGAACGAGACAGAGTATTTTCACATGGCGAAGGTCAAAGGGCTCCGGCAAGAGAGATGTTCTGTCAATGCATTCGATGAGTTTGAAATATTATTCTTTCAAAGAGTTAAATTGCTAATCTATAAACTCCCTGTGAAAACAGTTCACTTCCTTCAAAGAGAGATGTATTGTTGTGTACATAGGTGCCATATACAAGAACTAAACTGTATTAAGCCGCTCAACTGGAGTGTACCTTTAATTGTCTTAGTGTGAGTTCTTTGACACAAATGCATCATGGGTATGCAGGCATGGAGGTCAGCCCCCCCTCTAGTACTGTATAAGAACACATAAAAAAAAAAGTATATTGTTTTATGTTACCTTCATTTATTATGTTCTGTACTAAAAAATATATCTCCTATTTTTTAAAGCTGAAATGTATATTTTACCTTATATGCCTCCTTCCTCCAACAACATGCTAATTAAATGTTCAAATTAAACATTTCAGTTGTCATTGAATACCTTATTATAGATCCAGTGACATCATCACTGGGTTTCTGTGCTTCTCTAAGCAATGCAAGCAGATTGAGGCTGATGGGAATGGCTGGAAGAGTGCTGTACACAGCTTCCAGGAAAACAGGAAGATGTGGTGTGGCCCACATGGGATGCTAAGCTTTCATTAGTGAAATAACTGAATGAATATGGTGAAACAAAGACAGTCAAGCTGAGGAGGAAAAGGCTAGAGGATATTGGGTTTCCTCCAGCTAGAAAATAAGGTGGGATCTATCTGACTTGCTGCAGCTTCTAATGCACACTGTGAGCAGCTTACAGTGTGCACGGAATGTCAGAGTAAGCAATTTCGGTACAAAAAAGGAGACTGTACAATTGCGTAAGATGGCTGGAGATGAGCTTTAATATTTTTAGTCAGGTAAATAGGAAATATTGCAGATCAATATTGCCTTTTAAAGTGGTTTTAAACCCTTACATATACCCAGTGAAGTAACTGGCCAGAGATAGTGATACACAGAGATGAAACAAATCTATATTTGTTTATATAGGTTGTGTTCTCTTCCCTATATCTGGTCAATGTCCAGAATTTACCAGGCTTGTCTGAGATGTCAGAAAAAAGGGGGCAGAGAGCTGAAATTACACTCTGCAGTGCTCAGTGAGGAGAGTTCTGAGAGCTGATTGGAGGGAAGGGACACACCTCCTTCACACAGCACACAGGTGAGGCTTTTAGTCAATGGTCACACAGCTGCAATTTAAAATCGCGCGATTTGTGTGCAATTTCAGTGCGATTTCAGGTGCGATTTCTGAAGACTTTATTGCTACTGGAAGATTTTCAACGATTTCTTGTAATTTGTAGTGCAATTTCTATTAAATTCTATGTATGTGAAATCGCAACAAAACTGCAGAAAAAGTAATGCAAGGACTACTTTAGAAATCGCACTACAGCAAATCACACATGCAATATATAGTAATTAACCTGCACCCAGGACAACAAAGCAAATAATGTGTACTTAACGAGTTTAAAAAATAAAATTAAAAATAGAAATAAAAATAAAAAAGTGAATTGGTGCGCTGCTGCTTCTACAAAGGTATAACCTTCTCCATTAAACAACATGCATATGAAAGCGCTGCCCAAATACAATTAATAAGAAATGGCATAAACTAGATAACCATTACACATAAATTCAATAAACAGATAAAGTCCTTGATGTGAAAATAATTAAAAAATTGGTGCATGTGCTTCTTCCACAAACAATAGGTGATTCGTGCTCTGTGCTCCCCTCCTGTGTGCCCACTAACTCCCCAGCTATACTGGACTCCCATAATAAAACAAGAGTCATTCACGCTTTTTGGAGTTCCACTGTCAGGGACCATCGCGACACATGGGTCTACACATGCGTAGGCGTCTGTCAAGACATACAGGTAGCAGGGCACTAGGACCCAGGCGCACATGTCGTCTTGACAGTACTAGGCAGGCACTAGGACCTAGGCGGCGACGGTCAGGTGCAGGGCGGGCTACTTAAGCCAGCCCTGCACAGATGCTTGTTGCCGAATGGTCTTTTGTATCCTGTTGCCTGTGTAGTGAGTACTCTGATCTGGATTGTCTGACCTTGTTGCCTTCTCCTGTCCTGACCCCTTGGCTTGCCTGACTCTGCTCCTGGATGTTCCCTTATAGATCTGATCTTTTGGTATTGACCCTGCGTGTGACCCGACTATCCTTTGCCTATCGTCTTGTACCTCACCGACCCGCTAGTTACCGACCCAGCTTGTTTGACTCTGACTTTGCTCATCCGTCCATCCATCCCTCAGGGATCCCTGGGCTCCCTCACATCAGACTCTTAACCCGCTGGAGCCCTTGGCAGACTCCTCTACCTCTGGTAGAGATACCTAGGAGCTGCGACCTGGTCCCGGAGCGCTCCAAGTCCATCCCCACCATCAGGGGCCCTGGTGAACAAGTGCTCCGGTACTTAGACTCCGCGCTCTGGGGAGGCTCTATCAGGGGACTGATAGAGGTACTGTCAGGCGGTCCGTTACATCTACTGAGTCTTGTAGTCCTCAATCATCCTGACATGGTAACATAATGTGGAGTATGTAAAGAATGGAGGAAGCCATCCAAATAGTGTGATTCCGTGTGATTCCGTTTATTACATAGAAATAGATACACATATATTGCACTCACATGTTTCCAGAGTAAAAATAGAATAAACGTCGTCTATGGAACGCAGTAAACCGCTTGTGAGCGCCAAACACCGGTAGTGATGTCACCACGGTCCGTACCCAACACGTTTCTCCCCTCCCACTTGGTGCTCTCAGAGGGAATCTTATGTTGTTATGTACTGCAAGTACAGTGCCTCGAAAAAGCATTCATACCCCTTGAAATTTTCCACATTTTGTCATGTTACAACCAAAACCGTAAATGTATTTTATTGGGATTTTATGTGATAGACCAACACAAAGTGGCACATAATTGTGAAGTGGAAGGAAAATGATTAATGGTTTTCAAAAATTTTCACAAATAAATATCTGAAAAGTGTGGCATGCATTTGTATTCAGCTCCTTTTACTCTGATACTCCTAACCAGGGGTGGATTGACAACTCATGGGGCCACCGGGCAATAGGGTATCATGTGGCCCCTGTGTCCTTGCCCACACTCAAAGCACACCCAAAAAAAGCCTATAAAAGGTACCAGGGCCATTTCATGGGGCCCCCTACTGACCCTGGGCCCTCGGGCAGTGCCCTAGTGCTCAAATGGTCAGTCCGCCCCTGCTCCTAACTAAAATCTAGTGGAACCAATTACCTTCAGAAGAAACCTAATTAGTAACTAGAGTCCACCTGTGTGTATTTTAATCTCAGTATAAATAAAGCTATTGTGTGCAGTACCTCAGAGGTTTGTTAGAAAACATTAGTGAACAGCATTATGATGGCCAAGCAACACACCAGACAGGCCAGGGATAAAGTTGTGGAGACATTTAAAGCAGGGTTAAGTTATAAAAAAATATCCCAAGCTTTGAACATCTCATTTAGCACTGTTCAATCCATCATCCGAAAATGGAAAGCGTACGGCACAACTGCAAACCTACCAAGACATGGCCATCCACCTAAACTGACAGGCCGGGCAAGGAGAGCATTCATCAGAGAAGCAGCCAAGAGGCCCATGGTAACTCTGGAGGAGCTGCAGAGATCCACAGCTCAGTTTAGAGAATCTGTCCACAGACAACTATTAGTCGTGCACTCCACAAATCTGGCCTTTATAGAAGAGCGGCAAGAAGAAAGCCATTGTTGAAAGAAGGCCATAACAGGTCCTGTTTGCAGTTTGCGAGAAGCCATGTGGGTGATACAGTAAACATGTGGAAGAAGGTGCTCTGATCAGATGAGACCAAAATTGAACTTTGTGGCCTAAAAGCAAAATGCTATGTGTGGCAGAAAACTAACACTGCAGATCACCCTGAACACACCATCCCCACCGTGAAACATAGTGGTGGCAGCATCATGTTGTGGGGATGCTTTTCTTTAGCAGGGACAGGGAAGCTGGTCAGAGTTGATGGGAAGATGGATGGAGGCAAATACAGGGCAATCGTACAAGAAAACCTGTTAGAGTCTGCAAAAGACTTGAGACCGGAACGGAGGTTCCCCTTCCAGCAGTACAACGACCCGAAACATACAGCCCAGCCAGAGCTACAATGGAATGGTTTAGATCAAAGCATATTCATGTGTTAGAATGGCCCAGTCAAAGTCCAGACCTAAATCCAATTGAGAATCTGTGGCAAGACTTGAAAATTGCTGTTCACAGGACTCTCTCCATCCAATCTAACAGAGCTTGACCTATTTTGCAAATAAGAATGGGCAGAAATGTCCCTCTCTAGATATGCAAAGCTGGTAGAGACATCCCCAAAAAGACTTGCAGCTGGAATTGCAGCGAAAGGGGGTTCTACAAAGTTGATATACCAATGCGCATCACACTTTTCACATATTTATTTGTAAAAAATGTTGAAAACCATTTATCATTTTGCTTCCACTTCACAATTATGTGCCAGTTTGTGTTGGTCTATTACATCAAATCCCAATAAAATACATTTTTACTTTTTTGGTTGTAACATGACAAAATGTGGAAAATTTCAAGGGGTATGAATACTTTTTCAAAGCACTCTATGTTGCACTTGTAAGACCTTGTTTCTAACTCTTTTATCTCTGTTCTCTCCCACATTAAACCAATCACCACATTTTCTCCAGTTGTACGATCAACACTCTCATTATACTCTGGAAAACCATTGTCCTCCATACCTGGGCACCTAATACTGTATGAAAAGGCCAAGTTGAGCCAAAACATTTTTTTTTCTAAATATTTGGAAAAGGTGTTGAAGAGTTTGAACCTCTGTCAGGCTTTTGTTGCTGTCCACATCCCCCCACAAAGTGAGAAGAATCTATCTAATGGAAAAAACAGACTGCCATCACTCACTCTAGTTAAAAAAATAAAAATATGTGTGTGTGTGTTTATTATGGTTTATGTTCCCGTTGGCGAGCTTCCCTTGACTTGCAGTTACGTAAATGCTTTTATCGACATCAATTTCCCCTTCAGAACTATCACAATCTGGAAGTTAAAAAGGAAGAAAATCTTTCTGACATTTGAAGGACAATCGAAAGATTAAACATGAATTAATCAAAGTGCTTGGGGCTGTTGATAAATAACTCTCACTGAGTTTACTGGGCTCCAATGGATTGTTAAAAGTGAACATAAACAGCAGGTTTGTTCTTACATGGCTCGAAAAAACAGCATACTTTGCAGCACTGTCTATGGTTGCAAAAGACCTGTTACTTTTGCATAGCAACACGAAAATCCATAAGAGTATGCTCCACTGGTGATCAGTAAAATCCAGATTGCATTATATAATAATTATATAAACAGTATATACACTATATATACAGTATACACTATATTGCCAAAGGTATTAGGACACCCTTCCAAATAATTGGATTCAGGTGTTCCAATCATCTCCTTGACCCCAGGTGTAAAAAATCAAGCACCTAGGCATGCAGACTGCTTCTACAAACATTTGTGAAAGAATGGGTCGCTCTCAGGAGCTCAGTGAATTAAAGCGTGGTACCGTGATAGGTTGCCACCTGTGTAATAAGTCCATCAGTGAAATTTCCTGGCTACTAAATATTCCACGCTCAACTGATAGTGGTATTATAACAAAATGAAAAGAAAATTATACAAACAGACTTAAATAAATACACCCAAAGTCCAAAAAAAGTCCAAAGAAAGTCCAGAATTTGGAAAAAATATGCACATAAAGTCCTCAGTCTTGATCAATAGATACACACTGATCCAGATGATTGGTGATGAATCCCCAAACACTCCTCATATACATTAAAACCGATAAAAAGAGATTCCAGATCATATAGGCTGTATATACAGCGATAATACCCAATGATGGCTCCAAAACGATGGTCCTTAAGCTCTAGAAGGATGCCAGATGGAGACTGAAAGTCCCAGGGATATGACCAACCATGTGTTCCAGACTCCAAAATGGCCACCACGGCACTTCCGGGAACGTCAATGCGTCACGTGCCCCGGACGCGTTTGGTCACATCCGGACTTTGTCAACAGGGATCCCTATATGATCGCCTATATGATCTGGAAGCTGTTTTTATTGATTTTAATGTATATGAAGAATGTTTGGGGATTCATCACCAATCATCTGGATCAGTGTGTATCTATTGATCAAGACTGAAGACTTTATGTGCATATTTTTTCCAAATTCTGGACTTTCTTTGGACTTTTTTTGGACTTTGGGTGTATTTATTTAAGTCTGTTTGTATAATTTTCTTTTTATGTAGGTACTTCAGGGGAAGGATTGTGAAACGACTTAATTGGTTTTTTTTTATTAAGGTGGGTGCGTGCTGTTTCATATTTATTCTGATTATAACAAAATGGAAGCAACTCAGTTACAAAGTAGTAGGCCACGTAAAATGACAGAGCGGGGTCAGCGCATGCACAGTGCGCAGAAGTCGCCAACTGTCTGCAGAGTCAATAGCTATAGACCTCCAAACTTCATGTGTCCTTCAGATTAGCACAACAGTGTGTAGAGAGCTTCATGGAATGGGTTTCCATGACCGAGCAGCTGTATCCAAGCTTTACATCACCAAGTGCGATGCAAAGCAATGGATGCAGTGGTGTAAAGCACGCCGCCACTGGACTCTAGATCAGTGGAGACGTTTTCTCTGGAGTGACCAATCACGCTTCTCTGTCTGGCAATCCGATGGACGTGTTTGTGTTTGACAGTTGCCAAAAGAACGGTACTTGCGTGCAGGGGCAGACTGACAACTCATGGGGCCCCCGGGCAATAGGGGATCATGGGGCCCCTGTGTCCTTGCCCAAACTCAAAAAAGCCTATGAAAAAGGTACCAGGGGCATCTCCTGGGGCCCCCTACTGACCCCGGGCCCTCGAGCAGTGCCCGAATTTCCAAATGGTCAGTCCTCCCCTGCTTGCCTGACTGCATTGTGCCAAGTGTAAAGTTTGGTGGAGGGGGGATTATAGTGTGGGATTGTTTTTCTGGGGTTGGGCTTGGCCCCCTAGTTCCAGTGAAGGGAACTCTTAAAGCGTCAGCATACCAAGACGTTTTGGACAATTTCATGCTCCTAACTTTGTGGGAAGAGTTTGGGGATGGCCCCTTCCTGTTCCAACATGACTGCATACCAGTGCACAAAGCAAGGCCCACAAAGACATGGAGGAGCCAGTTTGGGGTGGAGGAACCTGACTGGCCTGCACAGAGTCCTGACCTCAACCCCATAGAACAACTTTGGGATGAATTAGAGCGGAGACTGTGAGCCAGGCCTCCTCCCCCGACATCAGTGCCTGACCTCACAAATGTGCTTCTGGAAGAATGGTCAAACCTTCCCATAGACACCCTCCTAGACCTTGTGGACGGCCTTCCCAGAAGAGCTGAAGCTGTTATATCTGCAAAGGGCGGGGCCAACTCAAAATTGAACCCTACGGACTAAGACTGGGATGCTATTAAAGTTCATGTGCGTGTAAAGGCAGGCCAACCAATACTTGTGGCAATATAGTGTATATATGCAGGGTCCAGGGAGAACAGATATAGTGAATGCAGGGTCCGGAAAGAGAGGATATAGTGAATGCAGGGTCCAGGGAGACCAGGCATAGTGAATGCAGGGTCCAGGGAGAGCAGATATAGTGAATGCAGGGTCCGGGGAGAGCGCATATAGTGAATGCAGGGTCCGGAGAGACCAGATATAGTGAATGCAGGGTCCGGGGAGACCAGATATAGTGAATGCAAGGTCCAGAGAGACCAGATATAGTGAATGCAGGGTCTGGCGAGAGCGGATATAGTGAATGCAGGGTCTGGGGAGAGCAGTTATAGTGAATGCAGGGTCCAGGGAGAGCAGATATAGTGAATGCAGGATCCGGGGTTTAGTAACACTGTACTTTTTTATACCAGGAGCTCCTCCGTACACATTCAACATCTTATTATCATGACATAGATAGCAGTGGGATGGTAGAAATGTATTATTGTATAAGAAGGAGGGTTTTCCAACATGGAAGTCTACTATAAGGAGGTTCCAATAATAAGAGATAGAACTAGGAGGTTAACTCAGGGCATATCCAATTCCCTTAAAGAAATAGGAATTCATTTTTTTCCCTGCTGGACCAAACTGGTCCAATGTTTTAAAATGGTATTAAATCCAAAACCTTACAGTATATATTGCAGTTTATCAATTCAGCAACTCATAGATGAAGTGGCTGCATTACTTTTCTTTTTTGGGCTTTTTTTTCTTTTCTTTTCACCTGGTGACCTGGCCAGTAAGTCTTTTAATTTTTAATTTTCTTTAACAGAACAAGCTGTCCAAGAAAAGTGGCAGTTAGTGGACTGAGATAAACCACTGAACAATGGCAGGGGTGCTCGCAATGATCAGGTTTTATTTATTTATGCAAAACCTTTATCCCACAAAGAAACAAAACATTGCTGCAACTGCTTAAAAAGCATTAGCTGGCTTTAGTTTGTTAGTTAAGTCCATCTAAACTCACTTTGGAGAGATTTTATGTCATGTCTCTGGGGCAGGAAGTCAAGGGAAATCTCCCCAATGGGACAGCCAGCAAAAAAAAAAAAAACTCTGATGGGGGATTAACATTTTGCTACTCAAACTAACAAAAAAGTTTAACGGACTTATACTTTGGGGTCTGTTTATAAATCTTTTCACACATGATTCACATATTTTTCTACATGGATACAATCATAAAATCCTGTTTTAAAGTTGTGTTATTCAATTTATAAATAGACCCCATTAATTTCTTAATAAATAACCCCTGTTGTGATCTTGCTATGCAATCTAACAATTGACTTTCTTGCAAGTATTTCCCTAGTTTATAATCTCAGACACAGAACACAAGAATCCCTTTTTTTCCCTTGAAATGCTAAATTCATTAAATACTCTCCATATTGATGTGAAAAAAATAAAGACAAAAAAAGACTACAGTTCAGTAGTCTCCGTTCAGGCCTCTCGAGAAAAGGAGTCAGAGAAGAAATAGAAGAGCAATAGAAGAAAAGAAAATGATAAATGTTCGAATTATGCAGAATTTGCCTTTTTGCAATCCCATTCCCCATTGCGCTTGCTGGAATTTTATAGAGATATAAATCACTGAGAAATCAGAGAGCAGTAATGAGATAGAACTAGCTTTGAAATATGGATGCAAAATCCTTACCACCTGCTGATCAAATCTAGTCTGCTGAGACTGTCCTGGGAGCCGTACCGCCATTAATGCGTTGTAAGTACTAAATGCGCAAGGAGAAAACGATGGGACCATGTGTCTGTGAAATGCCAAGGCCCTGCCTGATTTATCCCATACCAGACTTTTCCAGCCAGATCTACATAAATATTTTAACAGGGCTTTAATTTTGAAATTCATCTCGTGTTAAATCTTACGTTCACAGCCGGCTGGGTGTGGATGGCAGCTGCACTTTAACTAGCAACAAGGGCTGAAGTACAGTTAAGTATATCTGACCATGCAGTAGAAGCAACCATTCTGAACATGGCCCATAAATACATGGGACAGACCAGTAGCTCATTCACATTGTGGCTCCAAAATCATGGCTTCATATTCTAGAAGGGATGCTACCTGTATGGAACTATGATGTTCTTCATATTAGACTGAAAAGGTCTGAAAGCATGGGCATAGTGCCTACATACCATGGTGGAAGAATGAAATGAGGGTCAGCAAATTACAGGAGTCTTTAAAGGATAGGCTGGGGCCCTGCAAGGAGAGGTTTCTGAGTGTGAGGAGTAAGGCAGCTTACATTAGTGGTTTGGCTGGCCTTGGATGAACTTCCTATATTTTGAGTGGTTAAATTTACTTCAGTTGAATAATGGCTGCTTGTGTGTGGCAAATGGTTAGGAGCTGGGCCCCAAAAGTAGGAGGTGTGCCCACTACCTATTTGTGGGGCCCAACTCCTCAACCACTGTGTACACCAGAATCTCACAGCCTTTCAGGACAAGATTCTTTGTTTGGAAGAACCCCAACAAGCACTAAGTGCAACCACCCTCTGTGTCACCCATCTTCTTACCATACTCCATGTCTGCAAAGTACTACCTGCCCACCCAGGTAGTAGAAGCAACAATTTTCAACCTCAGTTTGGCCCATGGATACATGTGACAGACCAGCAGCTCATTCACATTGTGGCTCCATATTCATGACTTCAGAATCTAGAAAGGATGCTACCTGCAGGGAACTATGATCTTCCTCAAGTTAGACTTGAAAAGGTCTGAAAGGGCCTACATGACACTGTGGAAGAGGGTCCAGGTATAAAGAGAGTGACAAGTGTCTTTAAAGGATAGGGTTTTTGCCTGATTGGTAGGCTGGGGCCTTGCAAGGAGAGGTTTCTGAGGATGAAGAGTGAGGCAACTTCAGTTGGAGTTTTTGCTGGCCTTGAGTGAACTTCCTACCAACCAGTCCTTTATTTTGTGTGGTTATGTTCACGTCTGTTCAATAAAGGCAGCTTGTGGGTGGATAATGGTTTAGGAGTTGGGCCCAAAATATAGGTAGTGGAAGTCTTCCCACTACCTATTTGTGGGGCCCAGCTACTCAACCACAGTGTACACCAGAAGCTCTCTGCCTTTTAGTGCAAGACTCTCTGGAAGAACCCCAGTAAACACTAAGTGCAACCTCCCTCTGCATCTCCCATCTACTTACCATCCACCATATCCACAAAATAGATCTCTATGGGCTTTCTTTAGACTCCTATGGGTCCATCAAACAATATTGGAGATGCTTGGTTAATGAACCCATTAAAGTCTATGAAGAGCTACTGAGCAACCAAGAGGTGAACACTGTAAGAGAATGTAGGGTAAGATTAGGGCACGTTAGTATCTGGGATAGTGAAGGGTGGGATAATTTTCATTGGGGGATTAATCAGTAGGGGTAGCTGTACCTTACAAAAGTAAAGTTATCCTGTCAGTCCCAGTTCTGTGTCTCCCTCCCCAGTCACCCCTTCAATCCCCTTCTGTTTGCCTGTACAAGAGTCAGTATTTTATGATTTATGTTTGTTCATGTTTTTCTAGATGACTTCATGTCACAAGACTCTGCAAGCTCTGCTGTTTGCATCATTACACTGTGGAAACCCAATGTATTCATAGTAAATTCTTAATTTTCTGGGTTAAATGACTTTGGGCATCATTCAACCCAGGGGACCGAGGACATTCTGTGGGGAGGATAGGTACAGCATTGGACAATGCAAGAGAAGAGGTGAGTCTTGCAGCTAGAGCTGCTTTTTCAGCTACTGTGGCACCATTAGGAAAAATAAATGAGTCTAGAGTTGTTTTTTGGTTAGGTGCAGTGTGTTGCAGCGGCAGTAGAGACACTGAGTTCGGTTGCATATAACAGTACTTGTATTAACCTCCCTGGCGGTATGATTATGTCAGGAATTTTGTACCAAAAGCGGTACCATTTTTTTGCATGGAAATATGTATTTTTTTTATTGTAGTCCTGTAATTTAGGAATAACTCCCTGAAATCTGTCCGAACAAGAGTCTAGTAAACATCCCGGGTATGATAAAACTTGAAACACGAAATCATAAATTATAACTTAATAAATACTCATAAAAAATAATAATATAATAATAATAATTTTAATTCAATAATATAATCATACCAAAAACACTGAAATTTGAAATATAGAGCCAAGTTCGCACATCACTGAGCAAAGTTGCAAAATCGTTTTCAGTGTCTGATGACGAATTTCCCCCACGAATCATTATCACTCAATTCTGCAAGTAGTTCTGATTTACTATCGCTGTTCTCTAGCTGATCTAAAACCACTTTTGACCTAAAGGGACACTTTTTTGGACGCCGTGGACTTTTCTAAGTTTCCAGGCAGAAAGAACAGTCAAAATGCAGGCAGGGGACAGGACAAAGCAGTAGGGACAAAATGTATGTGAAATGCTTTGATACAGGAATGTTTTGCTATGAAATAATCGTTTTTAAAAAAATGTCATTTTTTAAAAAAATTTCAAATTTTCCGCCGGTTCCGGCGCCCGTACGTCCCGACGTCACAGGGACCGGAACACGGAAGCCAGATGCCGGCATCGGACTGGAGGAGATGGCCGGGGATGCTGCAGGGGACGCATCGCGGGAGTGAAGGACAAGGTAAGCGCTGTAGGGAATCCCTTTGCAACGCCGCATGGTAAGCCCGAGTGTAGCTCGGGGATACCGCTTTTGGTACTGAAACTTTACCCCAAGCTACAATCGGGAATACCGCCAGGGAGATTAAAGAAACGGCCCAAAGAAATAAACAGTGCAGTGGGGTGGCACCCAGATGGGAACACTCACAGTATTGTGTCAACTTGTTGGATGGAGCAGTCTCTGATGCACCAACAGCATCTCTCTTAGGGCAGAATGTGGACTGGCCAGTACAAGCTCAATGGGGAAGATTGCGATGAAAGATGGCATTTCCGTAGCCTGTCCTCACCCACCTGGAATCTTTCCCTACCACTATTCACTTTCCCTGACAGATGGGTGATCTGTCCCTACACTATCCGCTTGCAAATTGCGCACCAAAGCCTGGAGGCAGGCACTTCAAAAGGCTCTGCTGACCCAAAATGGCCACCAGGGTTACCTGGATCCAACATAGCTAACTGGAACGCTGCCCATGAGTCCAAAAAGGCCATAGAGAACAAAGTTTCTCCTGATTTCCTCTCCAGCTGCAGTACCACTCTGGTTGCCAGCTACAGTGGAGAACACATACTGCAGCTGCCTACAGGTCTTAAAGCCAGGAAATAAAATGATTCATTGATTTATGAAGAGGCTAACAATAACTATCTATCACACTTGCCATATGAAAGGAGAAACAAATCCTAATGCTTGAACCCAGTGTTGCCCCATCACCCTTCTTTTTATTTTAATTCTTTAAGCCCTTAATTCACAGTGTGCAGTCGCAATGTTGGGGAAAACAAAACAGTGATGTCTATGCATGGCAGCATGGTGAAAAGCCCACCTGTGTGCTGCCACATACACTATATGGCCAAACATACAGGTATGCCTGCCTTTACACACACATGAACTTTAATGGCATCCCAGTCTTAGTCTACAGGGTTCTGTCTTAGTCTATGTGGGAATGTTTGACTACTCTTCCAGAAGCGCATGTGTGAGGTCAGGCACTGATGTCGGACAAGAAGTCTCCGATCTAATTCATTCCAAAGGTGTTCTATCGGGTTGAGGTCAGGACTCCGTGCAGGCCTTAATGGTACTAACAGCCACATTCTCCTGTAAACCTATTTGAAGAAATTACAGAATCCTGTCAATCATATACTTTTGTGGGTGACATTTGTGAACCTCACACCAGGCAATGTAAGCCTTCCAGGTTCTGTAATAAATGTTCCTAGAAACTTCCTTTCTAGCACCCAACATGATGAGGATGACAGAATCCCACACTCTCCTATCCTTCAGGATCTGGGTTTCAATAATCACGCTGTCAAATTTAGCAAACGTAAAGCTGGTACAATATAGGACCTTGAGACGACAGGTATGGCCAATACAGCAAGGCCCACGGCCCATCTACTGCCATCTTCACTATGTCTGCCCTCCTGGGCCAGGCCGTCAATCAGTATCACCTGAATAGACTCCTCCCGAATCATGTGTAAGTGACGCGGCAGCAGCTGGATAAGAGGAAAGGCATAAATCAGTGAGAATTGGTTCCAAGGAATCACTAAGGTGTCTACCCCTGCCACGAGAGGGTCCCTAACCCTGTACAAAAAAAGACTGACCTTGTTGCTGAACCTGGATGCCAATAGATCTCCATCTGGGAAATCCTTAAAAACATCGAGATGCAAAGCCCATTCCCTGGGAATCAACTGCCGGCGACTGAGATAATCCACCTGCCAATTTTTAATACCTGGCATTAACACTTTTGACAGACTTGGAACATATCTCTCTACCCACATCAGAATGTAGTCAACCTTCTGAGCACATCAACTCCTGGTACCACCCTGGTGGTTGATGTTTGTCCACTGCTGTGGCATTGTTGGACTGAATCCTTACAGGTCAACCCTAAAACCTGGACCATCCACCTTACAGACACTGGCGAAAAAACTGAAGTACTTCCTGTGTAGGAGGGTTATATAGGTTATTGGTAGATCATAATCTTAATATTAGGATATGATCACATGTATAATACATAAGGGGGGATATGATCACCATGTATAATACATAAGGGGGGATATGATCTCCATGTATAATACATAAGGGGGGATATGATCACCATGTATAATACATAAGGGGGGATATGATCTCCATGTATAATACATAAGGGGGGATATGATCACCATGTATAATACATAAGGGGGGATATGATCTCCATGTATAATACATAAGGGGGGATATGATCTCCATGTATAATACATAAGGGGGGATATGATCTCCATGTATAATACATAAGGGGGGATATGATCTCCATGTATAATACATAAGGGGGATATGATCTCCATGTATAATACATAAGGGGGATATGATCACCATGTATAATACATAAGGGGAGATATGATCTCCATGTATAATACATAAGGGGGGATATGATCTCCATGTATAATACATAAGGGGGGATATGATCTCCATGTATAATACATAAGGGGGGATATGATCTCCATGTATAATACATAAGGGGGGATATGATCACCATGTATAATACATAAGGGGGGATATGATCACCATGTATAATACATAAGGGGGGGGTATGATCACCATGTATAATACATAAGGGGGGATATGATCTCCATGTATAATACATAAGGGGTGATATGATCTCCATGTATAATACATAAGGGGGGATATGATCACCATGTATAATACATAAGGGGGATATGATCTCCATGTATAATACATAAGGGGAGATATGATCTCCATGTATAATACATAAGGGGGGATATGATCTCCATGTATAATACATAAGGGGGGATATGATCTCCATGTATAATACATAAGGGGGATATGATCTCCATGTATAATACATAAGGGGGGATATGATCTCCATGTATAATACATAAGGGGGGATATGATCACCATGTATAATACATAAGGGGGGATATGATCTCCATGTATAATACATAAGGGGGGATATGATCTCCATGTATAATACATAAGGGGGGATATGATCTCCATGTATAAATACATCAGTATTTCATATAGTGAACTCGGTGTAGAGCTATTCCCCCTGAGGTCATCACAGAGAACAAGGGGGCACTCTATGTCTGGAGGAAAAGAGATTTAATCTCCAAACATGGAAAGGTTTCTTCACAGTAAGAGCTGTGAAAATGTGAAACAGACTCCCTCAAGAGTTGGTTCTGGCCAGCTCAGTGGATTGCTTTAAAAAAGTCCTGGATTCTTTCCTAGATACACAGAATATAACTGGATACTAGATGCACAGCCATCCAAAGCAGTGTGCAGGAGCTGACAGGGAGGAGAACTGTATTGTTTACATACAGTTCTCCTCCCCATCAGAGATGCTCAGCAATCCCCGGTTGCTGGTGAGCAATCACCGGCCGGGACCCGGTGATTGACAGACGCAGCCGCGAATGGCGGCACGGGTAGGGCGCACACCCCCTACACGGAAATGCAAAATCATGTATATATATATATGGTCTTGCGTACCTGTGCCGCCCTGTAGCTGTGTTATAGGGCGGTTGGGAAGCGGTTAAAGCAGCAGCAATCTACTCGCTTTCATTCACATATTTATTTGATTTGTCAAGTGTTTGCTATTCACATATTGAGTTGACAGGCACTTTAAGGTATTTTTTGTTTTGTGGTTTTGCGCGGTGATTCTAATATGAATGTATTTGGCATTTTGCACAGCAGAGCAGGATGGGGCTAGAGAGGGATCACTTAGACTTGATCACAGACTTATCTCCATTTCTATGGCCGACGGGAAGGAGTTACAGAGAAATGTTCTTTCACTAAAGTGCACTCTATCAATCCGGCCATCCATGAAGAAACAAAATCACAGACGCGGTTTTTTTTTTTTTTCTGCCACCAGAAAACATTTCAGTGTTTAAAGACGTCTGTTTCTCTCAGGAGAAAAACCTGTGTCCTTTCAAAATTCTAATCCCCCTATCAATAAACATGTTCCCTACTGGAAAATCAATTTTCAGACTAGCTGGTACCCGCCGTGAGTCACACCTGTATGCTACAAGCGCCGCTCGTCTCTTTAAAAATTCTGACTTAAAAATACTGTCGCTAGGCAACCCAAACTCG
The DNA here is from genome assembly GCF_062004578.1 of Staurois parvus. Taxonomy (NCBI): domain Eukaryota; kingdom Metazoa; phylum Chordata; class Amphibia; order Anura; family Ranidae; genus Staurois; species Staurois parvus. The sequence continues at coordinate 5,797,979 of NW_028317980.1, read as the reverse complement.
GGACTCCATAATAACAGTATGCATTCTTTACCTCCTGTTCTCACAAAATGTTGTCGAGTCGTTTCCTTCCCTCCTATTCTCACAGAATACTCTCTGCTAAAATTCTGGGCGCTGTGAGCCGTGCACGGTCCGTGGACTGGAGAGTCGGCGTCTCAGCGCCATTACTTATTTTTTTAAATGTATAAAGGGCTAAAAAAATCATCAACAAGTCGTACAACAAAACAAAATGTATCCTGAACCTCTCGCCTACAGGGCACTGATACCCCCTTCCTGCCCAGGCCAGTTTCCTGCTTTCAGCGCTGTCACACTTTGAATGACAATTGAGCGGTCATGCAACACTGTACCCATATGAAATTTTATCATTTTTTTTGTGACAGATAGCGCGTTCTTTTGGTGGTATTTAATCACCTCAGGGTTTTTTATTTTTTCTTAAACAAACCAAAAACCACTGAAAATTTAGAAAAAAAAACGTTTTTTTCTTAGTTTTTGTTATACAATTTTGTAAATAAGTGATTTTTCTCCTTCACTGATGTGCGCTAATGAGGCTGCACTGATGGGCACTGATAGTCTGCTCTGATGGACACGGATAGGTGGCTCTGATGGGCACTGATGAGGAGCCACTGATGGGCATTGACAGGCATCACTGATGGGCACTGAAAGGCAGCACTGATACATGACACTGATATATGGCACTGATAGGCGGCACTGATAGGCAGCACTGACTGGCACTGATAGGCGGTACTGACTGGCACTGATAGGCGGCACTGATGGGCATCACTGATGGGCACTGAAAGGCAGCACTGATACATGACCAGGGGCAGACTGACCATTCAGGTACACTGCCCGAGGGCCCGGGGTCAGTAGGGGGCCCCATGAGATGCCCCTGGTACCTTTCATAGGCTTTTTTGGGTATGGTTTGAGTGTGGGCGAGAACACAGGGCCCCCATGATCCCCTATTGCCCGGGGGCCCCATGAGTTGTCAGTCCACCCCTGTGCATGGCACTGATATATGGCACTGATATATGGCACTGATAGGCAGCACTGACTGGCACTGTTAGGCGGCACTGACTGGCACTGATAGGCGGCACTGACTGGCACTGATAGGCGGCACTGACTGGCACTGATAGGCGGCACTGATGCGCACTGATAGGCGACACTGACTGGCACTGATAGGTGGCACTGATTGGCAGCACTGATAGGTGGCACTGATTGGCATTGATAGGTGGCACTGATGGGTGACATTGAAAGGCAACTCAGATGGGCACTGATATGTGGCATTGATGTGCCCTGGTATGCACTGATATGTGGCATTGATGTGGCACTGATGGGCACTGGCACGTGGCACTGATGAGCACTGACTGCTGACCGCTAAAACAAAAATCCCAATATGTGTAAATTAATTGGTTTATGTGAAAGTTATGGCGTCTACAAATGTTGGTATAGATACTGGGATTTTCATTTATTCATTTTTTTATACTAGTAATGGCGGCATACATCGACTTATAGCAGGTCGCTCTGCCACTGGAGGGGAACTGACTAACTGTCACTGACATCCCAATGACACTAATACAGTGATCAGTGCTAATAAAAAGCACTGACACTGTGCTAATGACACTGGACAGGAAGGGGTTAACATCTGGGGCGATCAAAGGGTTAACTGTGTGCTGTTTTGTGAATACTGAGTGCTGTTTTACTAGGGGACGTGCTTCTTTCTATCTCTCTGCTATGGGGGTACTCGTGCATGCTCGCTACCATTCCCTACTCTCTGTGTCCGGAAGACACCGAACGGGGCTTGGTCCCCACCACACTCCTTTTCACTGGCCCTGATTGAAAGCAGCAGGAGCCATTGGAGCCATTGGAGCTGAGCCAATGAGGATGGAGAGAGCTGAGAGAGACTCAGCTCTCGTGCACATTGCTGGATCGAGGTCGGCCTCAGATATGTATTTAGGGTAGGTTGCTCTGTGCGTCCGGCAGACACACAGAACGGGGCTTGATCCCGTTCCAGGTCTTTTTCACTGGCACTGATTGAAAGCAGCAGGAGCCATTGGAGCCATTGTAGCGGAGCCAATGAGGATGAAGAGAGCTGAGAGAGACTTGGCTCTCGTGCACATTGCTGGATCGAGGTTGGGCTCAGATATGTATTTAGGGTGGGCTGCAGGGAGAGCTGAATGCAGAAGTTTTTTTTACCGTACTGCCTAGAATTCAGTAAAGTAAAAAACCTTCTGCCTTTACAACCACTTTAAGAAGGAATTAATTCTGATGTGAATATACAATCTTTGATAAATAAACAGATAATACATGATTAACATTCACAGAGCACTATGGGTTATCTAAGGAAATAGTACAGCAGCATTAGCCTGCCTTGCAGTTCTCTTTGTCCTACTGAAACCTCCAACTGACCTTTACAGTAAGTACTGCCGCACTACTCTGACTCATTCACTTCTGTGTTGATATTTGAGCTTGAGCTATTGAAGTCTACAAACACAAGGATTTTTTTTTACAACAATGCAATTAAACAGACAGAGGTGAACATTTAAAAAAGGAACTAAGAGCCCCACCTGCTGGTTGAATGGAAGATTACCAATGTGCATATTGCCACATTTCATATTTAGCTACCACAGAAAATAAACTTTTTTATAAATTTTGTTTTTTAATCCTGATCATAATAAAAAAAGAAAATACTGTTGCATGCAGAGGTGGAATGACAACTCATAGGGCCCCCAGGCAATAGGGGATAATGGGGCCTCACCCACACTTAAAATCACACCCAGAAAAGTCTATGAAAGGTAATAGGGGCATCTCATGGGGCCCCCTACTGATCCTGGGCCCTCAGGCAGTGCCAAGTGCCTGAATGTTCAGTCTGCCCCTGGTTGCATGTGTCAAGTGGCTTTACAAAGGGGTGTACACCCCAGGCACATTGCCTCCGCAGCACTTTGACCCTGACATAGAAGAAGTTCTAGATCCTCTCGGCTTCAAGATGCTGAGTTCTGTACAGCATCCCAGCAGGTCTTGTGTTTTCTTACCAATCCCAGGATGCCTGGATGTGCTGCAGTGCAAACCTCTACCACTTGCCATGGCAGGAGGGTTCCTGGACTTCACACAGAGGACTGTTCTGTTCCACAGATAAATAACCCTTTAGTGACACTAAACACTTCTATTAAAGTATGAATTATTCTACTGCTCTCTGCCCCCTCCCGCTACAAGTCGCTGATCGCCGCCACTACTAGTAAAAATAAAATAAAAATAAAAAAACAATCTTAGTATCTATACCACCATTTGTAGACGCTATAACTTTCACGTAAACCAATTCATTTACATGTATTGGGATTTCTTTTTAGCAAAGACATGGAGCAGAATACATTTTGGCCTAAATTTATGACAAGATTAGATTTTTTAAAACTTTTTACTGGACATGTTTAATAGAAAAAAATCAAAATATAGTTTTTTTCTCAAAATTCTCAGTCTTTTTTTTTTTTTTATAGCGCAAAAAATAAAAAATGAACAGGTGATCAAATACCACCAAAAGAAAGTTCTATTCGTGGGAAAAAAGGACGTAAATTTCATTTGGGTGCAGCATTGCATGACCGTGCAATTGTCAGTTAACCTCCCTAGCGGTATTCCCCAGTGTAGCTCGGGGGAAAAGTTTCAGTACCAAAAGCGGTAAACCCGAGCTACACTCGGGAATACCCTGCAGCATTGCATAGGGAGTCCCTGCAGCACTCACCTTGTTCTTCGCTCCCGTGATGCGTCCCCTGCAGCGTCCCCGGCCATCTCCTCCGGCCGATGCCGGCATCTGGCTTCCGTGTTTCGGTCCCTGTGACGTCGGGACGTACGGGCGCCGGAAACGGCAGCAAATTTGACATTTTTAAAAAATGTCATTTTTAAAAAAATTTTTATTACATAGTAAAACATTGCTGTTTCAATGCATTTCACATACATTTTGTCCCTACTGCTTTGTCCTGTCCCATGCCTGCATTTTGTCTGTTCTTTCTGCCTGGAAACTTAGAAAAGTCCATGGCGTCCAAAAAGTGTCCCTTTTTGTCAAAATCGGTTTTAGACCGGCTAGAGAACAGCGATAGTAAATCAGAACCACTTGCAGAATTGAGTGATAATGATTCGTGGGGGAAATTCGTCATCAGACACTGAAAACGATTCTGTGACTTTGCTCAGTGATGTGCGAACTTGGCGCTCGATTTCAAATTTCAGTGTTTTTGGTTTGATTGTATTATTTAATTACATTTATTATTATTATATTATTATTTTTTATGATTATTTATTAAATTATAATTTATGATTTCGTGTTTCAAGTTTTATCATACCCAGGATGTTTACTAGACTCTTGTTCGGACAGATTTCAGTGAGTTATTCCTAAGAATTACAGGCCTACAATAAAAAAAAATACATATTTTCATGCAAAATAATGGTACCGCTTTCAGCACCAAAAATATGAAATAATCATACCGCCAGGGAGGTTAAAGTACCGCAGCGCCCTAACGCAAAAAAAAATGGCCCGGTCAGGAAGGGGGGTAAATCCTCCGGAGGGCAAGGGGTTAAAGTAATTTGCTGCACTACATTGGTATGCTTTCTGTCTCTTATATTTTTCTCTACATGTAAGGTTGTCTCCAGGGCAGTTTTTTTTAGAACAATAAGTAGATTTTAATACTCCTTGATCAAATATTTGCCATTTAATTGTTCATTATAACCTAGAGTTGGAATTGCATACCTGGCACTTTATCTTTAACTAGTATTTTCAAAGCCAAGGTCAGTAATGGCAGCCTCCATGACAGGTTTTTTTTATTGTGATCAGACATTCTGTCTGCCTGCTGCGTTTTCTTCAACCTGTTTTGGTTTTTATCACCACCACCTCTCTGTCTTTTGCCGAATGTTCAAGCAGCTCCTTATGAACTGTCTGGAGATCTCCGGCGTACTTCCAATACAGTGCCTCCCCTAGGCCCTTACAGCAGCGCTCTCAATTATCTTGGCGAGTTCAATTCACATTATGCCTTTGTTTTATGACACTGTCTTACAGCTAAATAATAAAATGAATGCTTCACCTTCTTGCTCAGGATACAAAAGGTTTTGCCATTTAGATTGCGCTGAAGCCTGGCAGCCAATAAAGCTAAAAATGTAATATCACAATCAGTTAGTGGGGTTGTTTGCAAAAACTCTTATAAGAAGAAAAAAGCAACCGAATTCCGAAACTCCTGCACAGGGGCGGACTGACAACTCATGGGGCCCCGGGCAATAGGGGATCATGGGGCCCGTGTCCTTGCCCACACTCAAAGCACACCCAAACAAAAGCCTATAAAAGGTACCAGGGGCATTTCATGGGGCCCCCTACTGACCCCGGGCCCTCGGGCAGTGCCCGAGTGCTCAAATGGTCAGTCCGCCCCTGCTCCTGCATTGGACAATGGACTCCATAATGTCTGTAGCCACATGGGGTTTTTACGGAATGCGAGCCTTGCTGCCCTCAACGGATCAGGGAAATCCAAAAGAACTGCATACAAAGAAACAAAAAGAGTGTGCACGGGCCTAGTGCATTACCTTTTAAAATAAAAATGTATTAATAAAAAGTATTATACTCACAAAGGAATAAAATTATTATTATTATACAGTATTTATAAAGCGCCAATAGTTCGCTCAGCGCTGTACATTACAAAGGGGGTCAGAACATGTGACAGAACAATACCAATACAATGCAAAACATGAAGGGATTGAGAGGGGAGCTTACAATCTAGGAGGGAGGGGATGGTGGCACAGGAGGAGATAGCTGTGGGGGATGGAGTGGTAGGAAGAGTGGAGGAGGTCGGCAAGTTAGCAGGGGGTGGGGTAGGCTTCCCTGAAGAGATGGGTTTTCAGGGTGCGCCTAAAGGAGAGGAGAGTAGGTGATAATCTGATGGGTTGGGGCAGGGAGTTCCAGAGGATGGGTGACACCCTGGAGAAGTCCTGGAGGCGGGCATGGGAGGAGGAGACCAGGGAACTAGAGAGAAGGAGGTCTTGTGTGGAGCGGAGTGTGCGTGCTGGGCGGTACTTGGATATTAGGTCAGTGATGTAGTACAGGGCAGTATGGTGGACAGCTTTGTACGTCAGTGTTAGGATTTTGAATTTGATCCGTTGCACAATCGGAAGCCAGTGGAGGGATTGGCAGAGGGGGGTGGCGGAGACGGAGCGGTTGGAAAGGTGAATGAGTCTGGCAGCCGTATTCAGGATCGACTGAAGTGGGGATAGCCAGCGGCGAGGCAGGCCAGTGAGGAGGGAGTTGCAGTAGTCGAGTTGTGATATGATGAGGGAGTGGATGAGCTGTTTAGTGGTTTCTGGAGTTAGGAACATGCGGATTTTGGCGATGTTGCGGAGGTGGAGTCTGCACGAGTTTGTTAAAGATTGGACTTGGGGCTGCAAGGATAGGTTGGAGTCCAGAATGACACCAAGTACTCTGGCCTGCGTGGCGGGTTTGATGGTAGCGTTGTTCGATGTGATAGAGAAGTCAATGGGGGGTGGTGTCCGGGCTGGGGGGAAGACAAGAAACTCGGTTTTGGAGAGGTTTGACAACTCGTGGGGCCCCCGGGCAATAGGGGCTCATGGGGCCCGTGTCCTTGCCCACACTCAAAGCACACCCAAAAAAAGCCTATAAAAAGGTACCAGGGGCATTACATGGGACCCCCTACTGACCCTGGGCCCTCGGGCAGTGCCCGAGTGCTCAAATGGTCAGTCCGCCCCTGCTCCTGCGTTGGACAATGGACTCCATAATGTCTGTAGCCCCACATGGAGTTTTTACGGAATGCGAGCCTTGCTGCCCTCAATGGATCAGGGAAATCCAAAAGAACTGCATACAAAGGAACAAAAAGAGGGCGCACGGGCCTAGTGCATTACCTTTTAAAATAAAATGTATTAATAAAAAGTATTATACTCACAAAGGAATAAAATCAAAAGGTTGTCACAAGAAATACAGCATGGTCCAATCTCCCTGAAAGAAGTCTGGTGGGGGACTGTAGACCTCTTAATAGCTGACGTGTTTCGAGGCTATACCTCTTCCTCACGGGCCCTCTCTGTTCAAGGCCTTCTTCTTAGCCTTCTATTCAATAAACATCAAAATGCCTTCATGGACATGCCTGGGAAACCTTTGAAAATACATAAATGTAAACTGCCGTACTTGAATGAAGATTTTGTATTCTGTTTAGTCAGTGTCATATGTAAAGCGGAGCTCCACTCAAAAAGGGAAGTTATGCTTTAGGGTCTCATCCCCCACTCCCCGTTAAGGATTTGTACCTTTAGGGATATGGGGGAGATAGCAGTACTCGCTCCAACTTCTGCTGTGCTCTTCTAGGCAATGGGAAGCATAAGTTGTCCTCCCCCTCTCCGTAGTCTTCTGGGACATGTGGCAGGTCCAAGAAGACTACGGGACCATTCATAAGGTGCAGCGCTTCTCGCGCATGCGCAGTGGGCACCCGGCTCTGAAGCCACAAGCTGTCACAGCCAGGTGAAACCGGCTGTGGCGAGGACACCGCTGGATCAAGAGACAGGTGAGTGCCTGTTTTTTAAAAGTCAGCAGCTACAGTTTTTGTGGCTGCTGGCTTTTATTGTTTACATTTTAACTGTAGTTCCACTTTAACATATACAAAGTCCAATGAGAACACTAAACAAAGGTCTAAGAGTTAAAACACTTTTATTGTCAATATTTTTTTCTCTCAGAGAGGTAACAAAGAACAGCCAGTGCATTCATGGGCTCAAAGATCTCCTTCTTCATGGCTAGAGTTTGATGGAGAGATTGGAGGACTGATGGAGAGATCAGTGCATCAATGGATTAGCATAGATGGAGAATGACTGCTGGTTTTCTCTATGTGGGTAGACTTGACCAGATCAACATGTACACAGTTGGGCCTCTTTCATTTAGCCTCACATTAGGGGGGAAAGCCTGAAATGTCCAAATGTCCTGAAACGTCCGGTGGTATGCATTTTTTGTGACTACTTGCATTCCCTTGATTTGGGATGCTAATACCAATAACTTTCCCTTGCTTTGCATTTCAGGGGCTCAAAGATCTCCCCCTTCTTCAGGGCTTGAGTTTGATGAGAGATACCTCATACGAACATCCCAATCACTGCCATACGTCATACCAGCGTCCTGGTCACCGCCATATCAGCGTCCTGATCACCCCAACATACCCCATATCAGCGTCCTGATCACTGCCACACCTGATACTAAATAATATTCTCTGTTTTTGGTTATTTTTACTAACAAAAAAAATCAGCGGAATACATTTTGGCCTAAGTTTTGGCCTAAGTTTATGAAGAAAAAATATTTGCTAAATTTTATAACAAAAACTAAGCAAAATAATTTTTTTCCCAAAAAATTTTCTGTATTTTTCATTTATATAGCAGAAAACCCCAGTGGCGATTAAATGCCACCAAAAGAAAGCTATATCTGTCTTAAAAAAATTATACAAATGTCATATGGCTACACTGTTGCATGAATGAGTAATTGTTACTCAAAGTGTGACAGCGCTGAAAGCTGAAAATTGGCCTGGACTGGAAGGGGGTGAAAGTGTCCGAACTTGAAGTGGATAAAGCCCAATTAAGGGGCCACAGGGAAGCAGTGTTAAGAGGTTAAGCAATACCATACCGTATTCCAAATTTTTCAAAAAAGCGATATGAACTATAGGCTTTTATCCTTATTTTTTAAGAAGTAACCAAGGCCTGATTTCCTTGGCAAACGTTTCGAGCTGACAAAACCGAAAATGATTCTGCTTCCCTGCTTCCACGCAGGACACTTTACATGCATAATACAAATATCTGCCACTTTACCACTTTGTAAGCTAAAATATTCGGCTAATAAGAATGATTTAGTTGTGAGCTAATGGATTATAAGTGAGATGCAATGGCCTTTGAGGCAAATTGAAATAGTGGAGCCTTGTTTGGTTTGGCAATTATTTAACGCGTTGCACAGTTTAATGCTCTTGCATGACTGTGTGCAAAGCCCCGGGTTGCAAGGCAGCACTGTATAATCTGCAAGTTGCTCTCTTTAACGCTCCCCATAGTGAAACTCCAAGAGTAACGGCTCCGAAGCTTTGGCACCAGCGAACCCCAGAAGAAGCTTAATTGAAGAGCAATAGGCCATTATGACTCCGTAACAGCCATTTTGCACAAAGCATTAATGGCTATCGCACATTTGTGTCTGAAGTACTTTCACACATCAGAACATTAAAAAGTCTGATGCTAGGTTTCAAATGCCAGACAAATTGAATTCCATTTGAAAAGGTAGTTAATGTATGTTAATTAAATGCCGCTTGATTGAGAGAAAACATCCTCATTGACATGAAGCAGCTACGAAAGAGATATATCAACACGCCATGTAATTAACTCAAAATTATGTAACTGATGCGTGATTGCCCTCTTTTTTCAGTCAATTGTGTCTTTCAGGCCTGTCTAAAAACAGAATGGATGCAATAACTTAGAGCCATGCTGGGAATGTTTAACCCAGTGCTTTCCTAAACTGGGGAATGTGCTCTGCTAAAGGTATAGAACTTTGAATAGATGCAAACTGTTCTGGATTTGCCGGGCACCTTGGCCCTCTGTTCCACCAGTGCTATGTCCTGGGCCATGTCCCAATGCTCCAGCATCAACCTTACTAGTTAGTGCACATGCATAGTAACTCAAAAAGGCATTGATTGCAGGGATAGGGGATGCAAGTGAGTGGTCCATCTGATTTAAATGGGAGTGATAAGCAATTCCCGCATATTTTAAGGCAGGGGTTTGGCAGGACCAATCTGTAAAGTGGATATGATTTGTCTGCACCCAGCTGTAAAGTGGTTGGTAAAAAATGCAGACTGTGGGTAGGGTTAGCCTTGGCCCTCTGTCCCACTGCTCAAAGGGTCAAAGTTTCATAGATGCCATCTGTTCTGGATTTCCCAGGACAGTCCTGCACCTTGGCCCTCTGTCCTGCTGATGCTGTGTCCCAGGCCAAGTCCAAGGATCACAACATCAATCTTATTTGAGATATTCCACATGCAGAATGACTCAAAAAGACATTCATTGCTGGGATAGGGGATGAAAGTTGGTGGCCCATCATATTTAGAGGCAAGGGTCTAAGTAGAACCATCCCATAAAATGGGAGTGATAGGCACTCCCTGCATATTGGACAGGGATTTGGCAGGACAATCCTGTAAAGTGGATGCGGTTTGGGTGCACCTACCTGGAAAGTGGGTGGGCAAAAAGCAGATTGTGGGTAGGGTTAACTTTGGCCCTCTGTCCCACTGATAAAGAGCCAAAGTTTCATAGATGCCATCTGTCCTGGACTTTCTAGGACAGTCCTGCACCTTGACCCTCTATCCAGCTGGCCTGTGTTCCAGGCCATATCCAAGGATCACAGCCTCAAACTTAATGGAGTTTCTGCACATGCAGAGTAACTAAAAAAGGCATTCATTGCTGGCATAGGGGGTTCAAATGGGTGGTCCATCATGTTCTAAATATATATATATAGTTATTGAAATATATTTTTAAATATACTGAATATGGCCAAAATGTTAGTATTTCAAATATATGGCAATATATTTGGGAAGAATATTTTTAAAATATATTTCAAATATATTTTACTTCCATCTGGGAAACCACTGCACACAGTAGGTAAGTATAAACAATATTTTTTATCCCCCCCCCCCAAACAATGAATTTTAGAATCACTTTAAGAGAAGCTTCCATAATCCTTGGGGGCCTATTACACCCTTAGCCCCTGTTCACTTCTTTGCATTTTAGGGTCTTTTCCCACCTATATAAAAACTCACACCACATAAAAATTCACCACAACACATAAAAAGCGCAAGTGTGTTGATGTGCATTTAAAGCGCATTTTCATGCACATTGTGCTGCGTTACATTGTGTTTTTATGTACAATGGCATTCTGTTCTCATTAGTTAAAGGCCTATTGGAGTACTCAAGCAACCCCAAAATATAGATCATAATGTTTTAATTGAGCCTTATCCTATTGAGATGGATCAGTTCCTAATTTCCTACAGGGCATGCTGGTGTGCATCATTTTTCTAAGCAAAGTTTTATTTCAGCCATAAAAAGAGCAAGGCCAAATGGACCTGATGAAACAGTGGTATGTGTTCAGCAAAGTATCAGGGCAAATAAAAAAGTAGACTCTGTGTGAGCAGCTTAAGTTGGCCTAACGAATATCCACCCTGTGTCCATGGAGATGAAATTGTGGGTGATGGATGGCACATACACTGGTTCCACCATGGATGACTTAGGGCTTAGAGACCCTGTGTCTGGTGACTAAGGCACACTGGAAGAGGCCAAGCTTTGTTCTTATGTGGCTTTTCTTGAGGTTGGAGCTCCACGTCACTGTGCCTGAAATATAAGGTGAGTCTTGTTGTGTCTGTGGAGATTAGGATGTGGGTGATGGATTGCACATCCACTGGTTCCACCATGGATGACTTGGGGCTTAGCGACCCTGTGTCTGGTGACTTTCGGGACACTGGAAGAGGCCAAGCTTTGTTTTGCTGCTGGTTTTCATGGGGTTGGAGCCAGGGGCGGACTGACCATTTGGCAACTCGGGCACTGCCCGAGGGCCCGGGGTCAGTAGGGGGCCCCATGAGATGCCCCTGGTACCTTTTTCATAAGCTTTTTTGAGTTTGGGCAAAGACACAGGGGCTCCATGATCCCCTATTGCCCGGGGGCTCCATGAGTTGTCAGTCCGCCCCTGGTTGGAGCTGTCCCTGTGCCTGAAATATAAGGGGAGTCTTGTTGTGTCCATGGAGATTAAGTTGTGGGTGATGGATCGCACATCCACTGGTTCCACCATGGATGACTTGGGGCTTAGAGATCCTGTGTCTGGCGACTTCGAGACACTGGAAGAGGCCAAGCTTTGTTCTGCTGTTGGTTTTCTTGGGGTTGGATCTCTCCCTGTCACTGTGCCTGAAATATAAGGTGAGTCTTGTTGTGTCCATGGAGATTAAGTTGTGGGTGGTGGATCACACATCCACTGGTTCAACCATGGATAACTTGGGGCTTAGAGATCCTGTGTCTGGCGACTTCGAGACACTGGAAGAGGCCAAGCTTTGTTCTGCTGTTGGTTTTCTTGGGGTTGGAGCTCTCCCTGTCACTGTGCCTGAAATAAGGTGAGTCTTGTTGTGTCCATGGAGATTAAGTTGTGGGTGGTGCATCACACATCCACTGGTTCAACCATGGATGACTTGGGGCTAAGAGACCTTGTGTCTGGTGACTTTGGGGCATTAAAAGTGGCCATGCTTTGTTCTGCTGTGGCTTTTCTTGGGGTTGGTCCCCCCATCACTGAGCCTGAAATTTCAGGTGAGTCTTGTATTCCATGTTCAGGTCTCAGACCCCTTTGAAACTAAGAAATAAAGAGTATAATGGCCTCTGAAGTGTTAATGGTGGCTCATGGCCAATCAAGTTGTTAGGTATACACTTTCAATGGTCAAATACATCAACTTGCTTCAAGTACTAAATTTCTGTCTACATACTACATTTTAAAAGGCTCTCCCTTATCCCTTCTCTCCATTTTTTGGAGTTGTCCAACACATGATTGACTCAACAGGTACCATGTGGTGTCACCCGAGCTTATGTCCTGTCTGAAACATGAATATTTAATAGTTCAAGAAAACAAAAAACAGAATAATCAGCGCTCCCTTATCTTAGCTCTCACCTTGACTGAGGTGATTAGTATAATTAATAATTTAACTATTGACAGAATCATTTGCCACCTTGCTCCTGTAGGAGAGTGTTTTTACTTCAAACTTGTCTATTATAGTAGATTTGGTTTGACTTTGTAAACCTTAAGAAGTTATTATAATCAGCATAATTGGGATGAATAGCAAATGAGGTGTCAAGAAGTGTCTAATTGGCTGTTTATTGCTCAGAATTGATTGCTTGGTTGTTTCGGCATTTGTCAGGTGGAAAAAAATTATTTCGGTGGTGCTATGTTAAAAAGTCAAAATGATGTCAATAAAGAGTACAACGTTATAAGAGCAGTTACAGTGTTTATTATAAATAATGAAAATGGGAGTTTTTGCTTCAGGACAATATCTGTGAACTGAGACCATTTTGTCAAAATTCTCTATTAGACAAAATTAAAGTGGTTGTAAACACCTTTACTCAGTGAAGTGACTGGCCTCAGGTGATACACAGAGATGAAACAAAATCCTCCTACATAAGTTGTACCTGTTTATCTGTAGCCATCTGTCCTCTACCTTTTTTCAAAATCCAGAATTTATACAGCTTGTCTGAGCTTGCAGAAAGCAGGAGGTGGAGAGCTCAAGTTACACTCTGAAGAGCTCAGTGGGAGCTGATTGGAGGGAAGGGACACACCCCTCTTCACACAACACCCAGGAACAGGGCTGAGGCTGTCAATTACAGGCTGTGTGTTGGAGCTCCCTTCTCTGTCACCTTTTTTTATCTTTTGGTGTCAGGAAAACTTTTCAGAAGTGAGTCACGCTAATAGCAGAGGAATGAAACAGAAGACAGAAATGACACTTAGTACTCTGGATTGAGATAAGTAAACACTATAGAGGGATATGCTTTGTTCATATTTCATGTCTGAGGTAACAACCACTTTATCTGACAATGAGTCAATGGCAAAAGCCAAGTTAAATGTCCAACAAGTGCAAATCCTAACTCCAAGGGAGTTTAGTAACCCTAAGGCCTCATTCACAAGTGTGCTGAAACCGGTATACCGTGAACAGGCTGTTTTTTCCAGTGTCTCCAGATTCCAGATGCCCATTCATGTCTATTAGGATGCAGGCTCACAGATGCTTCTCCTAATGTGTGCCCGCATGCCTGACACTTTAGGACATGCTAAAAGCCTGTTCACACATGCTTTGGTCTCTGAAGACTGATCCACATTTCAGCTGCTCTTTGGAGACCAGTTGACAGGCAGTGAGGATGCATTGTTTTACATCTTCACTGCCCGCTTTAACCTCTTGCTCATGGCACTACTGCATGCACATGTTGGCAGGGCGCTTGCAGAGCAGCCCCATTCACTTGAATTACATGGGTATGATTCCTTCCACAGCTGGTAAGGGAAATATTGCACCCACAGCAAGTGGGTTTTTCTGAATAAACCACTGGAAACCATTGCACTTGGAAGCGCCATCTTGCTTTCCTCTTTTTCTGCATAGAGTCTCCTTCTACTCTCAGAAGTGCTGCCTCATTGCTCTATTCAGCCCGTATCACACAGGGATTGTCATCCTCAGCATATGAAGGTCGTTCTAAAGCAGATGCGCCCTATGAACTTTCCTAAGTGTACACAGCTGCCTGGTGCCTTTGCAGCTAAATAGGGAATGGTTGATGGGTGGTAAAAATATGAGTAAACTTTAACCACCCCCAACTGCTATTGTGAACGAGCCCTAAAAGAAGGAAAATGAACATAGGAAAGAGGGTTGTGGCGAGTCAGGTGGGGATAAAAGAAAGGTGGGGAGGAAAAAAGAATGAAAAAAAGTGAAACCTGGGGTGTCAGAGAGGGTTGAGGCCTCTATCAGAGTCAAAGAAAGAACAGAGGACCCAATACTACTAGCAACTTCTTTGGGAGTAGAACTACATGTGGGGGCTCATCCGGGATGCCTGTGTTCTGAGTTCTGACTTTGTCAATGGTCTGGGAGAAGTCAACACAGAGTCTACTGCAGATGTTGAGAGGTGTGAAGAGCAAAATGGCCAGAGGGAACTGTGTGTAGTTATCAATATATCAGATAGGAGAAAGGGGGGGGGGGGTTAAAAGGGATAAAATGAAGGGGGGGGGAGTGAAGGAGAAATAAATAAATAAATAAATAAATAAATAAATAAAGGTCTCAAAATGCCCTTGTGCATGTGCACAATATACACAAATGCTATGCCTGCCCTATGCACATAAAGCCCACCCTCTCACCCAGATCCTATACATCCTCTTTGGGCAAAGATTTGAACTTTAGCTTTGCTTAATCATAAAGCGGTATTAAACACAAAAACAGAAACAGTTGAGTACTGACGTCATACTTTTTATATTTGCACTAACATACAATTTTGAGGACAAGCTTTCGGGGTAAGTCCCCTTCTTCAAGGTCCAGGCAGTACTACTACAAAGTTTTAGCAGAATGTTAGGAGAGATGTTGAAAGGGGGAGGAAAAAAAAACCAGAAAGAAACACACAAACAGATGTACACTAAAAGACTAGGATTAGACTAGAGATAAGACACAGCAAAAGCAAAGACTAGGGGGGAACAACATTCACAGAGGGGGTCATAAAACTGTTGGATAATGAGTGAGGAATCCCATGTCCAAATTAAGGCGTTATCTCTTGTGTCAAATAGAATTATCATTCTTAGTTCAAAAGTTTTCCTTTCCTGAACAGATTTGAAATTTCCTTTAACCTCCCTGGCGGTATGATTATTTCCGATTTTTGGTGCTGAAAGCGGTACCATTTTTTTGCATGGAAATATGTATTTTTTTTATTGTAGGCTGTAATTTAGGAATAACTCCCTGAAATCTGTCCGAACAAGAGTCTAGTAAACATCCTAAAGGATAAAACTTGAAACACAAAATCAAATTATAATTTAATAAATACTCAAAAAATAATAATATAATAATAAATTTAATTCAATAATATAATCATACCAAAAACACTGAAATTTGAAATAGAGCGCCAAGTTCGCACATCACTGAGCAAAGTCGCAAAATCGTTTTCAGTGTCTGATGAAGAATTTCCCCCACGAATCATTATCACTCAATTCTGCAAGTGGTTCTGATTTACTATCGCTGTTCTCTAGCCGGTCTAAAACCGATTTTGACCTAAAGGGACGCTTTTTGGACGCCGTGGACTTTTCTCAGTTTCCAGGCAGTAAGAACAGTAAAAATGCAGGCAGGGCACAGGACAAAGCACCCGGGACAAAATGTATGTGAAATGCTTTGATACAGGAATGTTTTGCTATGAAATAATCGTTTTAAAAAAAAATGTAATTTTTTTTAAATTTTCAAATTTGCCGCCGGTTCCGGCGCCCGTACGTCCCGACTAGAGATGAGCGAATCGAACTTGGCGAAGTGGAATTCGTTTCGAATATTAGGAAAATTTCGATTCGCGACGAATCCGAAAATTAGCAGACTTCGGATGAGCGAATCGAAATTTTTCCTAAAATGGCGGCGACATGTGCGGCGACGGAGCGGGGATCTCTGGGAAGGCGCGCAGACAAGGCGCGCTGACCCATTATGCATTCATTCATGACATGTGATCGCATTAGCCAATCAGCAGCCAGCCAGCCAGCACTGTGTAATGGTTGAGCTATAAATTGCGACCATTTTAGAATTCTGCATTAGCCTCCAGTCATTCAAGAGAGGCAGAGCTGTCTGTATTCAGGGAGAGAGTTAGGGACACAGAACCGTTACTTAGGGCCACAGAATCGTTACTTAGGGACACAGAACCGTTACTTAGGGACACAGAATCGTTACTTAGGGCCACAGAACCGTTACTTAGGGCCACAGAAACGTTACTTAGGGACAGAGAACCGTTACTTAGGGCCACAGAACCGTTACTTAGGGCCACAGAACCGTTACTTAGGGACACAGAACCGTTACTTAGGGACACAGAATTGTTACTTAGGGACACAGAACCGTTACTTAGGGCCACAGAACCGTTACTTAGGGCCACAGAACCGTTACTTAGGGAGATAGAACCGTTACTTAGGGACACAGAATTGTTACTTAGGGCCACAGAACCGTTACTTAGGGCCACAGAATTGTTACTTAGGGACACAGAACCGTTACTTAGGGACACAGAATTGTTACTTAGGGACACAGAATTGTTACTTAGGGACACAGAATTGTTACTCAGGGACAGACACAGAATTGTTACTGAGGGACACAGAATTGTTACTGAGGGACACAGAATTGTTACTGAGGGACACAGAATTGTTACTCAGGGACACAGAATTGTTACTCAGGGACAGACACAGAATTGTTACTGAGGGACACAGAATTGTTACTCAGGGACACAGAATTGTTACTCAGGGACAGACACAGAATTGTTACTGAGGGACACAGAATTGTTACTGAGGGACAGAGAATTGTTACTCAGGGACACAGAATTGTTACTGAGGGACACAGAATTGTTACTCAGGGACACAGAATTGTTACTGAGGGACACAGAATTGTTACTCAGGGACACAGAATTGTTACTCAGGGACAGACACAGAATTGTTACTCAGGGACACAGAATTGTTACTGAGGGACACAGAATTGTTACTCAGGGACACAGAATTGTTACTCAGGGACACAGAATTGTTACTCAGGGACCGACACAGAATTGTTACTGAGGGACACAGAATTGTTACTGAGGGACACAGAATTGTTATTGAGTGACACAGAATTGTTATTGAGGGACACAGAATTGTTACTCAGGGACACAGAATTGTTACTCAGGGACACAGAATTGTTACTCAGGGACAGACACAGAATTGTTACTGAGGGACACAGAATTGTTACTGAGGGACACAGAATTGTTACTCAGGGACACAGAATTGTTACTGAGGGACACAGAATTGTTACTCAGGGACAGACACAGAATTGTTACTGAGGGACACAGAATTGTTACTGAGGGACACAGAATTGTTACTGAGGGACACAGAATTGTTACTCAGGGACACAGAATTGTTACTCAGGGACACAGAATTGTTACTCAGGGACAGACACAGAATTGTTACTGAGGGACACAGAATTGTTACTGAGGGACACAGAATTGTTACTCAGGGACAGACACAGAATTGTTACTGAGGGACACAGAATTGTTACTCAGGGACAGACACAGAATTGTTACTCAGGGACAGACACAGAATTGTTACTCAGGGACAGACACAGAATTGTTACTGAGGGACACAGAATTGTTACTGAGGGACACAGAATTGTCACTGAGGGACACAGAATTGTTACTGAGGGACAGACACAGAATTGTTACTGAGGGACACAGAATTGTTACTGAGGGACACAGAATTGTTACTGAGGGACACAGAATTGTTACTCAGGGACACAGAATTGTTACTCAGGGACAGACACAGAATTGTTACTCAGGGACAGACACAGAATTGTTACTGAGGGACACAGAATTGTTACTGAGGGACACAGAATTGTTACTGAGGGACACAGAATTGTTACTCAGGGACAGACACAGAATTGTTACTCAGGGACAGACACAGAATTGTTACTCAGGGACAGACACAGAATTGTTACTCAGGGACAGACACAGAATTGTTACTGAGGGACACAGAATTGTTACTGAGGGACAGACACAGAATTGTTACTGAGGGACACAGAATTGTTACTGAGGGACACAGAATTGTTACTGAGGGACACAGAATTGTTACTCAGGGACACAGAATTGTTACTCAGGGACACAGAATTGTTACTCAGGGACAGACACAGAATTGTTACTGAGGGACACAGAATTGTTACTGAGGGACACAGAATTGTTACTCAGGGACACAGAATTGTTACTCAGGGACAGACACAGAATTGTTACTGAGGGACACAGAATTGTTACTGAGGGAAACAGAATTGTTACTCAGGGACAGACACAGAATTGTTACTGAGGGACAGACACAGAATTGTTACTCAGGGACAGACACAGAATTGTTACTCAGGGACAGACACAGAATTGTTACTCAGGGACAGACACAGAATTGTTACTGAGGGACACAGAATTGGTACTGAGGGACACAGAATTGTTACTCAGGGACAGACACAGAATTGTTACTGAGGGACACAGAATTGTTACTCAGGGACAGACACAGAATTGTTACTCAGGGACAGACACAGAATTGTTACTCAGGGACAGACACAGAATTGTTACTCAGGGACAGACACAGAATTGTTACTGAGGGACACAGAATTGTTACTGAGGGACACAGAATTGTTACTGAGGTACACAGAATTGTTACTCAGGGACACAGAATTGTTACTCAGGGACAGACACAGAATTGTTACTGAGGGACACAGAATTGTTAGTGAGGGACACAGAATTGTTACTGAGGGACACAGAATTGTTACTCAGGGACACAGAATTGTTACTCAGGGACAGACACAGAATTGTTACTGAGGGACACAGAATTGTTACTGAGGGACACAGAATTGTTACTCAGGGACAGACACAGAATTGTTACTCAGGGACAGACACAGAATTGTTACTGAGGGACACAGAATTGTTACTGAGGGACACAGAATTGTTACTCAGGGACAGACACAGAATTGTTACTGAGGGACACAGAATTGTTACTGAGGGACACAGAATTGTTACTGAGGGACACAGAATTGTTACTCAGGGACACAGAATTGTTACTCAGGGACACAGAATTGTTACTGAGGGACACAGAATTGTTACTCAGGGACACAGAATTGTTACTCAGGGACAGACACAGAATTGTTACTGAGGGACACAGAATTGTTACTGAGGGACACAGAATTGTTACTCAGGGACAGACACAGAATTGTTACTCAGGGACAGACACAGAATTGTTACTGAGGGACACAGAATTGTTACTGAGGGATACAGAATTGTTACTGAGGGACACAGAATTGTTACTCAGGGACACAGAATTGTTACTCAGGGACACAGAATTGTTACTGAGGGACAGACACAGAATTGTTACTGAGGGACACAGAATTGTTACTGAGGGACACAGAATTGTTACTCAGGGACAGAGACAGAATTGTTACTGAAGGACAGACACAGAATTGTTACTGAGGGACACAGAATTGTTACTGAGGGACACAGAATTGTTACTCAGGGACACAGAATTGTTACTCAGGGACACAGAATTGTTACTCAGGGACAGACACAGAATTGTTACTGAGGGACACAGAATTGTTACTGAGGGACACAGAATTGTTACTCAGGGACACAGAATCGTTTAATTAAAGAGTATGTCAGACAACACGCAGAGGAGTGGCAGAGGAGGCAATGTTTTAGGAGCGAGCAGACGTGGCAGCAGAGGAAGGGGTGGAGGCAGCACTAGTCGCAGCCAGAGGCCAGTGCTCCCGGTGTTCAATCTGGTTGTCAAGCGGTTCCTAAAATCCACCATCCCACTGCAAGACATCCTTAAAATGTCACGTAAACTTTGCATGCATTTCAGCCATTCCTACACCGCAAAGCACACCCTCCTTGAGCTGCAGCGGCAGAACGGAATTCCACAGCATCGCCTGATCTGCGACGTTGCAACAAGGTGGAATTCAACCCTACACATGTTAGACCGCCTTTACGAACAGCGAAAGGCCATCACCGATTTCCTGATGTTACAAGCGGATAAAGGTACTCCCCTGTGTAACTTCGATGTCAGCCATTGGCAGCTCATGCGTGACACCTGCCGCTTGCTGAGGCCCTTTGAGGAGGCCACGCTATTCGTGAGTCGGCAGGACTATGGGATGAACGACGTCATTCCTCTGTTGCACGTCCTGGAACAAATGCTGTTAACAATGGCTGGTCAGGGTGCGGTAGACGTGGCGCACAGATCTCAACGCCACATGACCCCTGTGGGGGCAGGACAGGAAGAAGAGGAGGAGGTAGAGGAGGACATTTGTGCTCAGGAATTATTGAGTGAAATGGGTGGTTTTTCCACTCAGCGGACAGGAGTGGAGGAGCAGGAGCATCTGGTAGAGGAGGAGGAGACAGAGGACCCAGACGCACCGTGGCAGTATGCTGTGGAGATGGAGGCAGGGAGTCCCTCGCATTCCTTGGCACAAATGGCCCATAGCATGCTCGGTTGCTTGCGTAGCGACAGCCGAACAATAACCATCAGACAGAGGGATGACTTTTGGCTGTCCACCTTGTTGGACCCTCGCTACCGTTCAAAAATGGTGGCCTTTTTCACACCTGCTGAGAGGGAGGCCAAAATAACGTACTATAAAAACCACCTATGTAGTCAGTTGGTCTCTGCCTTTCTGCGCCAACGTCCATCCTCAGACACTGTGGGCCCTGTGCGCTCGCGTTCCGTTGCTATGGCAGCAGGGGAGGGGTGGGGTGGTAGGAGCAGTGGCAGCTCCACCAGCAGCGGCTGCCTCAGTCTGCAGTCGATGATGAGTAGCTTTCTTCACCAGCGCAGTGAGGAAACTACTAACCAGCCGCAGCAGCAGCAGCAGCATCAGGTGGACCTGGAGCAGGACCTCAAACAACAGGCTTGGGCCTACTTGGACAGCACCCTGCCAACCGAGGTAGACAATCCCCTTGACTACTGGGCAACGAAACTTGACCTTTGGCCCCAACTAGCTGAATTTGCCCTTGAAAGGCTGTCATGCCCGGCCAGTAGCGTGGCATCGGAGCGCGTGTTTAGTGCGGCAGGAGGTATTGTAACTCCGCGGAGGACACGACTGTCCACCCAAAGTGTGGAGAGACTCACGTTTGTGAAAATGAATCAGGCGTGGATTAGTCTGGATTTCAAACCACCAGTTCCTGACACAACTGACTAAATCCGCCATGAATCATGCCCCAAACATGTTAACTCTGCCATGTGCCACTTTCAGGTCTCCTCACACTGCTGGTGTGTTCCATTTTGTCATAGGGTGCTGGCAGATTACAGGCCTCCCATTGCTGCTGCCAGGCCCCTAATCTGCCATGGGCCCCCGTACCGCCTCCTCATGCTGCTGCCAGGTCCAGAGTGTCTAATGGGTCCCTGTACGGCCTCCCATTGCTGCTGTCTCCATCGCCACACTCTGCCATGTGCCACTTTCAGGTCTCCTCACACTGCTGGTGTGTTCCATTTTGTCATAGGGTGCTGGCAGATTACGGGCCTCCCATTGCTGCTGCCAGGCCTGTAATCTGCCATGGGCCCCTGTACCGCCTCCTCATGCTGCTGCCAGGTACAGAGTGTCTAATGGGTCCCTGTACGGCCTCCCATTGCTGCTGTCTCCATCGCCACACTCTGCCATGTGCCACTTTCAGGTCTCCTCACACTGCTGGTGTGTTCCATTTTGTCATAGGGTGCTGGCAGATTACGGGCCTCCCATTGCTGCTGCCAGGCCCGTAATCTGCCATGGGCCCCCGTACCGCCTCCTCATTCTGCTGCCAGGTCCAGAGTCTCTCATGGGTCCCTGTACGGCCTCCCATTGCTGCTGTCTCCATCGCCACACTCTGCCATGTGCCACTTTCAGGTCTCCTCACACTGCTGGTGTGTTCCATTTTGTCATAGGGTGCTGACAGATTACAGGTCTCCCATTGCTGCTGCCAGGCCTGTAATCTGCCATGGGCCCCTGTACCGCCTCCTCATGCTGCTGCCAGGTCCAGAGTGTCTAATGGGTCCCTGTACGGCCTCCCATTGCTGCTGTCTTCATCGCCACACTCTGCCATGTGCCACTTTCAGGTCTCCTCACACTGCTGGTGTGTTCCATTTTGTCATAGGGTGCTGGCAGATTACGGGCCTCCCATTGCTGCTGCCAGGCCTGTAATCTGCCATGGGCCCCTGTACCGCCTCCTCATGCTGCTGCCAGGTACAGAGTGTCTAATGGGTCCCTGTACGGCCTCCCATTGCTGCTGTCTCCATCGCCACACTCTGCCATGTGCCACTTTCAGGTCTCCTCACACTGCTGGTGTGTTCCATTTTGTCATAGGGTGCTGGCAGATTACGGGCCTCCCATTGCTGCTGCCAGGCCTGTAATCTGCCATGGGCCCCTGTACCGCCTCCTCATGCTGCTGCCAGGTCCAGAGTGTCTAATGGGTCCCTGTACGGCCTCCCATTGCTGCTGTCTCCATCGCCACACTCTGCCATGTGCCACTTTCAGGTGTCCTCACACTGCTGGTGTGTTCCATTTTGTCATAGGGTGCTGGCAGATTACGGGCCTCCCATTGCTGCTGCCAGGCCCGTAATCTGCCATGGGCCCCCGTACCGCCTCCTCATGCTGCTGCCAGGTCCAGAGTCTCTCATGGGTCCCTGTACGGCCTCCCATTGCTGCTGCCTCCATCGCCACACTCTGCCATGTGCCACTTTCAGGTCTCCTCACACTGCTGGTGTGTTCCATTTTGTCATAGGGTGCTGGCAGATTACAGGCCTCCCATTGCTGCTGCCAGGCCCCTAATCTGCCATGGGCCCCCGTACCGCCTCCTCATGCTGCTGCCAGGTCCAGAGTGTCTAATGGGTCCCTGTACGGCCTCCCATTGCTGCTGTCTCCATCGCCACACTCTGCCATGTGCCACTTTCAGGTGTCCTCACACTGCTGGTGTGTTCCATTTTGTCATAGGGTGCTGGCAGATTACGGGCCTCCCATTGCTGCTGCCAGGCCCGTAATCTGCCATGGGCCCCCGTACCGCCTCCTCATGCTGCTGCCAGGTCCAGAGTCTCTCATGGGTCCCTGTACGGCCTCCCATTGCTGCTGCCTCCATCGCCACACTCTGCCATGTGCCACTTTCAGGTCTCCTCACACTGCTGGTGTGTTCCATTTTGTCATAGGGTGCTGGCAGATTACAGGCCTCCCATTGCTGCTGCCAGGCCCCTAATCTGCCATGGGCCCCCGTACCGCCTCCTCATGCTGCTGCCAGGTCCAGAGTGTCTAATGGGTCCCTGTACGGCCTCCCATTGCTGCTGTCTCCATCGCCACACTCTGCCATGTGCCACTTTCAGGTCTCCTCACACTGCTGGTGTGTTCCATTTTGTCATAGGGTGCTGGCAGATTACGGGCCTCCCATTGCTGCTGCCAGGCCTGTAATCTGCCATGGGCCCCTGTACCGCCTCCTCATGCTGCTGCCAGGTCCAGAGTGTCTAATGGGTCCCTGTACGGCCTCCCATTGCTGCTGTCTCCATCGCCACACTCTGCCATGTGCCACTTTCAGGTCTCCTCACACTGCTGGTGTGTTCCATTTTGTCATAGGGTGCTGGCAGATTACGGGCCTCCCATTGCTGCTGCCAGGCCCGTAATCTGCCATGGGCCCCCGTACCGCCTCCTCATGCTGCTGCCAGGTCCAGAGTCTCTCATGGGTCCCTGTACGGCCTCCCATTGCTGCTGTCTCCATCGCCACACTCTGCCATGTGCCACTTTCAGGTCTCCTCACACTGCTGGTGTGTTCCATTTTGTCATAGGGTGCTGACAGATTACAGGCCTCCCATTGCTGCTGCCAGGCCTGTAATCTGCCATGGGCCCCTGTACCGCCTCCTCATGCTGCTGCCAGGTACAGAGTGTCTAATGGGTCCCTGTACGGCCTCCCATTGCTGCTGTCTTCATCGCCACACTCTGCCATGTGCCACTTTCAGGTCTCCTCACACTGCTGGTGTGTTCCATTTTGTCATAGGGTGCTGGCAGATTACGGGCCTCCCATTGCTGCTGCCAGGCCTGTAATCTGCCATGGGCCCCTGTACCGCCTCCTCATGCTGCTGCCAGGTCCAGAGTCTCTCATGGGTCCCTGTACGGCCTCCCATTGCTGCTGTCTCCATCGCCACACTCTGCCATGTGCCACTTTCAGGTCTCCTCACACTGCTGGTGTGTTCCATTTTGTCATAGGGTGCTGGCAGATTACGGGCCTCCCATTGCTGCTGCCAGGCCTGTAATCTGCCATGGGCCCCTGTACCGCCTCCTCATGCTGCTGCCAGGTCCAGAGTGTCTAATGGGTCCCTGTACGGCCTCCCATTGCTGCTGTCTCCATCGCCACACTCTGCCATGTGCCACTTTCAGGTCTCCTCACACTGCTGGTGTGTTCCATTTTGTCATAGGGTGCTGGCAGATTACGGGCCTCCCATTGCTGCTGCCAGGCCCGTAATCTGCCATGGGCCCCCGTACCGCCTCCTCATGCTGCTGCCAGGTCCAGAGTCTCTCATGGGTCCCTGTACGGCCTCCCATTGCTGCTGCCTCCATTTCCACACTCTGCCATGTGCCACTTTCAGGTCTCCTCACACTGCTTGTGTGTTCCATTTTGTCATAGGGTGCTGGCAGATTACGGGCCTCCCATTGCTGCTGCCAGGCCCGTAATCTGACATGGGCCCCCGTACCGCCTCCTCATGCTGCTGCCAGGTCCAGAGTCTCTCATGGGTCCCTGTACGGCCTCCCATTGCTGCTGCCTCCATCGCCACACTCTGCCATGTGCCACTTTCAGGTCTCCTCACACTGCTGGTGTGTTCCATTTTGTCATAGGGTGCTGACAGATTACGGGCCTCCCATTGCTGCTGCCAGGCCTGTAATCTGCCATGGGCCCCTGTACCGCCTCCTCATGCTGCTGCCAGGTACAGAGTGTCTAATGGGTCCCTGTACGGCCTCCCATTGCTGCTGTCTCCATCGCCACACTCTGCCATGTGCCACTTTCAGGTCTCCTCACACTGCTTGTGTGTTCCATTTTGTCATAGGGTGCTGGCAGATTACGGGCCTCCCATTGCTGCTGCCAGGCCCGTAATCTGCCATGGGCCCCCGTACCGCCTCCTCATGCTGCTGCCAGGTCCAGAGTCTCTCATGGGTCCCTGTACGGCCTCCCATTGCTGCTGCCTCCATCGCCACACTCTGCCATGTGCCACTTTCAGGTCTCCTCACACTGCTGGTGTGTTCCATTTTGTCATAGGGTGCTGGCAGATTACGGGCCTCCCATTGCTGCTGCCAGGCCCGTAATCTGCCATGGGCCCCCGTACCGCCTCCTCATGCTGCTGCCAGGTCCAGAGTCTCTCATGGGGCCCTGTACGGCCTCCCATTGCTGCTGCCTCCATCGCCACACTCTGCCATGTGCCACTTTCAGGTCTCCTCACACTGCTGGTGTGTTCCATTTTGTCATAGGGTGCTGGCAGATTACGGGCCTCCCATTGCTGCTGCCAGGCCCGTAATCTGCCATGGGCCCCCGTACCGCCTCCTCATGCTGCTTCCAGGTCCAGAGTCTCTCATGGGTCCCTGTACGGCCTCCCATTGCTGCTGCCTCCATCGCCACACTCTGCCATGTGCCACTTTCAGGTCTCCTCACACTGCTGGTGTGTTCCATTTTGTCATAGGGTGCTGGCAGATTACGGGCCTCCCATTGCTGCTGCCAGGCCCGTAATCTGACATGGGCCCCTGTACCGCCTCCTCATGCTGCTGCCAGGTCCAGAGTCTCTCATGGGTCCCTGTACGGCCTCCCATTGCTGCTGTCTCCATCGCCACACTCTGCCATGTGCCACTTTCAGGTCTCCTCACACTGCTGGTGTGTTCCATTTTGTCATAGGGTGCTGGCAGATTACGGGCCTCCCATTGCTGCTGCCAGGCCCGTAATCTGCCATGGGCCCCCGTACCGCCTCCTCATGCTGCTGCCAGGTCCAGAGTCTCTCATGGGTCCCTGTACGGCCTCCCATTGCTGCTGTCTCCATCGCCACACTCTGCCATGTGCCACTTTCAGGTCTCCTCACACTGCTGGTGTGTTCCATTTTGTCATAGGGTGCTGGCAGATTACAGGCCTCCCATTGCTGCTGCCAGGCTTGTAATCTGCCATGGGCCCCTGTACCGCCTCCTCATGCTGCTGCCAGGTCCAGAGTGTCTAATGGGTCCCTGTACGGCCTCCCATTGCTGCTGTCTCCATCGCCACACTCTGCCATGTGCCACTTTCAGGTCTCCTCACACTGCTGGTGTGTTCCATTTTGTCATAGGGTGATGGCAGATTACGGGCCTCCCATTGCTGCTGCCAGGCCTGTAATCTGCCATGGGCACCTGTGCCGCCTCCTCATGCTGCTGCCAGGTACAGAGTGTCTAATGGGTCCCTGTACGGCCTCCCATTGCTGCTGTCTCCATCGCCACACTCTGCCATGTGCCACTTTCAGGTCTCCTCACACTGCTGGTGTGTTCCATTTTGTCATAGGGTGCTGGCAGATTACGGGCCTCCCATTGCTGCTGCCAGGCCTGTAATCTGCCATGGGCCCCTGTACCGCCTCCTCATGCTGCTGCCAGGTCCAGAGTGTCTAATGGGTCCCTGTACGGCCTCCCATTGCTGCTGTCTCCATCGCCACACTCTGCCATGTGCCACTTTCAGGTCTCCTCACACTGCTGGTGTGTTCCATTTTGTCATAGGGTGATGGCAGATTACGGGCCTCCCATTGCTGCTGCCAGGCCTGTAATCTGCCATAGGCACCTGTGCCGCCTCCTCATGCTGCTGCCAGGTACAGAGTGTCTAATGGGTCCCTGTACGGCCTCCCATTGCTGCTGTCTCCATCGCCACACTCTGCCATGTGCCACTTTCAGGTCTCCTCACACTGCTGGTGTGTTCCATTTTGTCATAGGGTGCTGGCAGATTACGGGCCTCCCATTGCTGCTGCCAGGCCTGTAATCTGCCATGGGCCCCTGTACCGCCTCCTCATGCTGCTGCCAGGTCCAGAGTGTCTAATGGGTCCCTGTACGGCCTCCCATTGCTGCTGTCTCCATCGCCACACTCTGCCATGTGCCACTTTCAGGTCTCCTCACACTGCTGGTGTGTTCCATTTTGTCATAGGGTGCTGGCAGATTACAGGCCTCCCATTGCTGCTGCCAGGCCTGTAATCTGCCATGGGCCCCTGTACCGCCTCCTCATGCTGCTGCCAGGTCCAGAGTGTCTAATGGGTCCCTGTACGGCCTCCCATTGCTGCTGTCTCCATCGCCACACTCTGCCATGTGCCACTTTCAGGTCTCCTCACACTGCTGGTGTGTTCCATTTTGTCATAGGGTGCTGGCAGATTACGGGCCTCCCATTGCTGCTGCCAGGCCTGTAATCTGCCATGGGCCCCTGTACCGCCTCCTCATGCTGCTGCCAGGTCCAGAGTGTCTAATGGGTCCCTGTACGGCCTCCCATTGCTGCTGTCTCCATCGCCACACTCTGCCATGTGCCACTTTCAGGTCTCCTCACACTGCTGGTGTTTTCCATTTTGTCATAGGGTGCTGGCAGATTACGGGCCTCCCATTGCTGCTGCCAGGCCCGTAATCTGCCATGGGCCCCCGTACCGACTCCTCATGCTGTGACGTTGCAACAAGGTGGAATTCAACCCTACATATGTTAACCGCCTTTACGAACAGCGAAAGGCCATCACCGATTTCCTGATGTTACAAGCGGATAAAGGTACTCCCCTGTGTAACTTAGATGTCAGCCATTGGCAGCTCATGCGTGACACCTGCGCTTGCTCAGGCCCTTTGAGGAGGCCACGCTATTCGTGAGTCGGCAGGACTATGGGATGAACGACGTCATTCCTCTGTTGCACGTCCTGGAACAAATGCTGTTAACAATGGCTGGTCAGGGTGCGGTAGACGTAGCGCACAGATCTCAACGCCACATGACCCCTGTGGGGGCAGGACAGGAAGAAGAGGAGGAGGTAGAGGAGGACATTGGTGCTCAGGAATTATTGAGTGAAATGGGTGGTTTTTCCACTCAGCGGACAGGAGTGGAGGAGCAGGAGCATCTGGTAGAGGAGGAGGAGGAGGAGACAGAGGACCCAGACGCACCGTGGCAGTATGCTGTGGAGATGGAGGCAGGGAGTCCCTCGCATTCCTTGGCACAAATGGCCCATAGCATGCTCGGTTGCTTGCGTAGCGACAGCCGAATAATAACCATCAGACAGAGGGATGACTTTTGGCTGTCCACCTTGTTGGACCCTCGTACCGTTCAAAAATGGTGGCCTTTTTCACACCTGCTGAGAGGGAGCCAAAAATAACGTACTATAAAAACCACCTATGTAGTCAGTTGGTCTCTGCCTTTCTGCGCCAACGTCCATCCTCAGACACTGTGGGCCCTGTGCGCTCGCGTTCCGCTGCCATGGCAGCAGGGGAGGGGTGGGGTGGTAGGAGCAGTGGCAGCTCCACCAGCAGCAGCTGCCTCAGTCTGCAGTCGATGATGAGTAGCTTTCTTCACCAGCGCAGTGAGGAAACTAATAACCAGCCGCAGCAGCAGCAGCAGCAGCATCAGGTGGACCTGGAGCAGGACCTCAAACAACAGGCTTAGGCCTACTTGGACAGCACCCTGCCAACCGAGGTAGACAATCCCCTTGACTACTGGGCAACGAAACTTGACCTTTGGCCCCAACTAACTGAATTTGCCCTTGAAATGCTGTCATGCCCGGCCAGTAGCGTGGCATCGGAGCGCGTGTTTAGTGCGGCAGGAGGTATTGCAACTCCGCGGAGGACACGACTGTCCACCCAAAGTGTGGAGAGACTCACGTTTGTGAAAATGAATCAGGCGTGGATTAGTCTGGATTTCAAACCACCAGTTCCTGACACAACTGACTAAATCCGCCATGAATCATGCCCCAAACATGTTATTATTTTTAACATAGGCCTCTGTATGGCCTGGCCTTCAATTTAAGCTGCTTACGCTTCGCCACTCTGCCATGGGCCCCTGTACCGCCTCCTCTTGCTGCTGCCAGGTCCAGAGTGTGTCATGGGTCCCTGTACGGCCTCCCATTGCTGCTGACTTCATCGCCACACTCTGCCATGTGCCACTTTCAGGTCTCCTTACACTGTTGGTGGGTTCCATTTTGTCATAGGGTGCTGGCAGATTACGGGCCTCCCATTGCTGCTGCCAGGCCCGTAATCTGCCATGGGCCCCTGTACCGCCTCCTCATGCTGCTGCCAGGCCCGTAATCTGCCATGGGCCCCTGTACCGCCTCCTCATGCTGCTGCCAGGTCCAGAGTGTGTCATGGGTCCCTGTACGGCCTCCCATTGCTGCTGTCTCCATCGCCACACTCTGCCATGTGCCACTTTTAGGTCTCCTCACACTGCTGGTGGGTTCCATTTTGTCATAGGGTGCTGTATGGCCTCCCATTGCTGCTGCCTCCACCGCCACACTGTGGCTCCACACTCTGGTTTTGGCCCCGTGACTGCCCAAATGAGTGAAGTGTGCGGTGATTCTAAGATCGACGGCACTCATCTGCATGTCATACTGAGTGACAGTATTATTTCTCTTCCCTAGCAGACTCCAAGGGCATTTAAATTAAAGGTACAGTGTTCAGCACTAATATAAAGGCTCTCTGAAGCCTAGAAACACCTTTTTATAAGTTAAATTCGCAGCGAATATATTCGCATCGAATCAAATTTATTCCTCGAATTCGCCGAATCAGCCGAATCGAATTTTTGAATACTTCGCTCATCTCTAGTCCCGACGTCACAGGGACCGGAACACGGAACCCAGATGCCGGCATCGGCCGGAGGAGATGGCAGGGGATGCTGCAGGGGATGCATCGCGGGAGCGAAGGACAAGGTAAGCGCTGTAGGGAATCCCTGAGCAACGCCGCATGGTAAGCCCAAGTGTAGCTCGGGGTTACCGCTTTTGGTACTGAAACTTTACCCCGAGCTACACTCGGGAATACCGCCAAGGAGGTTAAGAACTAAAATATTGAGGTCTTCCATAGTGTGGTCCAGTTATCCAGTGCAGAAAATGTAGCAAAGGATCTTATGTTGGCGAAACAGGACAGAAGTTGCAAACAATGATGAATTTGCACAGACATACCATCAAGGAACATAAAGAAGATGACATTTGCACACCTGTGGGACAGCATTTCTCACAACCGGACCACACAATGGAAGACCTCAGTATTTTAGTTCTTAAAGGAAATTTCAAATCTATTCAGGAAAGGAAAACTTTTGAACTAAGAATGATAATTCTATTTGACACAAGAGATAACAGCCTTAAATTTGGACATGAGATTCCTCACTCATTATCCAACAGTTTTATGACCCCCTCTGTGAGTGTTGTTTCCCTCCCCCCCAGTCTTTGCTTTTGCTGTGTCTTATCTCTAGTCTAATCCTAGTCTTTTAACCATTGCTGTGTACATCTGTTTGTGTGTTTCTTTATATATATTTTTTTTCAACATCTCTCCTAACAGTCTGCTAAAACTTTGTAGTAGTACTTCCTGGACCTTGAAGGAGGGGACTTACCCCGAAAGCTTGTCCTCAAAATTGTATGTTAGTGCAAATAAAAAAAGTATCACGTCAGTACTCAATTGTTTCTGTCGCAAGTGCACTAATACGGCTACAATCACCTCAAGTAAACCCAAAAACAAAAATGTAATATATTGCAGCTTACTTTATCAATCATTAGATGTGGTGGCTGTATTAGTTTTCTTTGTTTAGGCTTTTTTCCCCTCTGCTTTCACCTGGTGATCGGGTCAGTAACACAATACCTGTATTAGAGCACCCCCACGCTGGATGAAGGAGCACAGGGGACTTTTTTCCCCTCTGCTTTCACCTGGTGATCGGGTCAGTAACACGATACCTGTATTAGAGCACCCCCACTCTGGATGAAGGAGCACAGGGGGCACCTTTGGTCAGCAGCATTGTCTGTCTGGGACGGGGAGTGTAAGATAGATTAGCAGATTTATATACACTAACAAGTTGAAGCCAAACTCCAGCTCATTTTGGCATAAAGGTTTTACATAAATAAATAAATGGTGATCATTATAAGCACATCTGTCAGTGTTAAATGCTTTGTCTCAATCCTGTAGCTTGTAAATTTGCAGGATAGCATGTTCTGTTAAAAAAAAAAACAGACTTACTGGCAGGATCACCGGATGAAAATAAAGGAAAGAAAGCTTAAAAAAGAAAACGAATGCAGTCATCACATCTAAGAACTAGTAAGCTGCAATATAATACATGTTTGCTTTTGGGTTTAATACTGCTTTAAGCCCATGTGCAGCCATTGTTTTGCTCTTCACGTCTCCTATAGCTTGTTGCAGATTTCTTGTTTTTCAGTATAATTATATTTCAGGGTTTACAAACACTCAGGATCCGCAGACAGCAATTTCATGTATATGCTGATTAGGTGTAAAGCCAGTAATGAGGAAATATATCTAAATCTGCTGCGCTCACTTGATTGTACTCAGCCCAGGAAAAGAATTACACTGTGTTTCCCAAATAAATTTTAAGTAGCTGAGAAGTGAATAACCGAGATGAAATATCAGAGACGGAGATAATTTGTAAAACATAAACACTTTGAAACCCAACGTATTTTATCCAGCACTTAAAGATGCACTTCAATCTGAATTGGAAATGATTGGATATTTGTATCCAGTCTACCTGGGTTCTGGGTTCCATTTAAAAATAAGAAGAGGCACAGGGCTACCCGCACTACCAAAAGTGGAACTAAGGACAAAATCAAAAATGACTTTAACTCCAGGACTAACAAAACAGTTATTTTCCCCCCCATACAACATGCAGTCATGGCCAAAAATATTGGCACCCCTGCATTTCTGTCAGATAATGCACACTTTGCCCAAAAAATTGTTGCAATTACAAATGTTTAGGCATTCTCATGTTTATTTCTTTTGTTGTCATTGGTATAACACAAAAAGTGGAGAAACGAAAGGGCAAATCTGACAAATTCCACGCAAATCCCCCAAAATGGACTGGACAAAACTATTGGCACCTTCAATTTAATATTTGGTAGAAAAGCCTCTGGAAAAAATAACTGAACTCAATCCCTTCCTGTAACCATCAATTAGTTCCTTTCCCCTCTCTATTGGAATTTTGGAGCACTCTTCTTTCGCCAACTGCTCCAGGTCTCTCAGATTGGAAGGGTTCCTTTTCCCAACTGCTTTTTCTCCACAGGAGCTCTATGGGGTTGACATCTGGACTCATTGTTGGCCAGTTCAGTCCTCTCCAGTGCTTTGTCTGAAACCATTTCTGGGGGCTTTTGATGTGTGCTTTGGGTCATTGTCCTGCTGTAAGACCCATGACCTCTGATGGAGACCCAACCTTCTGACACTGGGCCCTACATTGCACCCCAGAATTCTTTGGTAGTCTTCAGATTTCATAATGCCATGCACACGGTCAAGACATTGAGTGCCTGAAGCAGCACAGCAACCCCAAAACATCAGTGACCCTCCACCATCTGTGACTGTAGGGACTGTATTCTTTTCTTTAAAGGCTTCATTATTTTTTCTGAAAACATTAGAATGATGGGCTTTACCAAACAGCTTTAGTTTCTTTTTTCGTCTGTCCACCGCACTTTCTCCCAAAGGGATTTTGGCTTCCTCAGGTAAGTTTTGGCAAACTCCAATCTGGCTTTTTTATGTTTCTGTGTCAGCAGTGGGGTCCTCCTGGGTCTCCTACCATAGCATCCCTTTTCATTCAGAATGTTATGTATAGTGTGAGCTGTTACAGTTGTACCCTGTGCCTGAAGGTCAGCTTGAATTTGTCTGGAAGTTGATCGAGGTTCTTTATCCACCATTTGAACAATCCTTTGTTGCAATCTTTGATCAAGTTTTCACTTTCGTCCACGTCCAGGGAGATTAACTACAGTGTCATGGACTGTAAACTTCTTAGCAATGTTGTGCACAGTGGACACAGGAACATTAAGATTTCTGGAGATGGACTTGTAACCTTGAGATTGTCCATGCTTTTCCACTATTTTTGTTCTCAAATCCTTAGACAATTCTTTGCTGCTCTTTCTCTTCTCCATGCTCCATGTGGCACACAGAGACACAAAACACAAAGGTTGAGTCAATTTTTCACCATTTTAACTGGTTGCCTGTGTGATTTCTATATTGTTAGCACCTGTTATTTGATACAGGTGAGTTTAATTACAAATTACAGGAGCATCACAAACTTTGATTGCAATTATTTCTTACAATTTTGAGAAGGTGCCAATAATGTTGTCCAGTCCATTTTTGGAGTTTTGCGTAGAATGTGTCAGATTTGACTTTTTGTTTCTCCTCCTTTTTGTGGAGAATGCCTAAACATTTGTAATGGCAACCATTTTTATGGGTGAAATGGTGCATTATCTGAAATGCAGGAAGCCAATATTTTTGGCCACAACTGTAGTTTTTACCTGTTGATCCTTCCAATAGATCCATTATTTTTCCACTTCCTTTAACAGGGTGACAATGCTGTCTGTGCAGTGAAATTGCACAGCAGAGTTGTCATTCTATGTGACGGGAGTCACTTTGGGTGGGGGGCCCATGGAACACAGCTCACTTTGGAGAGATGGGAAGACCCCTGTCTCAGCTTCCCATATCCCTCTTATGTGTAAGTCACCCTGTGCCTGTTAGGGGTACAGGGTGATCTGTCCTCATATTGGGTTGGGGGGTTGTGGATTGTTTAATGTCATGTGGTTGCATCCCATTGTTTTATTGTGTTTATGTGTATTGGTTTGGTGGGGGGTGTTTCCAGCAGTCCACCTAATGGGACTGTCTGCTGGTGTGTCTCTTGTTACTAAAGGTAGATTTCACCGCCCTGTGTCATTATGCAGGGAGGGGGGGGGGTTGTTCCCTTGAATGTATATATCTTGTATCCGTGTTAAAATAAAGTAGTGTATTTCCTGGTTTCCTTCAAGACTGGTGCCGTCTAGTCTTGTGTGGTCTGCTGTGGTGTCTGTGGTCGGTGTTCGGACGGGGAAGCGGTATCCTAACGGAAGTACCCAAGTGCAGTCGGGGTTCGGTTCCGTTACACTCTATAAACAGAATAGGCTTAATGGGACTTAAGGTAAGTGACAGACAAATGAAAACTTTACTGCAAATAATATTTTAAGTACTTACAGCAACATATTTTTTTGGGAAATAAGGTTTCTGTATATCATCATTGTGCTGAGTAGGGAGCCATCTATCGAGTGTTCACTGCAACTACAGCTGTTTTTATTATACCTTTCAACAAGAATAGGGAGAGTGTTGTTAATAAAGATATGCCATCTACCACTGCAAATATTTTAGCTTCGTGAAGAACACCAGTGAAGATCTCCCCCATTCTCCTTTTGATAAACAATGCCTGTAAGTTCATTCGTTGTGTTTGTTAAAGCCATGTATATATCTAGATCACATTTAAATATATTGTTTTGTGATTTGTAGCTACCTGTTTGCAAGAAATGTGTTCATTGTAAGCATTTGTGAGAGGCATGTTTACAAGCGTATTGTATCTTCAGTTTATTTAATTGTATTGCAGTTTTACAGAATTATTTACAGAAGTAAATTCAGTTTTGGAATGAATCACAATTCTGCTTCTGTCAGTGTTGTTAACTAGCTCTCAGCTAACTGTTAGTAGGACAGCACAGTTTAATTCATGTAAATTAAATTTGACCATTGTAAGCACCCACGTCAGTATACTACACAAAAAATGGCAACTGCCCCAACCTATAACCAACCTTAGCAGTAAGGTGCACATGGAAGGGCAATGCACATCGCAAACAAACAAAGGACTTCCCAGCCACACTTACCAGCCAGTCTGCAAAGCAACCAATTTGGCCCTGTC
This sequence comes from Staurois parvus, assembly GCF_062004578.1. Classification (NCBI taxonomy): domain Eukaryota; kingdom Metazoa; phylum Chordata; class Amphibia; order Anura; family Ranidae; genus Staurois; species Staurois parvus. Next base: position 5,762,900 of record NW_028317980.1, on the reverse strand, counting down.
TAACAGTTTGCATTAAAAACAGAGGGTTTTATTTGCACACCTTTGCAAATAAATGTGTAATCCACAGTCCTGTGTCAAGGGTCTTCTCTATACTGAGGACCTAACTCTGAAATTTCCAGAGCCTCCATAATAGGAGCGCATATACTGTATTTAGAGATGAGCGAATCGAACCAGGCGAACCGGAATTCGATACGAATTTCAGGAAAAATTTGATTCGCGTCGAATCCGAATATTTGCCTACTTCGGGTGCGCGAATCGGATTTTTCCCGATCAGCCGGCAAAAGTGTCCCTGCAGAGAGCTCCGCTATTTCTGACAGTTCTCTGACAGAAGGAACACATGTACAGCGGTTGAAACATTGTATCTATTAGTTTCCATTTAGGATACAGATGTTTCAACCGCTGTACATGTGAAGAAGCTGTCAGAGAACTGTCAGAAATAGAGGAACTCTGCACATACACTTTTTGCCGGTTTGGAATTCTTATTTTCATCCTACTTCTTCTTCTTCTTCTACTTCTTCATCCTCATCCTCATCCTCAGAAGAAGAAGAAGAGGATGAGGATGAGGAAGAAGAAGAAGAAGAAGTAGGATGAAAATAAGAATAATTCCGGCAAAAAGTGTATGTGCAGAGTTCCTCTATTCTGCAGATACACTTAGAGGAGCTCTGCAGATACACTTAGAGGAGCTCTGCAGATACACTTAGAGGAGCTCTGCACATACACTTTTTGCCGGCTTGGAATTAATCTTATTTTCATCCTACTTCTTCTTCTTCTTCATCCTCATCCTCATCCTCAGAAGAAGAAGAAGAGGATGAGGATGAAGAAGAAGAAGAAGAAGTAGGATGAAAATAAGAATAATTCCAAGCCGGCAAAAAGTGTATGTGCAGAGTTCCTCTATTCTGCAGATACACTTAGAGGAGCTCTGCAGATACACTTAGAGGAGCTCTGCACATACACTTTTTGCCGGCTTGGAATAATCTTATTTTCATCCTACTTCTTCTTCTTCTTCTTCTTCATCCTCATCCTCATCCTCAGAAGAAGAAGAAGATGATGAGGATGAAGAAGAAGAAGAAGAAGTAGGATGAAAATAAGAATAATTCCAAGCCGGCAAAAAGTGTATCTGCAGAGCTCCTCTAAGTGTATCTGCAGAATGTCATTTATGGAAACAAATAGATACAATGTTTCAACCGCTGTATGGAGTGAATGTCCCAGAACTGTCAGAAATAGACTATTTCTGACAGTTCTGGGACATTCCCTCCATACAGCGGTTGAAACCGCTGTATGGAGGGAATGTCCCACAACTGTCAGAAATAGACTATTTCTGACAGTTCTGGGACATTCACTCCATACATGTCCCAGAACTGTCAGAAATAGACTATTTCTGACAGTTCTGGGACATTCCCTCCATACAGCGGTTGAAACCGCTGTATGGAGTGAATGTCACAGAACTGTCAGAAATAGACAGAAACTGTCACAGAACTGTCCTTCTTCTCATCCTTCTCCTTCTTCTCATCCTTCTTCTCATCCTTCTCCTTCTTCTCATCCTTCTCCTTCTTCTCATCCTTCTCCTTCTCCTTCTTCTCATCCTTCTCCTTCTTCTCATCCTTCTTCTCATCCTTCTCCTTCTTCTCATCCTTCTTCTCATCCTTCTCCTCCTTCTCCTTCTCCTTCTCCTTCTTCTCATCCTTCTTCTCATCCTTCTTCTCATCCTTCTTCTCATCCTTCTCCTTCTTCTCATCCTTCTCCTTCTTCTCATCCTTCTCCTTCTCCTTCTTCTCATCCTTCTCCTTCTCCTCCTTCTCCTTCTCCTTCTTCTCATCCTTCTCCTTCTTCTCATCCTTCTCCTTCTCCTTCTTCTCATCCTTCTCCTTCCTCATCTCCAAGGGCATTTAAATTAAAGGTACAGTGTTCTGCACTAATTTAAAGGCTCTCTGAAGCCTAGAAACCCTTTTTATAAGTTAACTTCGTAGCGAATTAATTCGCATCGAATCGAATTTCTTCCTGGAATTCGCCGAATCAGCCGAATTGAATTTTTGAACAATTCGCTCATCTCTAACTGTATTAATGGGTAGGTTAAGGGCAGGTGTGCCTGGAGGATCCCATCCCTCCTTAAAAGGTACAGGCACGCACATGACGCCCAGCTATACCAAAATGACAGCAAAGGCATCCAGTGCGCCCCTGCATCCAAATTAGCCAACTACACAAAAAATGGCAACCATCCCAACCTATAACCAGCTTTAGCAGTAAAGTGCACATGGAAGGGCAATGCACATCACAAAGAAACAAAGGATTTCCCAGCAACACTTACCAGCCAGCCTGCAAAACAACCAATTGGCCCTACCTAATCATTTGTGTTAAAAAGAGAGGGTTTTGTTTGCACACATTTGCAGATACATGCGTAATAGTTTGTGTCACTTTTGCTGGACAACTTTGGCTGCATGTAAAGGAAAAGAAAAATATATAAATAAAGCCATGTGTATTACGAAAATAGCAATTCAAATAACCAATAGTTATTAAAGAATATGCAAACCCAACATTTCATATTCCTGATATGTGCCTGCTATACCTAGTACTTGTATGTAAAAGTCTCCTGTTCACTTTGTATTGCTTCCTTTGCATGAAATCCCTGGTGTCCCTGCCAGTCCCTCTGCTTTACTATGTGGCAAAAGGAGTAACGATGTTAACCAAGCAGAAGGACACAAGTGCTGGAAGAGGTGGAAAAACTTTTGTTTGTGTGGTTGCTGCTTGCTATTTTTACAAGGATTTGCTACATGTGTAACTATATTCACTTTATCACCTTTACATTTAATAAACTTGGATAAATATACTACACTATGGGCATTTCCCTTTTTTGCTCTTTGCTGAGCATTTAAATCCTCCAGAACTCCCTCTGGTGACCATCCTTGTATTCAGAAGAGGCTGCTCTCACATCCTTAAAAGGGACCTCCGGTTATAACGCCACCTTACAACCTTGATGATAGTCACCCAGGGGCGGACTGACCATTTGGAAACTCGGGCACTGCCCGAGGGCCCGGGGTCAGTAGGGGGCACCATGAGATGCCCCTGGTACCTTTTTCATAGGCTTTTTTGAGTTTGGGCAAGGACACAGGGGCCCCATGATCCCCTATTGCCTGCGGCCCCCATGAGATGTCAGTCTACCCCTGTATTCACCTATCCTGGGCTGATTCCTGTGTAAGCCGTGTACCAGGGTAGGCTCCCCAGGATACAGTAAAGTCACGAACGAGGAAAGCAACCCCAACATCAGCTTTTGCCACAACAGAATTTTACTTAGATGTGGCAAATAAACACAACCACAAATGCTGGGAACATACAATAAATTTACATACGCCCTGTCGAAAGGCTGAGACCCTTGTGCTGCACAGCACGGCACCTCCTGATGGATGAAGGTAGAAAGTGAAGTAATTTACCTACTGGGGGGCACAACTAAGCTGCCACACCTTACCTGTTATTACCCTAAAAGAGCAGGAATCAGTGTATGGGTGTATGGTATGGGCTAGCCTGCGGTGCAGCACAACAGCTTACAATCTTACACAAATCTACAGTATTCCCCCTCCCATAACTGGTCCTGTAGCACGTGCCTGAGTATTCCTTCTGAGTAAAACGCCAGTCTGGCTTTAGTTTGTAGGATTTTATCAGCTCTCCAATGTGAAATGTCACTTTAAGTTGTGGAGTCCTTCCAATAATCAGTAACAACACTTGTGGCCTGACACAAACAGAGACCCTAACTAACTAACTATAGGCCTGGACTCAGTCTCAAGGCGCCAACACTGAAATGAGGTGCGTGCATTATCTTACCAACCCGGGTCTGCTTTTCATCCGCTGGTGACTCTGAACAGAACAAATGTCTCTCCAACAAGCATGCGGTCTTGCCGTATATGTTGCTTAGTTCTTCTGTTCTCATCAGCCTTCCTGGCAGCAATCTCATCAGCCTTCCTGGCAGCAATCTCATCAGCATTCCTGGCAGCAATCTCATCAGCATTCCTGGCAGCAATCTCATCAGCATTCCTGGCAGCAATCTCATCAGCTTCCTGGCAGCAATCTCATCAGCATTCCTGGCAGTAATCTCTGGTTACTGAGGGACGCTTTCACACCTGGATGTCATCAGATTCTCAACTCACACGGCCCCTTATTCACCATGCTCCAAAACATGGCTTCTCTCTCCCTTTCCTGTTCTCTCCAACTCTGTGTGCAAAACCCCACCTCTTCATGAATATACAAATATCTATGCAGTCTGAGGCTGTTAGAAAAACAGTGACATCTTGTGGCTAAACCGCAGAATGTCAGTCAAAACATTAATTTACTTCCACACAGTGTTCAAACAATGAGAGCTGTTTCCCCATCTCACACCTGTACCACCTTAAAGAGGGATTACTGGCAGACCTCCATTGATTAATACACTGCGCAATATATTTGCGCATTTGGTGAGTGCGCATTTTATCTATTTATCGCCACTCACAGAATTCTGCTGATTGATACACTACCGGGAATAACTGTGTCACCTTGGGCCTTCATTTTATTCATCCATACCTTTATTACGGACTTTAAATATATTCATGTGACATATGATCTATATATCAGGATTATATTTGATTCATGTTTATTACAAATTGGGAATATATATTTTTATGTTATTTAATTTACACACATCAGGATAATATTTATTATTTTAGCGCTGCGCCAATTTTGTATAAGACTCAGAACTTGATGGTCAGAAATACAAACCCCTTGGCAGGTAAAACAACTCCCTTATATGAACTTTGTGTATTTAGTGATTTTCCTGGAGTTCAGCTTTATTATTTTAAAATAAATAATACTTTACATCATTTTTTATCGGGGCTTTCAGAATGCCCCTGGTAAAGATGGCACATATTCAGTATGCATTCTGTACTGTTCAAATATATGTTTTCAGTGTAATATTGCACCTCTTTACTTGTGTATTTGCCTCTGCTGATCTCCCTAAGCTATATTAGCCTCTATCAGACCGTACTGCCGCCATCTTCCCTGCGAGGGCTGTGATCTGAACTAGCTTTTCAGCCTCATTACTTCATATCAGCCGAGCTAGGCTTTGAACTGAATGTTTTCTGTAAGGCTGACAACGTCTCTTCCCATGGCACAGAGTCCGTTCTCCCAGCTCTCGTCCTCCGGGCTGCCTGCCCTCACTTTCAGGTGGCAATTCTTTATACTCCAGACGATGAGCACATTTTGTGCCGTCTGCACCCTCTCACTAATGAGCTCTCCACTGAAGCCATTATGGGACGTCCTTGTAAGGTGATCATTATTATCTGGCAGGATTACACATTATGAAATATTCTACCCACTTAACATCTGTTCTTTTATCATCAGCAATGGCCTCTACCATACAAGACACAATTTAAAGGGTAACTCCAACTAAACAGCTACATGCAAAATTTAAACTCATATATAAGAAATGTTTGACCTAGTAATATATAAAGCAATGCATTCATTCATAATCCACCCACGCTTACTGTGCTTAAATCTCTATTCCTGTCACGCGTGACACGACCGAGGGAGTGACGTTATCAATCCCCCGGGTCTCCTGCACTGCTGATTTCATATCATTGGAGTGCAGGCAAGGTGACTATAAAGGGACCCTTTGCAGAGACACTGTTGCATTGACCTGTCACACTGGGGAGTAATAATAAAGCATTGAGGGTGGTTTTCACCAAACATTCACAGGTGGTGAAATCAATTACTGGTTTTTAACTGTCACACCCTCCTAGTCAGCTAGGGGGAGTTAGACTCCAGTTGTTAGCAAGGAGGGCTGAGTAGCAGCCTGGGTGTGATAGCTAGCAGGGATCAAATTATGGTCAGACCTGAGGGGCTCTGCAGACCAGCCCTCTGCTCTAGAACTTTGGAGAAAAGTCTAAAATAAGTGGGTGGATCTGAGGAGCGGCTAATCTGTACGTTCGGAGGTTCCTGGCCAATCCCCAACAGGAGGCTTGGCAAGGGGCCAGGACAACCTTTAACCTCCTTGGCGGTTTTCCCGAGTGTAGCTCGGGGTAGAATATCTATACCAAGAACGGTAACCTCGAGCTACACTCGGGCTTACCATGCAGCGTTCTCTGGGGGTCCCTGCAGCACTTACCTTGTCCTTCGCTCCCACGATGGGTCCCCTGCAGCGTCCCCGTCCATCTCCTCCGGCGGATGCCGGCATCTGGCTTCCGTGTTCCGGTCCCTGTGACTTCGGAACGTTTGGGCGGCGGAACCGGCGGGAAATTTGAAATTTTTAAAAAATGACATTTTTGCTGTCATTGCTTTTTCACTGCATTTCACATACATTTTGTCCCCACTGCTTTGTCCAGCGCCCTGCCTGCATTTTGACTGTTCTTTCTGCCTGGAAACTTAGAAAAGTCCATGGCGTCCAAAAAGCGTCCCTTTACGTCAAAAGTGGTTTTAGAACAGCGATAGTAAATCAGAACCACTTGCAGAATTGAGTGATAATGATTTATGGGGAAATTCGTCATCAGACACTGAAAACGATTTTGCGACTTTGCTCAGCGATGTGCGAATTTGCCTCTGTATTTCAAATTTCAGTGTTTTTGGTTTGTTTATATTTTTGAATTAAATTTATTATTATTATATTATTATTTTTTATGATTATTTATTAAATTATAATTTATGATTTCGTGTTTCAAGTTTTATAATATCCAGAATGTTTAATAGACTCTTTTTCGAACAGATTTCAGTGAGTTATTCCTAAAAATTACAGCCTACAATAAAAAACTACATATTTCCATGCAAAAAAATGGTACCGCTTTCAGCACAAAATTCCTGACATAATCATACCGCCAGGGAGGTTAAGAGTAAGGAAGCCTGCTCAGTGGCAAGCGAGTTCAGGTGGAGGATGTGAGGCTGAAAGACAGGAGCCTGTGAGGGGGTCCAGATGGAGAGGGGCTCACCTACAGGCAGTGGAGCTTGGAACGAGGACCATCATTGGCCCCCAGAGTGAGGATCACCTGTGTAGCAGGGAAAAAGCGGCCCAGCTAGAAGGCTTAGTAGCAGCAACAAACCCACCAGCTGCACAGAAGGACTGAGTGAGTAAACCTGCACACCCTGGGTCAGAAAGGGGAAGGAAGCTCTCTGTCAGGAAATGCCTGCTAGTAGTCCAGGTAAAGCTCCGTGGCGTACAAATATGCGCATGCGCAGGGTTCTGGTGAGCTGAACAGATGTGCGGGCTCCTGGACAGAGGCGCGCATGGCTGTGCTCGTGCATGAGCACGCGCACTCGTGGGTGCACGCCTGTCCCTAATGCTGGCACCAAGAGGGCTATTTAAACTGGCTGCTGTGGTTACCTCGTTGCCGTATGGTCTTTTCCCCTGCTCTTGTTCCTGCATTCTGTGATTGTTCCCTGTTGCCAAAACCAGCTTGTTTCCTGACTTCTGATTGATCGCCTCCTGCCCTGACTACCGGCCTTGGATTGCTCTTCTGCCTGCTCCCGCTTGATTGACCTCCTGTTGCTGAACCTGGCCTGTGACCCGACTATTCTCCTGCCTGCCGTCTAAGCCTGATCTGTCTCATCTAATACCGAACCCGGCTCGTCTGACTCCGCTTCTCTCTACACGGTGCTCTTGCATCCATCCATCCAGCATGGATACATCTGCACCCTGCTCTGGTCTGCTACTCATCAGTCCAACCGCTATCTCCGGACAGATCTCAGGCCCTCATACCCCACCGTGCTCTTGCGACCGCTGTCCCACTCTCAGCAGTCCCTGAGCCGGAGTTGTACAAGAGGTCTGCCTCTTCACGTCAGGCTCACTACCCAGGTACATGACACTCTCTAGTGGGAAACTGGATTAGCTGCCTACCCAGGACTGTTTCACTAAATTTGTGGCAGACACTAGATCCCCCGCTCAGGGATTTCTCCAGACAGCTGGGTAAAACCACTAAGTTATCTTTTATTAAAAATAGACAGGTACTTACAGAGGTGGATTAAAAAACAGCATGAAACAGCATATAGCAGTGCCTCGCCAGCATCCACTCGGCAAGCGTAATGATGTCACCGGTCAAACCCTGCCCCATGCGTTTCACTGTCAAACAGCTTCATCAGGGGACAGGACACATTAAAAACCCTTACAGGTCATCAATTTAGAGTCAACCATGAATAATGGGCCTAGAATTATTGCTCTCACTCCAGCATGCATGGCAATATGTGTATGTAAGTACGAGGGGGCAGGGTTTTTTTTTTTTAAGGGAAAGTTTGAGTGTTAAGCAGGGGTGGACTGACCATTTGGAAACTATGGCACTGCCCGAGGGCCCGGGGTCAGTAGGGGGCCCCAGGAGATGCCCCTGGTACCTTTTTCATAGGCTTTTTTGAGTTTGGGCAAGGTCACAGGGGCCCCATGATCCCCTATTGCCCGGGGGCCCCATGAGTTGTCAGTCTGCCCCTGGTGTTAAGAGGTGACTTCCATGTTTTACAGCGTTTTTTTCCCTAAAACTTTATATCACGTTAGGGGACCATAAGTTGCCCATGTGATATAATGTTGTTGTGACAGGTTCTCTTTAGAGAGACATCAGGTGTCTGATAGAACCCAAATGTCTCACCTGCCCTTTATTGAAGCTAAATGAGTTCAGGCCATGGTCCATTAGCTGCTTCTTTGGGCGCAACGGCCCAGGAAAGTGACAACTAATCCCGGAAGTGATGTAATATATTCTGGGTTCTTACTAGGTAGAGGAGATCAATGAACGGATGTTCGCTGGTATCACTCCCCTCCATCTGCAATGTGGATCTTGTGCCCAAAGGTGGCACAGCGGAGCCTCGGATGCATGGTGGGGGTAAGCTATCTGCGATAATTCTTCCCAATGACCACAAGTGTAAGGAGCATTCTTCCCACTGACCATCACACTAATGTATCATGTGTTCAGGGGCGGACTGACCATTTGGAAACTCGGGCACTGCCCGAGGGCCTGGGGTCAGTAGGGGGCCCCATGAGATGCCCCTGGTACCTTTTTCATAGGCTTTTTTGAGTTTGGGCAAGGACACAGGGGCCCCGTGATCCCCTATTGCCCGGGGGCCCCATGAGTTGTCAGTCTGCCCCTGCATGAGTTGTATAGTAATTTTTATCATGGGTTCCCTGAGACCAGAGTTATTTCAAGAGTTCTTTCAAGAGTTCTACGGTCTTCAAAAGGCTGAGAAAGGCTGGGCTGGGGAGATGAAAAGATAACCATATCAGATGGGATAAAAAGATCTCAGAGCTTTGTATTAGTGACGAAAAGGTCTGTTTTACTATCTTCTAGAAAAATCACAAAATATAGTTTATTCTAACTCTGAGAAAAATTGAGCAAGGAAGTCTAAGTCTGCTCCCCGCCTGGGAATCGGCAGCCTGTAAGCCTTTGTGGCAAGCCACTGATATAATATATTTAGACCTTAATTCGCAAGCAGCCTTCTCTCCGGTTCCAGGGAAACCCCAGAGTGTCAGAGCCACTTACCTGCCACAGGGCATAAATTCTGACAAAATGACAGATTTTAGCCTGTAATACTTTATTCAAGGGAGAAAAAAAGGGCTTTGGGGTTTTAAATATTTCATGATCTCTTAAAAAATGTGCTTTTCCTGTCCTATGAATTTTCTAAGATAGACCCTGCTATTTAAGCTTCCACGCTCCTGAAAATGTATGTTTATCGCATTACGTCCGTTTAGTTTTTCCCAAAATATAACATGGTTTAAAATACTCTTGTTAAAATGCATTTGAGTTTATTTAATGTGCATCTAAACCCAAGAAGAAAAATGTAATATATTGCAGCTAGAAGGATAGGTTCACCTTTAGGAACATTAATACATGTTACACCTATATTTATTTATTACCTTTAGCATGTTCCTGAGCACTCCACCCCTCACCCCCTGAGCGCTCCCCTCTTGACAGTGTGCAGGGGTTCTTCTCCCCTGCAGCCACTGTCACCTTTAAAATTGATGTGGCTGTGAGGGTCTCTGCCAGGGGTGGATTTGGCCAGGGGGCAGGGTGGCAATTGCTCTCCAGACATCTCTGGTGCCTCGTAAAAAGGCAGCACCGCTTCCGCCGCAGACATGCCTAAAGGCTTCCTGGTGAAGAGGAGTAAGTTATCACTGTTGGTGTCCTACCAAGTGCAGGATGAGGACAAGGACGGAGTGCAGGCCACCCCCCCTCCGAAACTGATGGTGTATGCTATGTCTGAGCGTGCCCACCAGCCGGCCAGCCCTGACCAGGCCACCCCAGCCCCCCCACCCTGCAGCCCCTGGCCAGCCAGTTTAGGAGCACAGAGTCAATGTAGCAGGCGCTGTCCAGTCCAGGGGCGGACTGACCATTTGGAAACTCGGGCACTGCCCGAGGGCCCGGGGTCAGTAGGGGGCCCCATGAGATGCCCCTGGTACCTTTTTCATAGGCTTTTTTGAGTTTGGCCAAGGACACAGGGGCCCCATGATCCCCTATTGCCTGGGGGCCCCATGGGTCGTCAGTCCGCCCCTGGTCCAGTCTGACCCTCCTGGTGAGCAGAGAGTACCTGGAACGGAGCTTCAGCCAGGGATGGGGGACGGGAGGAGGTAGGAAAGAGGGAGAGTGGGAGGGGGACTAAGTCGGTGCACCATGGACCTCTGGGTTGTACATGCCCCCTGGGTCAAAAACTGCCACTAAGCCCCTGGTCTCTGCCCCCACACAGCCATGTCATTCATTCACAGAGATATGTGAATGAATAAACTGCAAGTCCCACTTTCCACCACAGCTCGTGAACTTGTAGTTTTTAAGGTATTACCAGTGCTCTGATTAGCACTCTTGTAGTCCTTTGACACTTCCTACAGCTCTGCAACTGAAAGTCCATACAGAGCTACGGGCAGAGAGCTGGAGGAAGTGTCTGCAGGTGCCTGACATTGCACCCACAATCCTCTGTTCTTGTACTCTCTGATCTCTGTGAGAGAAAATAATTAAAGGGTACACCAGTAAATTACCTAAAATGATTTTACATAACATGAAAAATATCCGACTGGCGGAGACAGGTGTTTCCGGAACTGTGGTCTATGTGGGGACGTCTTACACATTTAGTGGTCGTGCCCACGACTGATTGGCTTCTGGTCTAGGGTCTTTGGTTTGCTTTAAACGCCATTTCATATTACGGTCCGTAGGGATGCAAGGGTGGCCCTCCTGCATTGCCCAATTTTGGGCCTGTCTAGGTCTCAACAGAAATTGGCATCCTAACTATTCATTTCAGCTAAACGTACTATAGCTCAAGCTTGGAGAACCCCTTCGGTAGTCTTTCAAGGGGTGAGGACTGGGATGAATGCTATGTTGGTCAATGAGCAGATGTCTAGCATTCTTCATGATTCTCATCCGAGATTCCTTAAGGTTTAGGAATCTTGGATATGCTATTCCTTACCATCCCTGCCTCCTACTAGTTATGGCATCCTTTAGTCGCTGCTGGTGCTAGCCCCAGGTCCTGATCCCTTTAGCTTCCCTTTTTTCATGTTTTCTTTCTGATTCCCTTTTGTTTTCTTTTCTTTTTCTTCTCTTCTAACTTCCTTTTTTTTCTCCACTATTATGTTGGATTACTGCTGCTATTTGGTGCGGCTGTTTGCCGTCTCTTCTTGATATCATCGGAATTTTTGTTATTTGACTAACACCAGTCAGCAGGATATCTCTGTTTATATGTTATTGTTCTGCTCTGCCCCTGCGAGGGCGTATTTTGAGCTTGCTATGTTGTTAAAACTCAAAACTTTCTTAATAAAAAATATTGAAACAGAAACAGAAAAATATATCTTATATTAGGTCCTCATTGTCCCACAGCTCCTGTATACACTAAACCTTGCCGTGCAAACCACCACCCAACCTCATGCTATTTTTGACACCCTCTTGAATTTTAGCCCAGAAAATGGGCATTTTTAATTTTTCAGATCCGATTGATTTAATTCTTTAAAGTTTGGTGCACCCCTGCCAAACTGAATCCAGGGCTTTTCAGATCATCATTAGTTAATAAATAATAAAAAAAAGCACACACATCAAACATTTAAAACAGATAATGTCTAAATAAAAAGCTCAATGTTTCATTTTCTGCGTTTACTCTTGTTTTTACAGACCCTGTCTTTATGTTTCTCCATTCATTTTAAGTTTTTGTTCAATTTTCTTACTGGGCCTGTGTTGGGAATAGGACTGTCAGTTGACGTGTCCCGACCCATTTAATCGTTATGAACTTTCAGTTCTCCGCTGGCAGGTTTGACATTTTGGGCAATTTTTTTTTCTAGTCACTTAAGCATTTTCCTCTCAACCTCTGTCATCTTTGGGTGACCTTAGCAGCAAGCCAAATTACTGTACCTCCAAATACTGATAATATCAACATGCCATCTTAGAGGCACAACAACATCTCTCTCAAAGAAACACCAGGCTCAAAACAAATACACCCATAATTTCCATCATTCATAGGAATGTATAGTGGTTTTATAAATATACAGTATTTTCCTTATTTATTATGGTCAGAACTAGACAATAAAAACAGGTTTGTTTTTGGTAGTCAGGTAAATATAAAGTATTAGTTTCTTTCTTTTAAGTCTTTTGTCTTCAGAGCACAATAGCTAAAGCTGACATTTAAATACACCATTGAATGGCTCAGGAATGACTTGTTAGCTTCCTTCTCTCCTTACCTGCTCTATTCAAATGGTCAGTAGAGAGCAGGGGCGGACTGACAACTCATGGGCAATAGGGGATCATGGGGCCCCTGTGTCTTTGCCCAAACTCAAAAAAGCCTATGAAAAAGGTACCAGGGGCATCTCATGGGGCCCCCTACTGACCCTGGGCCCTCGGGCAGTGCCCGAGTTTCCAAATGGTCAGTCCGCCCCTGGTAGAGAGTGATAGTCCAAAGGAAAGCATAGTGCTCTCTAAGTTCTCTGTCATGGATGCACCTTTCAAAAAAAAAAAAAACTTGTGTAGCACACTCCTAATCAGCTAGGGGGAGCTACATTCTAATTTTTAGCTAGGAAGGTTGAGCTGCAGCCTGGGTGTGATAGCTAGCAGGTGTAAAATTGTGGTCAGAGCTGAGAGGCTCTGGAATTTCCCCATGTTCAGAACTTTGGAAAAAGGTCTAGAAGCAGTGGACTGATCTGAGGAGTGACTGTTCTATACTCTTAGAGGATCCTGGCCAATCCCCAAAAGGAGGCTTGGCAAGGGGCCAGACCAAGAGTAACTGAGCTTGCTCAGCAGGGAGCAGTGGGAAGGAGAAGAGCTGAGGGGGATGTAATGCCTAAAGACAGGAGCCTGTGAGGGAGCCTAGATGGAGAGGGTTCACCTACAAGTAGAGGACCTTGGAAGGAGGAAAGCTCGGGACCTCACCGGCCACCTAAAAGAGGACCACCTATGAGGCTGGGAAGGAGCGGCCCACCTGAAAGGCCTGGTAGCAGCCACTGACCCACCAGCAGCAAAGGAGAAGGACTGAGTGAGTAACCTGCACTCCCTGGGCCAGATCAGGGAAGGAGGCAATTTAGTGGGAAACTGGATTAGCCTGTTACCCAGGACTGTTTCACCATTTATGTGGCAGTCACTGGATCTCCTGCTCAGGGATTCATTCTTTCTTAGTTCCAGTGGGTATCCCATACACCCCTTACCCTATCCAAGTTACAATCCCCTAATGAAATCACAAAAACAAAGCTCAAAAACTGGTCACTGACTCCTGAATGCAAGTTTATGTGAAAATGTATGTTGCCTGGTTGTGAAGGACTATAGGTGAACCCAAAATTTCAGAAACTCCTAAGGGGGTAGTGCTACACGTCATATAAATAGCAAAAACAAATACTGTATGAAACAATGGTTTAAAAATGTATATATTGAAAATGTATGTCAAGCCAAGACTTTTTTTAATGTTGGATGAAGGAAGAGTTAGAGCCCTTGTCAAATTTTTACTGCTATCAATGAGAACATTTTCCTCACTCTCTGCCCTGGCGTCAACGGTTTTACTGGATAGGAAGTGAGATGGACTCTAAAAGAGCGACACAAACTGAAACAACAATCTATTAGGGGTTCTAGCCTTCCTCTACTCTACAAAACGTCTACAGTATAAGGGCCAGGTTGCTGTTGAGATCTGATGACCACAGATACTGTATGCGTCACTTTTTGTAGTTACCATTCATGGATATTTTATGTTTGCTGCTACTTGGGTGTCCAAGACTTATGTACCAGAATTGGAGGCACTGGACCCCTAACAGGAGGCCATTCCCTAGTGAAGGTGAGCTAAATATGGGATTAGTCAAGGTTGATAGCCAAAGTCATTGCTAGGGGTAACAAGTATAAACTGAAGGGCTGAATCATTAACAAAGTCAAGGTAAGGGTAGCAGTGTCCTACAAAGAATAGGTCATGAAAATGATCAAGTACAGGGAGTCTAGCAGGTCAGGGATAACAGCCAAAGAAGGTCTCAGGGATTTGGACTAGTCAGGACAGAAAAGTCAAAACAAACTGGGAGACGAGGACAGGAACAGGACCTAGGCTATGACTATTTTAAAGAAGAAGTTGCCTTTTCTAGTTTACTTAAAGGCAGTTAAGTGTATAAAGTATAGGTGTATTCATTGTGTATCCACAGAAATAGAGGAACAGTAAAACGTAGCCACGGTTAACCTACAGGTTAAGTACTACAGATTGAACAACAAGTTAAACCTCTATGGTGTGAGAAAAGTGCAACAAAAAGGAGAAGCAAAATTAGAATCAAAACTTGTGAGCTGCTATGTCAAATTCTCTGTGCCAAACCACAATACAAATTAGCAGATCGCCAGCACCTTACACATACTCATACAAGTGTGCCTATTACATATATTACCAAAATGTGCCACGCTCTACTTTTTTCCAGTATACTGTAAAAATCATAAATATGTATAATTTCACTCAAAATAAAAATATAAGTGCAATACAGTGGGGCAAAAAAATATTTAGTCAGCCACCAATTGTGCAAGTTCTCCCACTTAAAAAGATGAGAGAGTCCTGTAATTGGCATCATAGGTAGACCTCAACTATGAGAGACAAAATGAGAAAAAAAATCCAGACAATCACATTGGCTGATTTGGAAAGAATTTATTTGCAAATTATGGTGGAAAATAAGTATTTGGTCAATATCAAAAGTTCATCTCAATACTTTGTTATATATCCTTTGTTGGCAATGACAGAGGTCAAACGTTACCTGTAAGTCTTCACAAGGTTGGCACACACTGTTGCTGGTATGTTGGCCCATCCTCCATGCAGATCTCCTCTAGAACAGTGATGTTTTGGGGCTGTCCCTGGGCAACACGGACTTTCAACTCCCTCCAAAGGTTTTCTATGGGGTTGAGATCTGGAGACTGGCTAGGCCACTCCAGGACCTTGAAATGCTTCTTACGAAGCCACTCCTTCGTTGCCCGGGCGGTATGTTTGGGATCATTGTTATGTTGGAAGACCCAGCCACGTTTCATCTTCAATGCCCTTGCTGATGGAAGGAGGTTTGCACTCAAAATCTCACGATACATGGCCCCATTCATTCTGTCCTGTACATGGATCAGTCTTCCTGGTCCCTTTGTGGAGAAACAGCTCCAAAGCATGATGTTGCCATCCCCATGCTTCACAGTAGGTATGGTGTTCTTTGGATGCAACTCAGCATTCTCTCTTCTCCAAACACGACGAGTTGTGTTTCTACCAAACAGTTTAATTTTGGTTTCATCTGACCATATGACATTCTCCCAATCCTCTTCTGGATCATCCAAATGCTCTCTAGCAAACTTCAGACAGGCCCGGACATGTACTGGCTTAAACAGGGGGACACGTCTGGCACTGCAGGATCTGAGTCCCTGGCGGCATAGTGTGTTACTGATGGTAGCCTTTGTTACGTTGGTCCCAGCTCTCTGCAGGTCATTCACTAGGTCCCCTCGTGTGGTCCTGGGATTTTTGCTCACCGTTCTTGTGATCATTTTCACCCCACGGGGTGAGATCTTGCGTGGAGCCCCAGATCGAGGGAGATTATCAGTGGTCTTGTATGTCTTCCATTTTCTAATTATTGCTCCCACAGTTGATTTGTTCACACCAAGCTGCTTGCCTATTGCAGATTCAGTCTGGTGCAGGTCTACAATTTTGTTTCTGGTGTCCTTCGACAGCTCTGTGGTCTTCACCATAGTGGAGTTTGGAGTGTGACTGTTTGAGGTTGTGGACAGGTGTCTTTTATGCTGATAACAAGTTCAAACAGGTGCCATTGATACAGGTAATGAGTGCAGGACAGAGGAGCCTCTTAAAGAAGAAGGTACAGGTCTGTGAGAGCCAGAAATCTTGCTTGTTTGTAGGTGACCAAATACTTATTTTCCACCATAATTTGCAAATAAATTCTTTCCAAATCAGCCAATGTGATTGTCTGGATTTGTTTTCTCATTTTGTCTCTCATAGTTGAGGTCTACCTATGATGCCAATTACAGGCCTCTCTCATCTTTTTAAGTGGGAGAACTTACACAATTGGTGGCTGACTAAATACTTTTTTGCCCCACTGTATATGTATACATCCACCATATAAATAACAGAAAAGTGTCCATATATGATTCTTCAAATTCTTGTATTCACTTTAATATTATATATCAGGGGCGGACTGACCATTTGGAAACTCAGGCACTGCCCAAGGGCCCGGGGTCAGTAGGGGGCCCCATGAGATGCCCCTGGTACCTTTTTTCATAGGCTTTTTTTAGTTTGGGCAAGGACACAGGGGCCACATGATGCCCTATTGCCCGGGGGCCCCATGAGTTGTCAGTCCGCCCCTGTTATATATTCAGTGCTTCTTAATCCACCTTCAGTCTCTAAATTCACTTCAAATCTTTTACCTTAAATGTAGGACCAAACCGTTAAGTGAGGTCATAAAAAAACCTTTGTCCTTTTAATTGGGCCAAGTGTGGATGGGATGGATCCAGCTGAATAGGATCGCCTTCGCTCATCTAGTGGCTCTTCTCCATCGGTGGGTATGTTAAGAGAATAACCAGATCAGAGTGCTTTATCCTTATACACTCATTTATTAATATAAAATTCACATGACCAATATACAGAAGCGCTTTGTGCAATAGATTGCCTCCTAAATTATTAGCAGTGGTGATATCCTGTGTGCAGCCAGTTGGTGTCA
Source organism: Staurois parvus (assembly GCF_062004578.1). Lineage (NCBI taxonomy): Eukaryota > Metazoa > Chordata > Amphibia > Anura > Ranidae > Staurois > Staurois parvus. Next base: position 5,745,805 of record NW_028317980.1, on the reverse strand, counting down.
CTATAGAACCATCGAGCGTCGTGATGTCAAAGCCCCTCCCCTACGTGTTACGCCACCGGGTCACGTGGCTTCATCAGGGAGAATCATTTTGTCCTGTCACTTAGCTCTAAATAGACAAGAATCCATTTAAGATACAGCAAAGATGAATGCCAAGGTAATGATCCCTCATTATTTTACATTGTTCACATTCTCAATTACATAATCTAGAAACCCCCTAAATGGAGAAAAATATATCTACAATTAAACTTGAGGCCACTAAAATATGACAAAAAAATATTTTTTTTTTCATTGCCAGTTTATAACTTGAAATGTATGAATGTAAGAATTAAAGTCTAGTCATTCAAATACTATGTAACAAATGGTAACAAATGCAAAACAGGAAAAAAAAAATCCAATAAAAAAAAAAATGAAATTTAAAAAGAAAACCATCATCTTACAATGTGTTTTGTATCTCTTCATGTAACACAGTAGGCCACAATTAAAAAGAATACAATGCCTATGACGCTAGTGTTTTTGATCAATAATAAAATAATGAAAAACATTCATGTGTTACATTATAACATTACAATACGATTTTCATTATTCAGTAAATGAATGAAAAGTCACAAATGAACCACAGGCATATGTAACAGCACTTGAAATTCCAGCTTGTACATCAATTTAGCAAGTCTGGAACATTCATTTTCCGTATGATGGGGACAGGTCACCCCATGCTAGAGTATGCAAACTAATCTAGTTAGTTTTGTGGGGGTAAACATACGGCGAGGCAGAGAAGTTCCCCTAGAGGGACAAGACTGCTGTCACTACATGACAAGTTACATTACAAACCTTTAATACATTCTAGTATATGAGTGACCTTTTAGAGAATTGTAGTTATTAGCTAACAATATCCATTCATCTATTACCTGCCTCACCACCGAATTCCAATGCCTTAAAAATAAAAAAAATAATAAAAAAATCAGACGTAGAGAGGCTCGCCTTAGAAATAGAGAAAAATGATTTAACTAGTAAAAAGGCCTTGGGCACTGCAACCTAATTCAATTTTTTTCTCATTACGTGGCTGAGGTTGTAACCAGATGAGGCAGGCAGCTAAGAGACTCCAATGAGTTTATGTCTTAAAGCCAAACTAGCTACAGACGTGGGTTCCTATTGGGCCTTTGTGATCGTTTATTAATGTGACCATACTAGCTTTTAGGAAAACAGCAGGACACAAAATCAACTAAAGAATTTCAGACTTTTATTCTCTGTGAAAATGTGTTAGCAACATCCTGGATATTAATTAACAATATATACTGTATAGCCAAAACTATTGGGCCAGGCTTCAAATCATGTGATTCAGGTGTTCCAATCACCTCCACCTGGCCACAGTTGTATAGAATCAAGCGCCTAGGCATGCAGACTGCTTCTACAGACATTTGTGAAAGAATGGGTCGCTCTCAGGAGCTCAGTGACTCCAAGCGTGGTCCCGTGATAGGTTGCCAGCTGTGCAATAAATCCATCCGTGACATTTCCTGCTTACTAAATATTCCACGGTCAACTGTAAGTGGGATTATAACAAAGTGGAAGCAACTGGGATCAACAGCAACTCAGTCACCAAGTGGTAGGCCATGTAAAATGAAAGAGCGGGGTCAGTTCATGCTGAAGCACACTGTAAGGGATTTCCGGCAAGACGAATCGTGAACGGAAATGTGCGATCGCGCACACGCATGTGCACACTCACGGCGAAGATTGGCACCAGACGGCCTATTTAAGGAGTGTCTCTGCTCATGTTCAGTACTGACTGGTCTTCAGCTCCCCCATGTCCTGCTTGTTCCTGTATGATTCCTTTGTTGCTGACCCGGCTTGTTCCTCACCTGACTCTAATTGCTCTCCTAATACTGGTTCCTGACTTCGGCTCTGCTCCTGACCTTGGCTTTTCCTTCTGATTCTATACTGTGCTGCCCAATTGCTGATGACCCTGGCTAGTCCATGACATTGCTCCTGTCTCTTGTCCTCACTACCTGCCTTGCTCTGGTGCATGCCTGGCAATCTGCAAAGCCTGCTCTGCCTACTACTACTGTGCCAAGATCAGAGGATCATCAGCCTTCCAAGGATTTCATCAGCAAGAGCTGCAAACAACAACTACTGGCACTCTTGTTCCCCTGGGTCCTAGACTGTTCCTACTCCAGCGGGGTCAGGACTAGTGACACAAGTGAGGCCGACCTCGTCATTTCAGTCTCCCATCAGGTACGTGACAAGCACAGTGTGCAGAAGTCGCCAACTGTCTGCAGAGTCAATAGCTAAAGACCTCCAAACTTGTGATCTTCAGATTAGCACAACAACAGTGTGTAGAGAGCTTCATGGAATGGGTTTCCATGGCCGAGCAGCTGCATCTAAGCCTTATATCACCAAGTGCAATGCAAAGCGTCGGGTGCCGTGGTGTAAAGCACGCTACAACTGGACTCTAGAGCAGTGGAGACGTGTTCTCTCGAGTGACAAATCACGCTTCTCTGTCTGACAATCTGATGGAAGTGCCTTGGTTTGGTAGTTGCCAGGAGAAAGTTACTTACCTGAGTGCACTGTGCCAAGTGTAAAGTTTGGTGGAGGGGGGGTTATGGTGTGGGGACATTTTGGACAATTTCATGCTCACAACTTTGTGGTAACAGTTTGGGGATGGCCCCTTCCTGTTCCAACATGACTGCTCACCAGTGCACAAAGCAAGGCCCACAAAGACATGGATGAGCGAGTTTGGGGTGGAGGAGCTTGACTGGCCTGCACAGTCCTGACCTCAACCCCACAGAACACCTTTGGGATGAATTAGAGCGGAGACTGTGAGCCAGGCCTCCTCCCCCGACATCAGTGCCTGACCTCACAAATGCTCCTCTGGAAGAATGGTCAAACCTTCCCATAGACACCCTTCTAAACCTTGTGGACGGCCTTCCCAGAAGAGTTGAAGCTGTTATAGCAGCAAATGGCGGGCCAACTCAATATTGAACCCTACGGACTAAGACTGGGATGCCATTAAAGTTCATGTGCGTGTAAAGGCAGGCCGACCAATACTTTTGGCAATATAGTGTACATGATTTAACTTCGGTTGGCCGTATTTCAGCTGTTTTTTTAAAGCTTGATGAAAGGTCAATGAAAAAATGTGGCAAGCCAACCAAAGTTGTAGGTCCAAAAAAGAATGCCAATGACCAATGGAAATGAGCAATATTGATTATCAGACATCATTTTTTGCAATTTCTATTTTTAAGAAAATGGGGCCCCTGTGTCCTTGCCCAAACTCAAAAATGCCTATGAAAAAGGTACCAGAGGCATCTCATGGGGCCCCCTACTGACCCCGGGCTCTCGGGCAGTGCCCGAGTTTTCAAATGGTCAGTCCACCCCTGGTAACAAGCTTAGCCTGACTTGTGGATATGTGCGGTACCCTAGTCATGTAAGTTACGGCAATGTGCTAATTGGGTGAGTTCCCGCAATACACCACACTGGAAAAGTGTAAATGGGCCCTTTATATTTGCATACTTATTTAGCTGTACTGAGGATGTAAGTGTCTGACAGCTCCCAGCCTGCCTAGTACCTGACCTTGTTCTGATATTGCATGCCCTTTCCCAACTCCTCAGTGTGCACAACTGTATCAAATAACAGAGCCCTGTAGTTAAGAATAACCTAGAAAACCTCCGGCTTGTGTTAATCAGTACAGTTATGCACACTAGAAAGTGGCCAGACATTGTGTTTTGGGTTATTTAGCACAGTTATGCACACTAGGGTGCTGGCAGACAGTAGATGTTGGATTCTGTCATTTAGTATGGTTGTTCCCAATAGAAAATGTCCAGACTTTGCATGTTGGGTTCTATTGTAGTGTGGGCAGACAACTTGTGTCAGGATCAGTTACTTAGTACAGTTCTGCACATCAGGGTGCTGGTAGACAGCATGTGTCAGGTTCTATTACTTACTACAGTTGTGCACACCAGGGTGCTGGCAGACAGCAAGTGTTGGGTATTGTTATATTGCACAGTTGTGTACACTAGGGTGCTGGAAGAAAGTGGGTGTTGGGTTATTTTGATTAGTACAGTTGTGTACACTAGGGTGCTGGAAGAAAGTGGGTGTTGGGTTATTTTAATTAGTACAGTTGTGTACACTAGGGTGCTGGCAGACAGCAGGTGTGGGGTTCTGTTATTTAGTATGGTTGTGTACACTAGGGTGCTGGAAGACAGCTGGTGTTGGGTTCTTTTATTTTGCACAGTTGTGTACACTATGGTGCTGGAAGACAGGCGGTATTGGGTTCTTTTATTTTGCACAGTTGTGTACACTAGGCTGCTGGTAGACAGCATATGTTGGGTTCTGTTATTTTGCACAGTTGTATACACTAGGGTGCTGGAAGATAGTGGGTGTCGGGTTCTGTCACTTAGTACAGTTGTGTACACTAGGGTGCTGGCAGACAATGTGTGTTGGGTTCTGTTTCTTAGTACAGTTGTGTACACTAGGATGTTAGTAGACAGTGGGTGTTGGGTTCTGTTATTTTGTACAGTTGTGTACACTCGGGTGCTGGCAGACAGTGGGTGTTGGGTTCTGTTTCTTAGTACAGTTGTGCACACTAGGGTGCTGGAAGACAGTGGGTGTTGGGTTCTGTTGCTTAGTACAGTTGTGTACACTCGGGTGCTGGAAGACAGTGGGTGTTGGGTTATTTTGATTAGTACAGTTGTATACACTAGGATGTTGGAAGACATTGGGAGTTGGGTTCTGTTTCCTAGTACAGTTGTGTACACTAGGGTGCTAACAGACAGCTGGTGTTGGGTTCTGTTATTTTGCAGAGTTGTGTACACTCAGGTGTTGGAAGACAGCGGGTGTTGGGTTCTGTCACTTAGGACAGTTGTGTACACTACGGTGCTGAAAGACAGCTGGTGTTGGGTTCTTTTATTTTGCACAGTTGTGTACACTAGGATGCTGGTAGACAGCATGTGTTGGGTTCTGTTATTTTGCACAGTTGTGTACACTAGGGTGCTGGAAGACAATGGGTGTCGGGTTCTGTCACTTAGTACAGTTGTGTACACTCGGATGCTGGCAGACAGTGGGTGTTGGGTTCTGTTTCTTAGTACAGTTGTGCACACTTGGGTGCTGGCAGACAGTGGGTGTTGGGTTCTGTTATTTTGTACAGTTGTGTACACTCGGATGCTGGCAGACAGTGGGTGTTGGGTTCTGTTATTTTGTACGGTTGTGTACACTAGGGTGCTGGAAGACAGTGGGTGTTGGTTTCTGTTAATTAGTACAGTTGTGCACACTTGGGTGCTGGAAGACAGTGGGTGTTGGTTTCTGTTTCTTAGTACAGTTGTGCACACTTGGGTGCTGGTTGACAACATTTGTTGGGTTCTGTTACTTCCTTGCATTATGTACACTAGAGTGCTAGTAGAAGCTCGTTTTCAGCATGAGACAGGGGCGGACTGACAACTCATGGGGCCCCCGGGCAATAGGAGATCATGGGGCCCCTGTGTCCTTGGCCAAACTCAAAAAAGCCTATGAAAAAGGTACCAGGGGCATCTCATGGGGCCCCCTACTGACCCCGGGGCCTCGGGCAGTGCCTGAGTTTCCAAATGGTCAGTCCGCCCCTGCATGAGATCAGTCAGCGGACACAGCAAAAAGCCTTAAACCTCAAGGGGCCTCTCAACTTTGCCTCCCAGTTCCAGAGTTGTCCTCAGAAAAAACATACGACGCCATATGAAGGGGGCCAATGTACACCTTTCACGAGTCAGCCTGCACAAGCAACACATTCCCCCCCCCCCCCCAAAGTCTCTTTCTAAACCGTCAGCGGTATCATTCTTTTCATTGAAGATTTTCTTTCTATGCAGAAATCTCTCCATTGCTGAGAATGCACTTTCATTCCTCAAGGGCGATATATTAATCAAGGTCGAATCTCGGAGATGAATGCGACAAATGTAATTTGTTGAAGCCCAAATTCATCAAGGTGTTTTCAATTAAAAGTTAACATCTATTTGGGAAGGACTCCGGAAGAGGCGCCACATGGCGGCAGATCTATCATTTCTTTCTATATTATAAGCTGATCAGTCCGGCTCTGATAATTGTCACATCTCAGGTTGTATTAGTGGCTCTGCAGGCACCACCGAGCCGAGGTTCATTTTACTTCACTGAACGGTTTAGTGGGATCTGTACAACGATCGCGCTCAGACACCGAGATAATGATGCATTCGCTTTGTGGCCAATCCAGGTTTTTTTCTTTTTTTACAAACAGAAAAAATAAAACCATAACATATTACGGTTCATATATTCATGACGGATGGATTTGTTAACCACTTCCAGTCCGGACACTTCCACCCCCTTCCAGTCCGGACACTTCCACCCCCTTCCAGTCCGGACACTTCCACCCCCTTCCAGTTCGGACACTTTCACCCCCTTCCAGTCCGGACACTTCCACCCCCTTCCAGTCCGGACACTTCCACCCCCTTCCAGTCCGGACACTTTCACCCCCTTCCAGTTCGGACACTTTCACCCCCTTCCAGTCCGGACACTTCCACCCCCTTCCAGTCCGGACACTTCCACCCCCTTCCAGTCCGGACACTTCCACCCCCTTCCAGTTCGGACACTTTCACCCCCTTCCAGTTCGGACACTTTCACCCCCTTCCAGTCCGGACACTTCCACCCCCTTCCAGTCCGGACACTTTCACCCCCTTCCAGTTCGGACACTTTCACCCCCTTCCAGTCCGGACACTTCCACCCCCTTCCAGTCCGGACACTTTCACCCCCTTCCAGTCCGGACATTTTCACCCCCTTCCAGTCCGGACACTTCCACCCCCTTCCAGTCCGGACACTTCCACCCCCTTCCTGTCCAGGTCAAATTTCAGCTTTCAGCGCTATCACACTTTGAATGACAATTGCGCGGTCATGCAACACTGTACCCATATGAATTTTTTAGCATTTTTTGAGACAGATAAAGCTTTATTTTGGTGGTATTTATTCACCACTGGGATTTTTATTTTTTTTGCTACGTAAATTAAAAAGTCCAAAAATTTTGAAAAAAAGTGTTTTTCTTATAATATTTTGCAAATAAATAGTATTTCATCATAAATCTTGGCCGAAATGTATTCCGTTATATTTTTAGTGAAAAAAAAAAATAACCCAAATTAGTTTATAACCAAAATTTTAATTTTTAAACTTTTTTTTATATTATTTTTTATTTATTATTATTTTGTTTTTACATACTGTCACCCTAGCAGTACAGTGTCACCACGGTGACACTGTACTACTTGTGGGGGTGATGAAGATTTTTTTTTTTTCTTTTACACTGATTGCTTTTACACCCATAAAGGCTGTAAAAGCAATAATTTCTCCTTCTCACTGGCTGCATTCTTGCAGCCATTGAGAACTACTGAGTGAGCTGTGATTGGTCACAGCTTGTCACATGGTAGAAGGCTGTTGTGAATAGCCTTGTACCATGTGACCTCTGTGATTATTCACAGATTTCACACGTAGTAAGCAATAGTGTCAGAAGTGACATCTTGCTTACTACTCTGCATGTGATCGCTGATTGGCCAATCAGTGATCACATGATCGGGACCTCACACAGAGGTCCCGTCCGACGATCGGTGTTCCACTGTGTCTGGAGGACACAGCGGGCAATGGATCGCGGTGCTGCGCGCTCCCAGGGAGCGAGCACAAGCAGGGTGCAGGGAGGCTGTTTATAAACGGACACCCGACCCTGCAGTGCCACCGTCTGGCCGTTTATATACAACGGCCGGACGGGAGGTGGTTAAGGCTAGGTTCACATCCATGCACTTTGCGTTATATTCGTTTCTGCACTGCGTTTTGCGTTTCTGCACTGCGTTTTGCATTTTTGCACATGCGGGTTTGCCACATTTTTGATGCATTCTGCAGGGTTTTTTTTTTTACTTGTTGCTTGGCAGATTAAAATGCAAAACGCATCAAAAACGCGCCAGTACGCATAAAAAAATCACTACATGCTTTTCTGCAGCTTCTCTGTTGAAGTCTATAGAACCAAAAATGCAACGGGTGTGCGCTTTTTTTGGTGTGGATGCGGTGCCATTTGAGCCTCACATAATGTATGGCTCAAATTGCACCATGTAGAAATCGCATGTGATTTGCACAGAAATGCGGTGCAGTTGCTGTGTGACTCGTGTGTGCAGTGAGTTTTGCGTTGCATTTTTGCACCCATGCAATCCGATTCTAGTGTGGACTAAAAAAGGGTCCTGCACTTTTTTGCTGCAGATGCGGTGCGATTTGAGCCTCTCAAAATGTATGGCTCAAATTGCACCGCGCAGAAATCGTATGTGATTTGCACAGGAATGCGGTGCGGTTCCTGTGCAAATCACATGTGTGTGCAGTGCGTTTTTTGGTACGTTCTGCATTTTTGCATATGCATTTTTGTCACGTTTTGCTTTTTTGTTTTCTTTTACTTGTTGCTGGGCAGAATAAAATGCAAACACATAAAAAAACGCAGTACATGCTTTTCTGCAGCGTCTCCATTGAAGTCTATAGAACCAAAAACGCAATGGGTGTGTTGTGCGATGTGCAGAATCGGATCGCATAGGTGTGAACACCATCGCATGTGATTTGCACAGGACAGGGGCGGACTGACCAATTGGGAACTCGAGCACTGTCCGAGGGCCCGGGGTCAGTAGGGGTCCCCCTGAGCTGCCCCTGGTACCTTTTTCATAGGCTTTTTTGAGTTTGGGCAAGGACACAGGGGCCCCATGATCCCCTATTGCCCGGGGGCCCCATGAGTTGTCAGTCCACCCCTGGCACAGGAATACAGTCTGGTTCCTGTGCGAACCACGTGTGTGCAGTGCGTTTTACGTTTTCGCACATGCATTTTTGACGCGTTTTGGTTTTATTTATTTGTTGCTGGGCAGATTAAAACACAAAACACAAAAAATGTTCTACATGATTTTCTGCAGCGTCTCTATTGAAGTCTATAGAACCAAAATTGCACCCCGAAATCAGTTCGCAAAACGCGGTGCAATGTGCAGAATTGGATCACATAGGTGTGAACACCCATGCAATTTGATTCTGGTGCGGACTAAAAAAGGGTCCTGCACTTTTTTGGTGCAGATGCGGTGCGATTTGAGCCATACAAAATGTGAGGGGAAGGTAGCATTCTCAGCCAATCAGACTCTACTACAGTGCACATGTGCTGAAATGTTGTGTGCTGACAAGGGGCGGACTGACAACTCATGGGGCCCCCAGGCAATAGGGGATCAGGGGGTCCCTGTGTCCTCGCCCACACTCAAACCACACCCAAAAAAGCCTATGAAAGGTACCAGGGACATCTCACGGGGCCCCCTACTGACCCCGGGCCCTCGGGCAGTGCCTGAGTTTCCAAATGGTCAGTCTGCCCCTGGGGCGGACTTACCATTGGGGAACCCGGGCACTGCCTGAGGGCCCGGGGTCAGTAGGGGGCCCCATGACATGCCCCTGGTACCTTTTTTATTAGGCTTTTTTGAGCTTGGGCACAGACATAGGGGCCCCATGATCCCCTATTGCCCGGGGGCCCCATGAGTTTTCAGTCCGCCCCTGATACCAGCGTTATTAAAACGTCCCGTGTGCATGGAGCTGAAAACAACTGGATGTTTTTACAGCGGCTGTTTTTGGCGTTTTTTTCTACATCCAGTAAACTCCCAGCATGTTATCCTATGTGTCCATCCCCGGCATGTTATCCTATGTGTCCGTCCCCGGCATGTTATCCTATGTGTCCGTCCCCGGCGTGTTATCCTACGTGTCCGTCCCCGGCGTGTTATCCTACGTGTCCGTCCCCGGCATGTTATCCTACGTGTCCGTCCCCGGCGTGTTATCCTACGTGTCCGTCCCCGGCGTGTTATCCTACGTGTCCATCCCCGGCGCGTTATCCTACGTGTCCATCCCCGGCGTGTTATCCTACGTGTCCATCCCCGGCGTGTTATCTTATGTGTCCATCCCCGGCGTGTTATCTTATGTGTCCATCCCCGGCGTGTTATCTTATGTGTCCATCCCCGGCGTGTTATCCTACGTGTCCATCCCTGGCGTGTTATCTTATGTGTCCATCCCCGGCGTGTTATCTTATGTGTCCATCCCCACCATGTTATCCTATGTGTCCATCCCCGGCGTGTTATCCTGTGTGTCCATCCCCACCATGTTACCCTATGTGTCCATTCCCAGCATGTTATCCTATGTGTCCATCCCCGGCATGTTATCCTATGTGTCCATCCCCGGCATGTTATCCTACGTGTCCATCCCCGGCATGTTATCCTATGTGTCCATCCCCGGCATGTTATCCTATGTGTCCATCCCCGGCATGTTATCCTACGTGTCCATCCCCGGCATGTTATCCTATGTGTCCATCCCCAGCATGTTATCCTACGTGTCCATCCCCGGCATGTTATCCTGTGTGTCCATCCCCGGCATGTTATCCTCTGTGTCCATCCCCGGCATGTTATCCTGTGTGTCCATCCCCGGCATGTTATCCTATGTGTCCATCCCCGGCATGTTATCCTATGTGTCCATCCCCGGCATGTTATCCTATGTGTCCATCCCCGGCATGTTATCCTATGTGTCCATCCCCGGCATGTTATCCTATGTGTCCATCCCCGGCGTGTTATCCTGTGTGTCCATCCCCGGCATGTTATCCTATGTGTCCATCCCCGGCATGTTATCCTGTGTGTCCATCCCCGGCGTGTTATCCTATGTGTCCATCCCCGGCGTGTTATCCTATGTGTCCATCCCCGGCATGTTATCCTGTGTGTCCATCCCCGGCATGTTATCCTATGTGTCCATCCCCGGCATGTTATCCTATGTGTCCATCCCCGGCATGTTATCCTATGTGTCCATACACACACAGACTGTAATCAGTGTTTTTTGGCGGGGGGGGGGGGGAGTTTGGCTGGAAAAAAAAAACAGGACTAGTAGGTTTCTAGAGGAGTTTTTTAGTTGTGAAAACTCCATAACGCTGAAAGACATGGTAAAATGCAGCAAAACTGCGTTTTTGGACTTTTTTTAAGCAAAAAAAATGCACTAATGCAAAAACGCTAAAAAACCTCAAGTTTTTAACGTGACTTTATATAGCCAACGTTACCAGCGTTATTAGAATGCCCCGAGTGCCGAAAACAAATCACGCTCAATAAACATATCATAGAAAAGATAAAAAGGTGTAAAAACAAAAGACAAAACGTTCATTCATTGACCTTGTTTTGAAGTGGCTTTATATATATATATATAATGATGAATAGCGAAGAGCCGGAGCATCGTGCTTGCAGAAACAACGCAGGAAAATAAAAAATGTCCAAGACCAGGGGCCACCACGGCACATCCTCGATCTTGTGTGCACTCGATATAAACAGTATAACGGCAGGAATAGATTTGAACCTCCTGGAGGTTTGTTTAGAAAAGACATCTCATTTTTAACAGAATGTAAACCGATTTACCTGCAGATATTTTGATTGCAACAAAGGAAAAAAAAAATGTTATGAATAAAAAGAATAGCTCCGGTGGGAAGGAATACTTTTTCAAATGTTTCAAATAAACCGGTCATGTGAAAAAGTATGAGAAATTAGTAGGAGGGTTGCTGTTGGAGTGTCATGCTCACTCAATGGACTGGAAATAAATATGCGGAATAAAGTCAGAGAAAAGTCAGAGGTTCTAATTTGCATACATGCTCAGTGACTCAAGGCTCAGCTTAATATATAACGTGAATATACTGTATAGGTACAACAAGAAAAATGAGATATATGCTGTACACTCTGTATATTACAATACTAAACTCAAATCACAAGGATTTAACAATCAGGGTGTTCAGACGTATAGGATGAATGCCAAATTAAAGTGTTTCTAAACCCACAACAGTAAAATCAGTCTGTATATGCAGTAAAGCATGCTGGTTATACTCACTGTGGAACCTAAGGGGTTAATCCTCTGCACTGTGTAAAAAGGCTGTTTGATCCTGATTGCTCTGTTCTCCCCCTTGTTTAAGTGACTGTCTCTTATTTCCTGATAAGACAGACTGAACTATAGGCATTTTGCACATGCTCATTTTCGTATGTATTGTTAGAGAGGTTTTTATTTTTTTCCTGGCAGAGTGCATATGATCAGCATAGGGCCAATCAGCACTGTCCAGTCAGAGGTCAGGGGTTCTGCATCCTCCTAGAGCAGAAAGAGAACTCATCCTACAAGCTTTAGCTAGTGATTGGCTGGACACTGATAGAAGTCATAAGACTGCTATATACTGCTGATGAGAAAAGGTATTTTTGTTTTTGGGATTAATACTGTTTTAAAGTGTTACTAAACCCAAGACCCTGCATTCACTATATCTGGTCTCCCTGGACCCTGCATTCACTATATCTGGTCTCCCTGGACCCTGCATTCACTATATCCAGTCTCCCCGGACCCATCATTCACTATATCTGGTCTCCCCGGACCCTGCATTCACTATATCTGGTTTCCCCGGACCCTGCATTCACTATATCTGGTCTCCCCGGACCCTGTGTTCACCATATCTGGTCTCCCAGAGCCCTGCATTCACTATATCTGGTCTCCCCGGACCCTGCATCCACTATATCTGGTCTCCCCGGACCCTGCATTCACTATATCTGGTTTCCCACAGTACACATAACATGGAAATGCAATTATTTTAGTAAATATAAATTACTAAAATAATTGCATTTCCATGTTGTGTGTACTGTGGGAAACCAGATATAGTGAATGCAGGGTCCGGGGAGACCAGATATGTTGAATGCAGGGTCCGGGGAGACCGGATATAGTGAATGCAGGGTCCAGGAAGATCAGGCATAGTGAATGCAGGGTCCGGGGAGACCAGATATAGTGAATGCAGGGTCCGGGGAAACCAGATATAGTGAATGCAGGGTCCGGGGAGACCAGATATGGTGAATGCAGGGTCCGGGGAGACCGGATATAGTGAATGCAGGGTCCAGGAAGATCAGACATAGTGAATGCAGGGTCCGGGGAGACCAGATATAGTGAATGCAGGGTCCGGGGAGAGCGGATATAGTGAATGCAGGGTCTGGGGAGACCAGATATAGTGAATGCAGGGTCTGGGGAGACCGGATATAGTGAATGCAGGGTCCGGGGAGACCGGATATAATGAATGCAGGGTCCGGGGAGACCAGATATAGTGAATGCAGGGTCCGGGGAGACCGGATATAGTAAATGCAGGGTCCGGGGAGACCGGATATAACGAATGCAGGGTCCGGGGAGACCGGATATAACGAATGCAGGGTCTGGGGAGACCGGATGTAGTGAATGCAGAGTCCGGGGAGACCGGATATAACGAATGCAGGGTCCGGGTAGACCGGATATAGTGAATGCAGGGTCCGGGTAGACCGGATGTAGTGAATGCAGGGTCCGGGGAGACAGGATGTAGTGAATGCAGAGTCCGGGGAGACTGGATATAGTGAATGCAGGGTCCGGGGAGACCGGGTATAGTGAATGCAGGGTCCGGGGAGACTGGATATAGTGAATGCAGGGTCCGGGGAGACCGAATATAGTGAATGCAGGGTCCGGGGAGACCAGATATAGTGAATGCAGGGTCCTGGGAGACCGGATATAGTGAATGCAGGGTCTGAGGAGACCAGATATAGTGAATGCAGGGTCCTGGGAGACCAGATATAGTGAATGCAGGGTCCTGGGAGACCGGATATAGTGAATGCAGGGTCCGGGGAGACCAGATATAGTGAATGCAGGGTCCTGGGAGACCGGATATAGTGAATGCAGGGTCCTGGGAGACCGGATATAGTGAATGCAGGGTCCGGGGAGACCGGATATAGTGAATGCAGGGTCCTGGGGAGACCGGATATAGTGAATGCAGGGTCCGGGGAGACCGGATATAGTGAATGCAGGGTCCGAGGAGACCAGATATAGTGAATGCAGGGTCCGAGGAGACCAGATATAGTGAATGCAGGGTCTGGGGAGAGCAGATATAGTGAATGCAGGGTCCTGGGGAGACCAGATATAGTGAATGCAGGGTCCTGGGGAGACCAGATATAGTGAATGCAGGGTCCGGGGAGACCAGATATAGTGAATGTAGGGTCCGGGGTGACCAGAATAGTGAATGCAGGGTCCGGGGAGACCAGATATAGTGAATGCAGGGTCCTGGGTTTAGTAACACTTTAAAACAGTATTAATCCCAAAAACAAACATGTAATATATTGCAGCTCTTCAGTCCTTGTGGTGGCTGCATTGCTTTCCTTTTTTAAATTTTTTCCCCCTTTTTTTTTCACCTGGTGATTCAGCCAGCAAATTTGTTATTTTTCAATATCCTTTAATGGGCCAAGTTGTCCAGCAAAAGTGACACTTACAGATTTGAGACAAGCCACTCACCACTGACAGGCGTGCTTACAATGATCATCTTTTATTTATTAATGTAAAACCTTTATCCCAAAAGGGAAAAACAGTTGCTGTAATTATAAAGTGTTAGTTGGAGTTTAATTTGTTAGTCAAGTCCATCTAAATCTGCATTGAAAGCTGGCCATACACAAGTGAATTTTTGAATTATGGAAATTCTCAGTACATTCAATGACTTGACAAAGTTCATTGGAAAGTACTTACTTTTTTTTTTTTTTTACTTTTAACATTTGATTTTGGAATGAATGAACTTTCCCAAATGAAAACCACATGCACTGTTAGAAACTTTTGTAAAAAAGTTTACATCCTGCTTCTTTAACCCCTTGACGCCGAGCGCACGCAAATATGCATGCAATTAAAAAATACATATGTGCTGAGAGCGCGCGCCGTGCGCGCTCACAGCACACATGTCCATGACTCACGGAAAGGTCCCGATCTCCCCTTTCGATTGGGACCTTTTCTGATCATGTGATCGCCGTGACGGCAAATCACAGCGGTCACATGACCCTAAAACCCCACCCCGCCTCCTGGCTTCTGAAACTCCTAAAGGGCTGGGAGATGCGGGCGCAAAGTTGTTAAATATTCTTGTGCTTGCGGTAAAAAAAAAAGGCAGTTGGATCCCACTAATGATTAGAAAAATCAAACAAATTCTACTAGTGTATGGCCAGGTTCACACTACCTCTCCACAGCTTGACTCCATTGGTGGCTCCATTGCTTTTACAACCAAAATGGTGCCACTCTAGGACAGGAAGTGTACTACTGGTCAGATCAACAGGTGAGTAATAAAGTTAAAAAAGCAAAAAAAAAAAAAAAGAAAATTAATCCAGCCTTCACATATAAGAATTAGTAAATTGCAACATATTACCACTTTAAAAACATAAAAGTCAGCAAGTGGAAAGTGTCCCTTGTGTCCGTTTTAATGCCTTGGTTTTTATTGGAGTAACAACAGTGTACTTCAAAGCAGACTATGCAGATCATATCTTGTGTTTTTCTTTATCTTGTGCTTTTCTTGAAGGTACGTCCCCAGGGACGGACTGACAACTCATGGGACCCCCGGGCAATAGGAAATCATGGGGCCCCTGTGTCCTTGACCACACTTAAACCACACCTAAAAAAGCCTATGAAAGGTACCAGGGGCATCTCATGGGGCCCCCTACTGACCCCGGGCCTTCGGGCAGTGCCTGAGTTCCCTAAATGGTCAGTCCGCCCCTGAAAGTCCCACAAGCATGGAGAGGCCAGTTTGCCAGATTCTCCCTCAGGCTGCGAATTATCACTGTTTCCCACTCTGGAATCAGAAGCTGGAAATTTGCACAAGAAGATAATTAGCTTTTATATGTTGTCATAGTAATATACTCATCTAGTTAAACAACTTAGACAAGACCAATACCTTCTTTATTAGAAGCCTTTATTACATTGCCACCAGACCATCGGGGAGATTCAATAACGTTCCAGCAGTGCTGGTGGGATGGCCCTTTAAAATAGCGTGCGCCACTTTCAGAAATGCCTGAAGCTGTGCCAAAATATGCGTCAGATTCAGGTAGTTCTTCATAGTGTCACTCTTATAAAGTGGTGCTATTACTGCACCAAACTCCAAACAAATTATCTCCACTTCAGAAATAACATTGCATAAGTATGAAAGTCCACTGCCTCGAGATATACCATGTAGAACACAAACACAGAGAAACGCTCCAATGGTATAGTATAAAAGCAAGATCCTTTCATTTAATGAATGGACATTACTCACAGGCAAACGAGTATAAAAAAGCCCAATAGCTTGACCATGGATAAGCCTAAAGTGATCATAGACTCATAGATCTCCAGGGGCGGACTGACAACTCATGGGGCAATAGGGGATCATGGGGCATTGCCCGAGTTCCCCAATGGTCAGTCTGCCCAAGGGGGGCGCACTGCCCAAGGGCCTGGGGTCAGTAGGGGACCCCATGAGATGCCCCTGGTACCTTTTTCATAGGCTTTTTTGAGTTTGGGCAAGGACACAGGGGCCCCATGATCCTCTATTGCCCGGGGCCCCATGAGTTGTCAGTCCGCCCCTGCAGCAAACTGTTTTTTTTTTACTCTTGTGGGTTTAGTAACAATTTAATTGTGGGCAGCACAGTGGCTAAATGGTTAGCACTTCCACCTGGCAATACTCGGGTCATTGGTTCAAATCCCAGCTACAGCACCTCCTGCCTGGAGTTTGCATGTTCTCCCTGTGCCTGCGTGGGTCTCCTCCCACACTTCAAAGACATGCTGGTAGGTTAATTGGCTCCTGTCTAAATTGTCCCTAGTATATGTAAGTTAGGGACCTTAGATTGTATGCCCCTTGAGGGTTAGGGACTGATATGAATGTACAATATATATGTAAAGAGCTGTGTAAATTGACAACACTATATAAGGACCTGAAATAAATAAGAGTGTTTTTTTTTAAAAAATTTGTGTTTGAAAACCGCTGCACATTAAAAAAATGTGACATTAAAAAAATGTCAACACCCACCATTTTATTCTCTAAGGCCTCTGCTTAAAAAATATATAATGTTTGGGGGTTCGAAGTCATTTTGTAGCAAAAAGACTACAGATTTTTATATGTAGGAGAGAAGTGTCAGAATAGTTCTGGTCCTGAAGTGGTGAAATTGTATTTTTTTTATTAATAAAACTACAGCAATCAAAGGATGCAAAAAAACGGGAAATGTGCACGTATGGCAGAGAAGTATTGGATATATAATGTTTTTTTTTTTTCATGGGGCCCCATGAGTTGTCAGTCCGCCCCTGTTACCAGCGTTATTAAAATGTCCCGTGTGCATGGAGCTGAAAACAACTGGATGTTTTACAGCGGCTGTTTTTGGCTTTTGGCGTTTTTTTCTACATCCAGTAAACTTCCCCAGCATGTTGTCCTATGTGTCCATCTCCGGCATGTTATCCTATGTGTCCATCCCCGGCATGTTATCCTATGTGTCCATCCCCGGCATGTTATCCTATGTGTCCATCCCCGGCATGTTATCCTATGTGTCCATCCCCCGCATGTTATCCTATGTGTCCATCCCCGGCATGTTGTCCTATGTGTCCATCCCCAGCATGTTATCCTATGTGTCCATCCCCGGCATGTTGTCCTATGTGTCCATCCCCAGCATGTTGTCCTACGTGTCCATCCCCGGCGTGTTATCCTACGTGTCCATCCCCGGCGTGTTATCCTCTGTGTCCATCCCCGGCGTGTTCTCTTACGTGTCCATCCCCGGCGTGTTATCCTACGTGTCCATCCCCGGCGTGTTATCCTACGTGTCCATCCCCGGCGTGTTATCCTACGTGTCCATCCCCGGCATGTTATCCTACGTGTCCATCTCCGGCATGTTATCCTACGTGCCCAAATGGTCAGTCCACCCTTGGTGCTCTCACCACCTCCGGATTGTTGGTAACTAATGCTGTCGTGTCAATTCCGGTTTCGGTCCACGTCACTTCTGGTCACCGCACCATCACGCCCTGCTGCGTTTCGTCATTTCCGACTTACTCATATTTAGTTCATGTGCTGCCCTAGGCAACACTAAAATTGAGTGCCGCTCACCGCACCAGCACACCCCCCACCCAGCCCCCACCCGCTGCCACCACCGACCAACACACATCCCCCACCCTTCTCACCCACTGCAAACCACCCAATACATGTACCAATCTTAAAGAAGCAGCCGGACATCTTTGCACCCTCCAGCAGCGAGCAGCCTCTTCGGATCTCATGGCAGAGCTGACCAGGTCCCCATCTCTGCCAATTGTGTCCCTTCTTCCGGGGGGCAGCGCCACCCCCCCCTGAACATTGCCGCCCTAGGAAAATGCCTTGTTTGCCTTGCAGTAAATACACTGCTGAGAATGGCTCAGTATGTATGAGCATTTCGGGAAAGCATCCCTTTCACTTGGTATTCTGTCCCATTTTGTGGTTCTGCGGTATCTGAGTGCATTTAATTCTCAAGGCTCATTTCTTTACCTTGTTCGGTCCTAAGTAAAAAAAAAAATAAATAAAGAAGCGTTGGAGCGAAAAGTCGTTGACTTTGTTGAACGCTAAATGTCTAATTGCCAACATGTGCCAGCAGCCTCCCGCTATTTAAGCCGAGATCTAATTTCTTTGCTAGCTCATAGGGTCTAGCCACGTTTGCATAATTGTCAGTTCAAGCATGCGTCCAGTTAATTTAACACACATTAAAACCTATTACTGTTTTCGAAGTATGTCATTGAAACGACATACAAGGGTTTTTCCTTTTTTTTTTTGCTTTGCTTTTCAACTTTAGCAGGACGACTAAATGAAACCTCCACTTCACAGACCACAGTGTGATCTTGTAGAGCTGGAAGGATTGCACGGTCATCCAGTTTTAAAGAGAATAATCTCTCGCCTTTCTTAATGACGTCTTTTGAAATGCCGAGGTGAGGTTGAAGAAAGGGAGCCGTGATGAGGTTAGTGATACAGGGGATAGGAAGAACACCTGGTTGTGTTTTAATTGCTGTGATGTGTTCCTGGGGCATCGTCTTTCCCAGTGTTCCCAAAGACCTTCGTGATCTGCATGCATAAAGGAACCGGGGCCTCTCCATTTTATCCAACAGATCAAAAAGAACATAAAATGCCAAACATGAAACAAGAATTAGTTTTTAAATGTTTACAACATGCACAGATTCACACAAAAGGGCATTTTTGGAAAAGTGATTGATCTGCTGTTCCTTTGGCGGTTTTGGTCCCCAGACATTTGCTTTCAAAAACCCATTTGCCACCCTTATTTATCTGCTCATCATGCCTGGATTTCTAATTCTTTGATAGGAATCCCAGGTCTCAGTAACATTGTCCCTGTGTATGATACAGCCAGTGTTACCTTTCGCTATTCCCAACAACTGCATTCACATTTTGCGATTTGTAAACGTGTGCCAAATCGAACCCTGTTGTGCTCGTTTTTGTAACATATGCACAGTCAAACAAGTATAAAAAAGCCCAATAATTTGACCATGGATAAGCCTAAAGTGATCATAGACCATAGGTGCTCTCACCACCTCCAGATTGTTGGTAACTAATGTTGTCGTGTCAATTCCAGTTTCGGTCCACGTCACTTCTGGTCGCCGCACCATCACGCCTTGCCGCGTTTCGTCATTTCCGACTTACTCATATTTAGTTCATGTGCTGTCCAGGGGTGTGAAACTATTTCTTTGCGGGCCATGTCGGAATTATGGTTGCCCTCAAAATGCCAGTTGTATCTGTAAGACTATGCTCAGCCATGCAAAGCAGTGTGCAGGAGCTGATGAGGGGAGAACTGTTTTGTTTATAAACATCCCCCCATCGGAGATGCTCGGCAATCACCGGCTGTGGGCAAGTTATCACTGGCCAAGACCAAGTGATTGACAGCCACGGCCCCTAATGGCGCATTGGGTAGGGTGCGTATGGCTGTGCTATGCAGCGCCATACAAAGCAGTGTGCAGGAGCTGACGGGAGAGATTTGTATTGTTTACAAAGGAGGTCTCTCTCCCCCGTTGGAAATCCTTGGAGATCGCCAGGTGCCGGAGGGAAATCACCGGCTGCGACCCGGTGATTGACAGCCAAGGCCGCGAATGGCAGCGCGCGCCTCCCTACCCACAAATGCAAAATCACATATGTATATATGATTTTGCGCACCCGTGCTGCCTTGTAGCAGTACTTCTGCTATAGGGCGGAAGGGAAGCGGTTAAGAAGTTGGGCCGGAGGGGCTGTTGTGGTTGGAGAAGGACCATGCACAAAGAGGTGTAGTGTTGCACCTTAGTGGGGTGCCTCTTGGCGGGACCCTGAGACGGGACTATATAGTAAACAATTCCCCATCAACAAGCTAAAAGTTATGAGACACCACAACATAACCCTTAAAATCCTGCCGAATCTCAAAGAGGAACACATTTCACCAAATAACCCGTTGCACTGCCATGTGATTTCTGGAACAAACTGTACAAAATGAATTTGTATAACCGTACCATACATAGTAAACAGAATTATTGGTTAAATCAGTGGTTCTCAACCTTCCTAATGCCGTGACCCTTTAATACAGTTCCTCATGTTGTGGTGACCCCCAACCATAAAATTATTTACCCAGTAATTATAATTCATGAAGTGTCGTTTTACCTCCAATACTGCTGCTTTCAACACAGTAGTTGCTTTCTACACAGTAGCTGCTTTCAACACAGTAGCTGCTTTCTACACAGTAGCTGCTCATTACACATCAGAAATGTGTGTTTTCCCAATGGTCTTAGGCGACCCCTGTGAAAGGGTCATTCGACCCCCAAAGGGGTCGCGACCCACAGGTTGAGAACCACTGGGTTAAGTGAATCATCTGGTCTGATTATTGTGAGTGCAAAGTGACAGTGAAATCCTCCAGTGTATGGGAACGGGAAATGAAGTGTAAAACTATATGATAGCTTTAAGGGTAATAGGAAATAAGTGAAAGGAAGGAGAAGCAGCCATTCTGGAGAGGAGACAGTGGTGGTTGGTGACAAAGGTTCTGCCGAAGTGGTGGAATGGTGGCTGCATGGTCTACCCTTCTAAGCGGCATGGAGCCAAAGTCAGGGCCCGCTGTATAGCAGGGCCCTCCTATGGACTGGTTCTGCACCACAAGTGTGCGAGGACTCACAAAGTATACAGCAGCATCCCTCCATGCCCACCATCCCTGCATGTCTTATGCCTTGTACAGACAATGAGAAAATCAAACAAAAAATACCACCTTCAGAACGATCGTCCGATAATCTGCTCGTTAGTACACAGCTTTCGAGAGCCATCATGACAGTTCAAGAGGAGTTCCACCTGAAAAAAAAAAAGTCAGCAGCTACAAAAACTGTAGCTGCTGACTTTTAAAATACAGCCACTTACCTGTCCCTTGGTCCTGCGTTGTCCTCACCACCGCTGGTTTCACCGGCTGTCTTCTCTCCCTGGTGCTGCCATCTTCAGTGTGGGCTTCACAGCCGGGTGCCCACTGCGCATGCGTGAGAAGCACTGTGCTTTGTGAACGGCCCCGTAGTCTTCTGGGACTTGTCAAGTGTCCCACAAGACTTCGGGGAGAGAGGGGGGAGAACAACTTCTGCTTCCAATTGCCTTAGATGATCGCAGTTGAAGTGGCAGCGGGCACCTGTCAAATTTGGGTACCCGCTCCCCAAAGGTGCCAATCCTTAATGGGGAGCCTGGGACAAAGGCTTAAAGTGGAACTTACCCTATTGGTTGGAGCTCCGCTTTCACGTGAAAAGATCCAAAGGTACAAGCACAAAAATGTCTTTTGTACGATACCAGAATTAACAATTTTCATTTAATCAGTACAGTATTCATCTACAAAAAAACCCAGTACCTAAGATTGGTCATGCTTGGAAATTATTATTATTTTAATGTACAGGATTTATATAGTGCCAACAGTTTGCTCAGCGCTGTGCATTATAATGGGAGACAATACACGAGACAGTACAGTAACAATACAATTCAATACACGAGGGGTTTGAGGGCCCTGCTCCTTGGAGCGTACAATCTAGAAATCAAAGAATACATGATAATACAATACAAGACATTACATCACTTTCGTAGTTTTATTCTGTCATATGAGAACGTTCGTAACTTTAATACCCTATTAATTTTCAATATGCGGCAACTGCATCTGTTTGAGGCTTTAGGGTTGAATCATGTAAAGTGTGGACTGGTGGTGGAAAACCAGTGTTTCACGCTGTTTCAATCAAAATAGCTTTGTAGTCAGTGCCAGGACAGGTGTCACTGAAAGGTGAAATAATTGTATCCTTCCAGTCACAAGGGGTGCTAACTCACAACCAGGGGCGGACTGACAACTCATGGGGCCCCCGGGCAATAGGGGATCATGGGGCCCCTGTTTTGTAAATATACATCAACAGCAAGTTGCTGGAGTTGCAATGTTTGCATCAGTCGGAGGATAAAAGCAATAAATTGGACTTTATTAAGACCCCCAAATATATTAAAAAAAATCCACTATTGGCGAGGCCGATAGCAGGCAGCAGAGGATCCTGTACTGGAAACACACTCACTACATGCTCCCAGCCAGGGGCGGACTGACCATTTGGAAACTAGGGCACTGCCCGAGGGCCCGGGGTCAGTAGTGGGCCCCATGAGATTCCCATGGTACCTTTTTCATAGGCTTTTTTGAGTTTGGGCAACGACACAGGGTCCCCATGATCCCCTATTGCCCGGGGGGCCCCATAAGTTGTCAGTCCACCCCTGGCCATGTGCATTTTAAGCTAGCAAAACAACAAGTAAAAGAGTAGTGCTGAGCTTTTTTATTAGAAAGCCCAGTATGCTCTCTAAAAATTAATGGCATTTACCTGTGCTAAATTTTCACTTAGTTAGACAACAAGTGAAAGTGTAGTGCTGGTCTTTCTTATTAGAAAGCCCAGTATGCACCCTAAAGTGGAAAATTTTAACCTGTGCTATATTTGTATTTATTAAATAAAAATGTTATATAAATAATAGAATATTGCATAAAATAATATTTTATAAACCGAACATTAAGCAAATGTAATCCAAGTTGAATGCCTCAGAGGAGGAACAGAGTCCCCTTTTTCTCTATATTTCATATGGAGCCATGTGCATTTTAGGTTAGCTAAACAACAAATAAAAGAGTAGCGCTAAGTTTTTTTTATTAGAAAGCCCAGTATGCTCTCTAAATATGGATGGTTGTAACCTATGTTAAATTTTCACTTGTAGTTAGACAACAAGTGAAAGTGTAGTGCTGTTCTTTCTTATTAGAAAGCCAAGTATGCACCCTGAAAATGGACTATTTTAACCTGTGCTAAATTTTTATCTATTAAATAAAAATGTTATATAAGTAATATAAAATACTATTTCTCCTGCTATTGAGCTATTTTCACAAACCATACAGAGTTGGATGACTCAGTGGAGGGACCGAGTCCCCTCTTTCTTGAATATCTTATATGGAGCCATGTGCATTTTAAATTAGCCAGACAACAAGTAAAACAGTAGTGCTGGGCTTTCTTATTAGAACGCCCAGTATATTCTCTTTAAAAATTGATGGTTTTAACCAGGGGTGTACTGACCATGTGGAAACTCGGGCACTTCTCGTGGGCCCAGGGTCAGTAGTGGACCCCATGAGATGCCCCTGTACCTTTGCATATGCTTTTTTGAGTTTGGGCAAGGACACAGGGGCCCCATGATCCCCTATTGCCTGGGGGCCCCATGAGTTGTCAGTCTGTCCCTGGTTTTAACCCACACTAAACTTCCACTTATAGTAAGAAAACAAGCTAAAGTGTAGTGCTGGGCTTTCTTATTGGGAAGTCCAGTATGCTCTCTAGAAACAAGTGGATTTAATCTGTGGTGGATTTTTATTTATTAAATAAAAAAATGTTATATAATGGAAAATTATATAAAATATTATTTTATAAACTGAACATTAGGCAGAGGTAATCCAAGTGATCTCCTGCTATTGATCTATTTTCACAAAACATACAGAGTTGGATGACTCAGAGGAGGGACCGAATCCCTCTTTCTTCATATCTTATATGAAGCCATGTGCATTTTAAATTAGCCAGACAACAAGAAAAACAGTAGTGCTGGGCTTTCTTATTAGAATGCCCAGTATATTCTCTTTAAAATGGATGGTTTTAACCCACACTAAACTTCCACCCTCTTCCTTGATATCTTATATGGAGCTATGTGCATTTTAAATTAGCCAGACAAGTAAAACCGTAGTGCTGGGCTTTCTTATTAGAATGCCCAGTACATTCTCTTTAAAAATGAATGGTTTTAACCCACACTAATCTTCCACTTATAGCAAGAAAACAAGCTAAAGTGTAGTGCTGGGCTTTCTTATTGGGAAGTCCAGTATGCTCTCTAGAAACAAGTGGATTTAATCTGTGGTGGATTTTTATTTATTAAATAAAAAAATGTTATATAATGGAAAATTATATAAAATACTATTTTATAAACTGAACATTAGGCAGAGGCAATCCAATTGATCTCCTCCTATTGAGCTATTTTCACAAAACATACAGAGTTGGATGACTCAGAGGAGGGACCGAGTCCATCTTTCTTCATATCTTATATGGAGCCATGTGCATTTTAAATTAGCCAGACAACAAGAAAAACAGTAGTGCTGGGCTTTCTTATTAGAATGCCCAGTATGCTCTCTTTAAAAATGGATGGTTTTAACCCACACTAATCTTCCACTTATAGCAAGAAAACAAGCTAAAGTGTAGTGCTGGGCTTTCTTATTAGAAAGCCCAGTATGCTCTCTAGAACAAGTGGCTTTAATCTGTGGTGGATTTTTATTTATCAAATAAAAATATGTTATATACTGGAAAATTATATAAAAGATTATTTTATAAACTGAACATTAGGCAAATGAAATCCACTCCCGAAAACGTACTCAAAGGCATAATGGATCTTAAGCACATTTGATAGCCAGCTCTACAACATAATATTTAGACAGCCGTGAAACAACCTTGTTTTTTTTTTTTTTGCAGTAGTTCGCTTTTTGGAAATGTAAGCTGCTGACATAGAAAGTCATAGTTTCCCACTCTAATCAGTTCTGTATTGAGCTCCCTCTCCATGGGAGGAAAAGTGCTTAAGTTTAATTGTAACTTCTTCTTGGCGAGGTTGGAAAAAGAGGTTCTTTCTCAGCCAGACTAATTGGTGTTTTGGGCTAAACCCGGGACATGAGCTCTTGACAGAGCCAGGCAAGAAATACAAGTCATAAGGTCTTGTCAGACAGAGAGACCTGCGGGGGAAAGAGGAGAGAGGGGTCACATCAGGACATCACCTTACATGAAAATTACCTGACTCTCGTGTTCCGACTGGGAAAAGAGTCTAAAACCCAGAGTGGTAATATTATTATTATTTATATTGGAATGATGGAGGTGAGTACACTCTCGATATGCATTTCGCTCATTAGAGTTGAGATGATCATATTCACTAATGACAGAGGTCTACCTGGTTTTTAATCCTGGTACTTTTTACAGAATAAAATAACTTTTTTTTTTATAACCATGTCCGCCCTAAAAAAATGTTCAATTTCTCTATTATATTCAAAAGGTCATTTCTGGCAGAAAAGGCTGCATGTAAAGTAATTAACTGTTTATCAGTTACTCTTTTTTTGTTTTAAATATCAATGTTTCTGGAAAAAAAACCTTTAATATGAAACATGCCCCTACCTGCTGGGCACTAGTTTTTTTTTTAGTGGACCTAGCATCAGATTATTATTATTATAATTTATATTATTACTATTATCATCATCATTATTACTAGCATCATCATTGATGTTGTGATT
This sequence comes from Staurois parvus, assembly GCF_062004578.1. Taxonomy (NCBI): domain Eukaryota; kingdom Metazoa; phylum Chordata; class Amphibia; order Anura; family Ranidae; genus Staurois; species Staurois parvus. Next base: position 5,720,207 of record NW_028317980.1, on the reverse strand, counting down.
TTATTATAATCACCATCATCGTTAACAGGGCTGCTGTTAGAAATCATGGGGGCCCCATACAGCCAACCAGACAGGCCCCCTCCCCAAAAAAACCCCAAAAACATACAGAGTTGGGTGACTCGGAGGAGGGACCGAGTCCCCTCTTTCTTCATATCTTATATGGAGCCATTTATTGATCCCTCCTCCAAATCATCCAACTCTGTATGTTTTGTGAAAATAGCTCAATAGCAGGAGACCACTTGGATTGCTTCTGCCTAATGTTCAGTTTATTGTGATAATTTAAACACAGTTTACTATGCTTCAGTTATGAATGAACACAGTGAGTGATGGGTACCAATCACTCATTGTGTTCATTCAGGAAAGGAAGGGGCTGGTAAATGTGACATATTTACAAGAGCCTTTCCCCGCTCTCCATCCTGAAGGATCCTGTTGTTGCAGCTGCCTGTGGGAAGGAGAGGAAGGAACATATGGTGCACATTGAGGGTGATGGGTGTGGCAGAGGGCAATTACTGGAACCAATCCCCTGTGGGGCTCGCTCTGCAGCAGCTGATAGCCACTGGGATAGAGAGGAGAAGAAGTCAGATTTCAGCTGCTGCAGAGAGAGCCCTACAGGGGATTGGTTCCAGTAATTGCCCTCCCCCTGCCTGAGCCATTCAGATCACCCTCTTTCCACGTTCAATTCACCCAGCTTCCTGAGCCCCCCTGCTGGCCTGGGTCTCATAAAGGAGGACTAGTGGTACCTCCTTATCCACGGCCCTGATCGTTAATATTATCATCTCTATTTTTGTATTAATATTATTATTAGCATTATCATTGATGTTGTGATTGTTATTATTATTAATATTATCATCACCATTAACAATATTTTTTGACTCACATTAACATTTATTAAACCAAAGCCAATAATAATTAGCAGATCATACATATATAGCATAATGTTTTATGTATCCTTTAGGTGAGAACAGCATGCATTATTCATAACAGAATGTCAACAGTTATGGAATAGGCACAGAAAAAAAGGAAATTATACATCATAAAACCATCTGTTGTACAGTGTCTATTAGAGGTGTGATATCTATATGTTTATGATCGCATAAGTTCAGAATTGTAAGGGTTACCAAGGCTACAAAAAAAAGCAAAAATGTAAGTGTCAGCCATTAATAATATTATCATCATCAATAATATTATCATAATCTTTTTTCTTAATATTATCATTGGTGTTATTATAATTATTTAAAAAAAATAATAAACAACATGCCCTTGCCTGCTGGGCGCTAGTTTTTATAGTGGACCTAGCATCTGATTATTATTATTATAATTGGTATTATTATTATCATCATCATTGAAGTTGATTTTATTATTATTATTACTACAGTGTTATTATTTTTTACAATTATTAGCATAATCATTTGTGATGTGATTATTATTGGGATTATGATGATGATGATGATTATTATTATTAATACCATCATTTATATTATAATCTTTATTTTTTATTATTATCATTGGTATTATTATTATTAGCACCATCATTCATATTATTACCATCATTTATATTATCATCTTTATTTTTTATTATTATCATTGGTATTATTATTATTATTAGCACCATCATTCATATTATTACCATCATTTATATTATCATCTTTATTTTTTATTATTATCATTGGTATTATTATTATTATTAGCACCATCAATCATATTATTACCATCATTTATATTATCATCTTTATTTTTTATTATTATCATTGGTATTATTATTATTATTAGCACCATCAATCATATTATTACCATCATTTATATTATAATCTTTATTTTTTATTATTATCATTGGTATTATTATTATTAATAATAATACATTATACAGGATTTCTATAGTATCAGTTTGCACAGCAATATAAAGGGAAACAATACATTTACAATACAATTTAAAGGGTAACTTTTGTGAGAAAAAAAATAGCAAAAAATACTTATAATAATACAGCATATACAAGTGCTACACAATTCAAATGGCCATTGAATTTTATTAAAAATTACCTTTCCTTTTCATTCTGCAGCAGTGTAATTTTCTGTAAAATGGCAACATGGAGGTGTACACAGATGTTGTACAGAACGTCTCTCAGAAATGTAATTTCCTGCTCGTGTGATTGGATTACTGATATTCCCAGAAATCTGCAGATTTCCCAGAAGATACAAGTCAGATTTCTGGTGAGATACTCCCAAAGGCAAAACACGTCTAAAGGGATGCAGATGCTGCCCCTTTCCTCATTAGAACCCTGAAAGTGCAGCAGCTGATAGATAATTATAAAGTCACTCCCATTCACATTCATTTTGCACATGGACACAGACAGCTTTTTTTACAGAATAACTAAAGGTAGGATTTGTTAGCATCCCTGGAATGTACATAAATCACCCAGTGAAGTGGAGTTACTCTTTAAGACAACATGGTACAATTTACACGCATTGGGATTTTTTGTTTAGCAAAGATATGGAGCAGAATACATTTTGGCCTAAGTTTATGATGAAATTTGATTTTTTTTTTTTTAAATTTTACTGGATATATTTTATAGCAGTCAAAATATTGTTTTTTTTTCAAAATTTGCGATCTTTTTTTGTTTATAGCACAAAAATTATCAAATACCACCGAAAGAAAGCTCTATTCGTTGGAAAAAAGGAAGTGAATTTCATTTGGGTGTCGCAAAAAAATGGCCTGGTCAGGAAGGGGGGTGATTCCTCTGGAGGACAAATGGTTAAAGTGAGCATCAGATTTTTTTTTTCATTTTGAATGCATACATGCTAATCAATGTGTAACATTAATGCATGCTTTTGTATGTCCATTGACTTTTATTGGCTTGTATTTCATCTCACAGAGATCACAGTGCTCCCGATAATACATTGATTTGTTTTTCTCTCCAGACAGAGCCATCTAACACAGATCAATGCTGAAGCCCCTCATTTTGGGCTGTACTTATTAAAAAAAAAATTGAGTAGTAATTTGTCCAGCGAAAGTTCATGTAAATTTCTGCTGTGTTTATAGATCAAAAAACAAATGCCATTAGGCTATTTCCTGTGCCGGCCAAATGCTTTTCATTGATTTAAAACTGAGAATTCCACATTTGGCCCTTAGATGGAGCTAAGTATCTGAGGATTTTCCAGAGATACTTAACACCATCTAGTGGCCAAATATGGAACAGCTCAAAGCTGGCTCTTCAAAACATAAACAAATCTGCATTAGCAGCTGTGAGTTTGTTTACATTCCCTTATTGCAACACCGCTTAACGTGTTACTAAACCTACAACAGTAAAATCAGTCTGTATATGCAGTAAAGCATGCTAGTTATACCCACTGAACCTAAGGGGTTAATCCTGTGCATTGTGTAAAAATGCTGTTTGATACTGTCTTCTTCTTCCAGTGTCCCCCCTCTTATCTCATGATAAGAGATATCGTGTGGAGACACTCTGCACATGTTCAGTTCAATGTATATTGCTAGAAAGTTTTTTTTTTCTTGGGAGAGTGCTTGTGATCAGCACAGGGCCAATCAGCACTGTCCAGACAGAAGTCAGGGGTTCTGCATCCTCCTAGAACAGAAAGAAAACTCCTTCAAGCTTTAACCAGTGCTCTGCTGAACACGGATAGAAGTCACAAGACTGTTCCAACTGTTGATGAGAATGTATTTAGGAGTTTATATTTACTAAAATAATTGCATTTCCATGTAGTGCGTACAGGTAGGCCCAGAGCAAAAAAAAATAATAATAATTAAGCGCAAGGACGACATGACTGGGGTAATAAAGGGACAACCTAATAGGGTTAAAAGAAGTGTAGGATGTTGTGATAGTTGTGGCCTACATGATTGGATGGTGGCGATTGGGAGGAGTCACAGCAAGGAAGGAGAGTTCGGAAGGAAGTCCAGTGGGGGATTTTGAAGAAGGAGAGGCTTGGAAGCAGGTGAATCTTCCTCTGCCTGGCGGTATGGTTGAATTTGAGCAGCTCCTGTTCCAGCTCAGGGCAGCTGCTGCTTCTCGGAGTATGGGGTGGCTCAGGGCTCTGATGGCGTCCCTCCTGGAGGTGCAGGTTCACCTGAGAGGGGGGAGGAGCTCCAACCTGCTTGGAGGTCCTGACCTCTGAAGCCCTTCAGCCCGGACTCCTTCCTCAGGGCTCGGCGCTGGCTTAGGAGCCCTGCCAGGGACCCTTCAGGCCCCACCAAGGAGCGGTTGCTGGCTTCCGAGAGTGGGGATCCTGGGAGGAATCCTCGTGTTGGCGGCGCCCAGCGGGGAGGGGGGGGAGTGGAGCCGCCAGTGTGTCTCCCCCTCCTGCTCGTAGGGGCAGTCGGGAGCATGCGGCCACCTCCCCTGCTGTGGTCCCTGTCAGGGAGGTGGCTCGGCGTGGGAGAGTGACAGCTTCGGCTTCCGGCCATGTCCAACGGGTGCTAGGGGTCCTTCCTCCTTCCAGGTCGGATGCAGAGAGTCCAGGACCAGCGGTGGGGACTGCGAAATGGGCCCACCAGCAGGGTGACCAGGACATTGGTGGACGGGCCTGGTGTTTGGGCGGAACGAGCCGGGAGGAACCAGCAACACAGGCCTTCAGCAACCGGGTCTGTTGACCCTGGGGTGCAGTCCATGATCATCCAGCCCGCTGTGGAGGATGACCGGTCGAAAGGCAAATGTTCTTGGTCTGAGGATCACGCAGAGCGTGGGAGTCCGGCACCGCGGGATTCCAGCAAGGCAGCTGTTATGGCGGTTGTGGGTGCTGTACCATGTGGGTCCCTGGGTTCGATTGCATTTCCGGTGTGGGCACAGGCGGGGGATAGTGGAAAATCAGCAAATTCCATTCGGCTGGCAGACTCGTTGAAGTGCATGGTCTACATTTGTTTTGAAGGCCCCTTGGGGGCTCATCTCAAACCAGTCGTAAAAGAAATGATATGGAAGGAGGAGTATATGGAGATTTTTACGCTGCTCCCTCAGGAAAAATTCAACCTAGACCGCACGTGGCTGGACGAGAGCAGAAAGGAGGATGAGGAGAAACGCAGACACTGGCCGATTCCGTGCAGTTTTTCCAACTTTTTCCAACTGGCTGCATGCCTTCACCATTCTGGCAAATGTCCTCAGGGAAAAGCACCTGGAACATTGTTCCACGATGTTTTGTTACATGGATGCTATCGGCGAGGCTTACGGGATTTACGGTGGGATGATGAGCAATTCCGGCAGCGGAAAGCCATCAGACTGTTGCTGCACTGAGACCACAAAGATATTGGGCTTTGGATGAAGCACCTACTCAGTTTTTTCAGGGGGGGAGGGGGTTGGGGGTTCCCCTGCCTTGGGACAACCGACCTCCAAGAGACGGGGGCTACTGTTTAATGAGGGATCCTGTAAGTTCGGATCGTCATGTTGCTTTAAGCACGAGTGCTCCGACTGCAATGGAGCCCACGCCTTGTCCAGGTGCTTCAGGCAGGGTAAGCGACGTGCTGGAGGGGTTGTGGGTCAGAGGGATGACCCCGGTGAGAGTGGGAAGGATGCCTCCTTTCCTAAATAGATATCCAGACTGTGCAGCTGCGTTGTTGTTGGAGGTGGGGTTTTCCCATGGTTTCCTTATTTCGTGTTCCCTTTCTTCAATTCCCCCTGTGGCTAAAAACTTGCCTTCCGCCTTGCTACATCCGCACGTGGTTACTGCCAAACTTTTGAAAGAGGTAGCTTTGGGCCGGATGAGCGGTCCTTTTCCCGCTTCACCACTGCCGGACTTGGTGGTCTCTCCGCTTGGAGTGGTTACCAAAAAGGAGACCGCAAGTTCCGGTTAATTCACCACCTGTCTTTGCCAATGGCTGTCGGCGGTTACGGCTTGGGTCCGCTCCCCTATCCATTTTGTGCGGCTGATGGAGGAACACCGCAAGGATTTGAGGGTGTGGCACTGTTTCCTGATCTCATTCAATAGCCGCGCTTTGTGGATGTCTGGGCCCCGTTAGCAATTTCGATTTGTATGTTTACGGATGCTGCGGGTTCTGTGGGTTATGGGGCCTTCTTCAGGGGAAGTTGGAGCGTGGTGCCTTGGCCGGAGGAGTGGGCGGAGGCAGGGTTCCTCAGGAATTTGGTTCTTTTGGAGCTTTTTCCTGTGGTTCTGGCTGTGGAATTGTGGGGCGACGCCTTCAGGAATTTGAAGTGAAGCCTCCATTGTGATAACCTGGGTGTGGTGTAGGTTATTCACTGGATATCCGCAGTTGAACATTTTTCTTTATACTGTGCATTTATCGGGGGTGGACAACCATGTGGCTGACACTTTGTCTTGCTTTCAGTGGGACAGGTTTTGCGAGTTGGCACAGGAAGCAGAGAAACGGTTGGGGGGGTTCCTTGTCCCTACTGGCTGTGGATCGTTGCCTTGGAATCACGACGGGGTGGATTCGGGATTCTGTGAGTGCGGCTACTTGGTCGGCCTACTCTAAGGTATGGAGGTGGAGGAAATGGGTGGATTTTTTGGGGGTCGATCCAGAGGGCCCAGAGGTGAAGTATGCCATACTTTCCTTTCTTACCCTGGGTTTTGAAAGAGGTGGTCTCTGCTTCAGTTTTGGACCACAAATTAGCTGGCTTGGCCTTTTTCTTTAGGCTGCAGTTCTGTAGGGATTACACTAAGGATTTTTGGGTGTGGCAGGAATTGAAGGGGTACCGCAGGGTTTGCAGGCACATGAATGGTTGGTGCCCGGTTTCCTTTGCCTTGTTAGGTGATCTTTTTGTTCATCTTGGTTCGGTGTGTTCTTCCAATTATGTTGTTTCGGACGGCGTTCACTCTTGCTTTTTTGGGGGCGTTGCGAGTGGGTAAGCTCATTAGCTCATCTAAGTAGGTGTCGGGAGGCTTTTGGTCAGCGAAGTTACCTGTCTCCCTGACTTGGTTAGCCTGTGGATACATAGGTCGAAAACTGACCAGTCCGGCAGGGGCGCGCGTATTGTGCTTTTTTACATATTCAGGGTTCTCCCAATTGTCTGGTTACTGCAGTGACATATTTTATGGTCGTTCGCCCGCGGTTGGGTGGGTCATTTCTCATCCATCCTGACGGTTCTGCGTTGTCCCATTTTCAGTTCACTTTGGTGTTTCGGAAATGTGTGGAGGCCGCAGGTCTCAGTTACTGATGCTATACCTCTCACTCCTTTTGCATCAGGGCGGCCACGTTGGGCTGCCTGGTGGGGTTTGGACGAGGATGCGGTTCGGCGTCTTGGGCACTGGAAAACAGACCAGTTTAGACTTTACATTCGCCCTCAATTGTTAAGGGCGTGAGGTTAGTTGGGGGGCGTATGTTTGTCTGTGGCTCCTTGTACTGGGGTTTTTTGTTTGTTACTTGTTTTTGCTTGCTTCTTTTCTTTCAGGAGGTGCGGTTTGCCTCGTTTGGATTTTGGGTCATTCTTATGTGTTTTGGGGGGCGAAGCAGGCGGATGTTAGGCCCAATGGTAGACAGCTGGGCATCCCTCGGCAGGTGGATCAGATCCGTTGGATCATGCCTAGTATGATGTGTTGCAGGGTGGTGCCGGAACTGCACCGCTTTGCTCGGTTGGACCAACCCCCCGATATCGTGCTGTTACACGTGGGTGGGAATGTCCTGGGTGCCAGATCCATGCGTGAGCTTATTTTCAATGTGAAGTTTGATTTTTTGCGACTCCGTACTGCATTTCCAGATAAGATCGTGCTGTGGTCCAATGTCGTTGGTAGGACATCATGGCGCTTGGCCAGGTCGGTGGACAAGATCTACAAAGCGCGCATTAAAGTCAAAAGGGAGGTGGGACGGTTTGTGGCTCGTAACGTGGGATTGGTGATTCGCCATCGGGAATTGGAAGTGGATACGTGGCGGTATCTTCGATGTGATGGTGTGCACCTCAATGCCGTGGGTATTGATATGTGGTCCCTGGAGTTGCAGGACGGAATTCATGTTTATATGGACTGTAGTGTGTTTCTGCAAAATGCAAAAAATGCTGCGGAAAACGCTTAGCAGATCTTTCGATGTGCACGGAATATATTTAAAATATATTAAAAAAAAAACAAACCTGTGTACTGTAATTAGCTTTTCAGTCAAGTGCCAGCTAAAAAAACTAAATAAAAAACAGGAAAAAAAGATGTTGGATTGTTAATTGAATGTTAAAAGCTTGTTTTGCCCATAATTGAAGCATACAGGTGTGTGGATCTGAGTGTGGGATGTAAAACCGTACAAGCAGCATCTCATTTTAGGTTCATTAGCACAACTCTGCAACTTCCAAACCATCAAATAGAAGGTAATTTCCCAGAGATGAAGGAAAGGAGCGATTTTATTTTCTCACTTCTTTTCCTTTATTTGAATGTAATAATGGGGGAGGCTTCAAGCTAATTCATTTCAAGTCATACCTATTCTATTCTATTCTCAGAAATGAATTACAGGACGACTTTTACAAATATCCTCTTCTGATGACGGTACATGGTTAGTATATGTAATGAGAGGATCCAGTATTTAAAGCAGGTCTTTACCCTACACGCCATCTTCACTCCTCTCCGCCCTTCCTTTCCTGGAATATCGCTGCTTATTTATTTGGGGCAGCACAGGGGCTAAATGGTTAGCACTTCCGCCTGGCAGTACTAGGGTCATCAGTTCAAATCCCAACCATGGCACCTCCTACACAACAAACACTTTACTCCTGCGCTAGGAAAGGACTCAGTAGACCCAATAGGAATGTTCTGGAATTTTCTGGAATATGCACTGCTTGCTGCCCTCAACAGACCGGGGTGGTCCGAATACACTGGATACAAATGGAGAAACAGAAAAAGGGCGCACCAACCTAGTGCATTATTGTTTAAAATAATTTATTAAAGAAACAAAAATAGGTATCATACTCACAATGGACATAATAACACAGGCATGTCAAACTGAACAAGATGTATGATCCAAACAACATCTGAGTCCAGTGAGTGTTGGCTCTGAGGAAGAGGTTGTGTCTTCGAAACGCGTTAGCCAGTTGGTCATCCAGGGTTCCATCGTATGGACTCAGATGTTGTTTGGATCATACATCTTGTTCAGTTTGACATGCCTGTGTTATTATGTCCATTGTGAGTATGATACCTATTTTTGTTTCTTTAATAAATTATTTTAAACAATAATGCACTAGGTCGGTGCGCCCTATTTCTGTTTCTCCATTTGTACCCAACCATGGCACCACCTGCCTGGAGTTTGCATGTTCTCTTTGTGCCTGTGTGGGTTTTCTCCGGGTACTCCAGTTTCCTCCCACACTCCAAAGACATGCTGGTAGGTGAATTGGTACCTGTCTAAATTGTCCCTAGTATGTGTATGTATGAATGTGAGTTAGGGACCTTTGATTGCATGCCCCTTGAGGGTTAGGGACTGATGTGTCAAAGTCCTACCTTTCCTCAGAACTTGTGCATCCCATGTGCTGGCGTCCATCTTGGGTTTCTGCAAAGCATGGTGGGAACCTTTATGCCTTCAGGCTTCTGTGGCTCCTCCTCAGAAGGGTGTGGTTCATCAAATTTAAGCCTGCTGTCTGCAAATGTTCTCTGCATTCGTGTCTTGTGTGTTAGTGTTGCTATAGCTCTGTTTATACTCTCGTGACTCTCCTGGAATCTGACTCGGCTTTTGACTAGAGCAGTGGTTCTCAACCTGTGGGTCGCGACCCCTTTGGGGGTCGAGCGACCCTTTCACAGGGGTCCCCTAAGACCATCAGAAAACACATATTTCCGATGTGTAAAGAGCAGCTACTGTGTAGAAAGCAGCTGCTGTGTTGAAAGCAGCTACTGTGTTAAAAGCAGCTACTGTGTTGAAAGCAGCAGTATTGGAGGTAAAACGACACTCATGAATTATAATTACTGGGTAAATAATTTTATGGTTGGGGGTCACCACAACATGAGGAACTGTATTAAAGGGTCGCGGCATTAGGAAGGTTGAGAACCACTGGACTAGACCATTCTCTGCGGTTTCCTTTGATTTGACCTCCCGTTGCTGAACCCGGCCTGTGACCTGTTATTCTTGTCTACTGTTCTGTACCGTTTGTCCCGTTGTTGTTGACCCGGCCTGCCCGACTACGCTATTGTCTGATCTGGTTCCTACCAGCTACACGCCATTGGCGGCGGCCATTACCGCAGCTGAGGTGTCTTGGGGGCCGCGACCTGGTTCCTGGCTGCGTCAAGTCCATCCCCACCAGGGGCGGACTGACCATTTGGAAACTCGGGCACTGCCCGAGGGCCTGGGATGAGTAGGGGGCCCCATGAGATGCCCCTGGTAACTTTTTTATAGGCTTTTTTGAGTTTGGGCAAGGACACAGGGGCCCCATGATCCCCTATTGCCCGGGGGCCCCATGAGTTGTCAGTCCGCCCCTGATCCCCACCATCAGGGGCCCTGGTGAAGGGCAGCCTGGGACTTAGACTCCGCGCCCTGAGGGACTCCGGTCTGTGGGTAGTGGTTGTCGTCAGTCAGTGTGTGACCCTGCCACTAGGCCTGCCTGTCCGTTCCACAGCTCCTGCCCTGACATGATGTGAATGTACAATATATATGTAAATGGACAGCGCTATGTAAGTACCTGAATTAAATAAATGAACTTTGAGGCCTAATTCACACTACATGCATTTCAGTTGTGTTTTTTCTGCATCAAAAACGCACAGATAGTAGGTGATAGCTCAGGTCATAACTCACATCAGCGCTTGCAATTCCAGTGCGTTCCAGGTGCAGAAAAAAAGGCTGCATTTTTCCTGCACAGAACTGTACTGGAACGCGGTAAAACACTATAAAACACACGAGAACGTACCAAAAACGCACGGGAACACATATATCCCTATTTATATTGAAGAAAAAGAAAGAGAAACAAAATGAACTGCAATGCATACAAAATTCATTGGAATGCATCAAAAGTGCATCAAAAACATGCCAAAAATGCACATGCAAAAACTCAGCTGGATTGCATCTGGACTGCATTTCTTTAGTGTGAACCAGCCCTGAGTGCCAGTTCACACTATAGAAACGCAGTCTAGATGTGCTCCGGATGCGTTTTTGCATGCACGTTTTTGACGCATTTTTGGCACACTCCGGTGCAGTTTTTATGTGTTTTAGATGTGTTCCAGTGCGTTTTTTTTGCATTTCAGTTCACTTCCCCCCCCCTCTCTTTTTATTCAATTTAAATAGAGACATGTGCATTCCAGTGCGTTTTTGGTGCGTTTTTTATGCTTTTTACCATGTTCCAGTGCAGTTTTGTGCAGGAAAAATGCAGCCTGTTCTAGAAGAGAGGGTAAAAAAATGAACTGAATGCATAAAAAATGCACTGGAACGCGTCAAAAATGCATCAAAAACATGCATGCAGAAACACATCCCGAACACATCTGGACTGCTTTTTATGGCGTGAACCGGCCCTTACGGAAGAGGGCTTAGTCATCGGTAGGCCCGCCGGCTGAACCCGGAAAAGTCGGCGTGTACTGATGACGTCATAGAAAACCTAGCGCTGGTGAAACAGAATAACATCTCAGCTGGATTATGCAGAAGACACTCTCTGGTAAGCAGGGGTTAAAAAATGGCATGGAGGGTGAAGATCGGATCTAACCACTTCAGGGTTAGGAACAGTAGAAAAACAGGTTGAACCCAACGGACTAATATTGAACCCAACGGACTAATATTGAACCCAACAGACTAATATTGAACCCTATGGACTAATATTGAACCCTATGGACTAATCTTGAATCCGATGAACTAATATTGAACCCTACGGACTAATATTGAACCCTATAGACTAATATTGAACCCAACGGACTAATATTGAACCTGATGGACTAATATTGAACCCTACGGACTAATATTGAACCCGATGGACTAATATTGAACCCTACGGACTAATATTGAACCCAATGGACTAATATTGAACCCTATGGACTAATATTGAACCCAACGGACTAATATTGAACCCTACAGACTAATATTGAACCCAATGGACTAATATTGAACCCTATGGACTAATATTGAACCCTACAGACCAATATTGAACCCTACGGACTAATATTGAACCCAACGGACTAATATTGAACCCTATGGACTAATATTGAACCCGATGGAATAATATATTACCCATCAGACTAATATTGAACCCTACGGACTAATATTGAACCCAACGGACTAATATTGAACCCTATGGACTAATATTGAACCCTACGGACTAATATTGAACCCAACGGACAAATATTGAACCCAACGGACTAATATTGAACCCAACGGACAAATATTGAACCGAACGGACTAATATTGAACCCAACGGACTAATATTGAACCCTATGGACTAATATTGAACCCTATGGACTAATCTTGAACCCGATGAACTAATATTGAACCCTACGGACTAATATTGAACCCAACGAACTAATATTGAACCCTATGGACTAATATTGAACCCAACGGACTAATATTGAACCTGATGGACTAATATTGAACCCTACGGACTAATATTGAACCCGATGGACTAATATTGAACCCTACGGACTAATATTGAACCCAATGGACTAATATTGAACCCTATGGACTAATATTGAACCCAATGGACTAATATTGAACCCTATGGACTAATATTGAACCCTACAGACCAATATTGAACCCTACGGACTAATATTGAACCCAACGGACTAATATTGAACCCTATGGACTAATATTGAACCCTATGGACTAATCTTGAACCCGATGAACTAATATTGAACCCTACGGACTAATATTGAACCCTATGGACTAATATTGAACCCAACGAACTAATATTGAACCCTATGGACTAATATTGAACCCAACGGACTAATATTGAACCTGATGGACAAATATTGAACCCTACGGACTAATATTGAACCCAATGGACTAATATTGAACCCTACGGACTAATATTGAACCCAATGGACTAATATTGAACCCTATGGACTAATATTGAACCCAACGGACTAATATTGAACCCTACAGACTAATATTGAACCCAATGGACTAATATTGAACCCTATGGACTAATATTGAACCCTACAGACCAATATTGAACCCTACGGACTAATATTGAACCCAACGGACTAATATTGAACCCTATGGACTAATATTGAACCCTACAGACCAATATTGAACCCTACGGACTAATATTGAACCCAACGGACTAATATTGAACCCTATGGACTAAAATTGAACCCAATGGAATAATATATTACCCAACAGACTAATATTGAACCCTACGGACTAATATTGAACCCAACGGACTAATATTGAACCCTATGGACTAATATTGAACCCTATGGACTAATATTGAACCCTACGGACTAATATTGAACCCTATAGACTAAAACTGAACCCGATGGAATAATATATTACCCAACGGACTAATATTGAACCCTATGGACTAATATTGAACCCTACGGACTAATATTGAACCCTACGGACTAATATTGAACCCAACGGACTAATATTGAACCCTATGGACTAATATTGAACCCGATGGACTAATATTGAACCCGATGGAATAATATATTACCCAACGGACTAATATTGTGCCCAATGGACTAATATTGAACCCTACGGACTATTATTGAACCCAACGGACTAAGACTGAGATGCCACTAAAGTCCATGTGCGTGGAAAGGCCGGCGTCCAATACTTTTGGCAATATAGTGTATACAGCAGATTACACAATGGCCTTGTAGATGTACTTTGGTACTCTAAGAGCACAGGCGTGCTAGGAAAAGATCGGATTTAACCACTTCAGGGTTAGGAACAGCAGAAAAACAGGTTGAACCCAACGGATTAATATTGAACCCTACGGACTAATATTGAACCCTGCGGACTAATATTGAACCCTACGGACTAATATTGAACCCAACAAACTAATATTGAACCCTATGGACTAAAACTGAACCCGATGGAATAATATATTACCCAACGGACTAATATTGAACCCTACGGACTAATATTGAACCCAACGGACTAACATTGAACCCAACGGACTAACATTGAACCCAACGGACTAATATTGAACCTTACGGACTAATATTGAACCCTACGGACTAATATTGAACCCTACGGACTAAGACTGGGATGCCATTAAAGTCCATGTGCGTGGAAAGGCTGGCGTCCCAATACTTTTGGCAATATAGTGTATACAGCAGATTACACAGTGGCTTTGTAGATGTACTTTGGTGCTCTAAGAGCACAGGCGTGCTAGGAAAAGGTTGCATGAACACAAAGCTTTATTGTGTACATATATATATATCTAGATTTTGTGCTTTTCAATTTCAAGAGTCAGTGGCGGCACCCAGAGAATAGAGATAATTCTGCTTTTACCGAAGTCACTGAAAAAGAACAAGCTTTTATCAAGAGAATGCTATGTACGGCCCTGCTGGAATCGCCTGATATAAAACCCACAAATTCCGAGCACTGAAGTATTTACAAGTATTAGCTTTGATCCAGAGACGGCTCCTGTGTATAGGTATGTGTGTACCCGCCACACAGAACACAGAGGATTGACAAGGCCACCTACCTGTTAGGGCTCATGTACACGGGACGTTTGGAAAACACTTCTGAACGATGGAAACTGACTGCTGGAAAACGTAGATTAAAAAAACGTCTGTTTAGCCGCGTTTGCATACCGAGTTTATGAGCGTTTGCGTTTAGAAGCGTTTTTTAAAGATAACCTCAGAAGATCTTCCCAAATGCCCAGAATGCACTGAAAAACAGTAAAAAGTTACTATTTCAGACATTTTGAGAAGAATAAAGAGAGCAGAAGCAGAGAGAGCAGTATGTGTTGAGATGACCTCTCTTTTCTGGTTGTATTCACTATGGATCCCATCGTGAGCATAATGCGGCGTGTTCTACCATCTTCTCCTTCACGCGAAACCTGGAACTGACTGCGCTTGTGTACCGGGTCCATTTGAATACATGGAAAACGCTTTGCATGCATTTCTGATGATGAAAAAAGGCTCTGGGCAGCATGTGGACATGGAACAGTTAAAAAACGTTTCTAAACGCAAACGCTTATAAACGCAGTTAGCTGCATTTAAACGCGTTTACAAGCATTTGGTGTTTGAAAAGCTGATAAAATCTACTCCTGAACGCAAGTTTGGTGTGTTCAAAAAAACTTCCTGTAAATGACGATGTGTACACGGACACATAGGAAAACATTAGGGAGAGTTCAGGGGCTGCTGAAGAAAACGCAGAAGATCTCCTAAACGTGAGTCTATCAGCTGCAGTGTACATGGAGCCTAATACTGAAGTGTGTGTCTGGGCTAAATGAAAAAAAAAACAATATATATCCAATACTTCTCTGCCATACGTGCACATTTCCCATTTTTTGCATCCTTTGATTGCTGTAGTTTTATTAATAAAACAAATACAAGTCTTTATCAATTTCACCAGTTCAGGACCAGAACTATTCTGACACTTCTCTCCTACATATAAAAATCTGTTTTTTTTTGCTACAAAATGACTTAGAACCCCCAAACATTATATATTTTTAAAGCAGAGGCCTTAGAGAATATAATGGTGGGTGTTGCCATTTTTTTTAATGTCACACAGTATTTGTGCAGCGGTGTTTCAAACACAATTTAAAAAAAAAAACACATTTATATCAGGTCCTTATATAGCGCCATCAATTTACACAGCACTTTACATATATATTGTACATTCACATCAGTCCCTAACCCTCAAGGGGTGTACAATCTAAGGTCCCTAACTTACATCCATACATACACATACTAGGGACAATTTAGACAGGAGCCAATTAACCTTCTTTGAAGTGTGGGAGGAGACCCATGCAGGCACAGGGAGAACATGCAAACTCCAGGCAGGAGGTGCTGTGGTTGGGATTTGAACCAATGACCCCAGTACTGCCAGGTGGAAGTGCTAACCATTTAGCCACTGTGCTACCCACACTTAAATTGTTACTAAACCCACAAGAGTAAAAAAAAAAAACAGTTTACTGCAGGGGCAGACTGACAACTCATGGGGCCCCGCAGGCAATAGGGGATCATGGGGCCCCTGTGTCCTTGCCCAAACTCAAAAAAGCCTATGAAGAAGGTACCAGGGGCATCTCATGGGGCCCCCTATTGACCCCGGGCCCTCGGGCAGTGCCCAAGTTTCCAAATGGTCAGTCCGCCCCAGGTTTCCCTTTAATTCAGCATTTACCTCCAGGATTTCCCCCCACCCCCCTTCCTGACCAGGCCGGGACCCGGTGATTGACATCCCCAGCAGCCAATAGTGGCACTGGTAGGACGCACACACGCCCCCTATCCGTAAATGCAAATCACGTATATATACAGGATTTTGCGCAGCCCTGCCGCCCTGTAGCAGTAAATCTGCTATAGGGCGACAAGCAAGCGGTTGAATAAAGATCCAAAGGGCCGCAGGGAGAGGTTAGGGAAGGGGGGGCGATAAGCTAAAGCTAGAGTTTCCCTTTAATTCAGCATTTACCCCCTTCCTGACCAGGCCATTGTTTGCGATACAACGCTGCATTACTGGAGTTTGGCTTTGGTTTGTTAGTGTATCTGCTAGTTTATCTAACACTCTCCTCCCTCCAGACTGATGATTCTGCTGTTTGCTGTGCCTCCTGTGCTGCTTCCTCCACAGTGGGGGCGCTCTAATACAGGCGGTGTTTTACTGGCCAGATCACCAGGTGAAAACACAGGGGAAAAGCCTAAAAAAAAGAAAACGAATGCAGCCACCACATCTAATGACTGGTAAGCTGCAATATATTAAATGTTTTGGTTTTGGGTTTAAAGTGTTACTAAACCCACAACAGTAAAATCAGTCTGTATATGCAGTAAAGCATGCTTGTTATACTCACTGTGGAACTGAAGGGGTTAATCCTCTGCATTGTGTAAAAAGGCTGTTTGATCCTGTCTTCTCTGATCCTCCCCTTCTTCTACTGTCCCCAATCTATTTGCTGATAGAGCAGGACCTTGGCTACAAGGGACACATGCTCAGTTCAGTGTGTATTGCTAGAAAGGTTTTCTTTTTTCTTGGGAGAGTGCATGTGGTCAGCACAGGGCCAATTAGCGCTGTACAGACAGAGGGTCAGGGGTTATGCAGCCTCATAGGACAATCATGAGAGAATGAAAACTCCTCCTACAAGCTTTAACCAGTGCTCAGCTGGACACTGAGGCTCCATGCACACTAGCATTTTTTTAAGCTCCTAGAAGCTATTAGTTTTTTTTTCTGCTCCTTGAAGCTAAATAATTGTCCATGCACACTACTTTAGGCTATTAGTGTTTTTTGAGCTTCAGCATCTAGGAGCAGAAAAAAAATATTTTTGTAGAGTTTTCTGAAGCATTTTTCCAACAGAAACAAGTCTAAATGCTGCTAAACGCTACTAAAATGCTCCTAACAGCTTTTTTTCTACATGTACTGTAAAAACGCTAATAAAACTCTAACGCTCATAAATGCTCCTAAACACTACTAAAAAGCATTTTTATCCAGCATTTTTTCCAGTGTTTGAGCTTTAAAAAAACAAAACGCTAGTGTGCATGGAGCCTTATAGAAGTCACAAGACTGCTCTAACTGCTCTAACAGTGTGCTTACAGTGAAACACACAGCCCCCATAGCAAAACAGCACACAGTTAACCCTTTGATTGTCCCAGATGTTAACCCCTTCCTGCTCAGTGTCATTAGTACAATGTTGGTGCTTTAGCACTGATCACTGTATTGGTGTCACTGGGGATGTCACCAAGTCAGTCATCCCCCCCAGAGTTAGGATGCCCGCCACAGTCCCGCTATAAGTCGCTGATCGCCACCATTAAAAGTAAAAAAAAATAAAATCCCAGTATATATATATATACCGCCATTTGTAAACGCTATAACTTTCACGTAAACCAATTAATTTACAAGTATTGGGATTTTTTTTTAGCAAAGACATGGAGCAGAATACATTTTGACCTAAATTTATGACGAAATTCATTTTTTTACATTTTTACTGGATATGTTTAATAGCAAAAAAGTAAAAAATATAGTTTTTTTTTAAATTGACGGTCTTTTTTTTGTTTATAGTACAAAAAATAAAAAACACACAGGTGATCAAATACCACGAAAAGAAAGCTTTATTTGTGGGGAAAAAAGTACATGAATTTAATTTGGGTGCAGCGTTGCATGACCGCGCAATTGCCAGTTAAATTAACGCAGCGTTGTATCACAAAAAATGGCCTGGTCAGGAAAGGGGTAAATGCTGAATTAAAGGGAAACTCTAGCTTTAGCTTATCGCCCCCCCTTCCCCAACCTCTCCCTGCGGCCCCTTGGATCTTTATTCAACCGCTTGCCTGTCGCCCTATAGCAGATTTACTGCTATAGGGCGGCAGGGCTGCACAAAATCCCGTATATATACGTGATTTGCATTTACGGGTAGGGGGCGTGTGTGCGTCCTACCAGCGCCACTATTGGCTGCTGGGGATGTCAATCACCGGGTCCCGGCCTGGTCAGGAAGGGGAGGTAAATCCTGGAGGTAAACGCTGAATTAAAGGGAAACTCTAGCTTCAGGTTATCGCCCCCCCTTCCCCAAACTCTCCCTGCGGACCTTTGGATCTTTATTCAACCACTTGCCTGTCGCCCTATAGCAGATTTACTGCTTTAGGGAGGCAGGGCTGCGCAAAATCCCGTATATATATATATATATATATATATATATGATTTGCATTTACAGGTAGGGGATGAGTGTGCATGTGCGCACCGATCTACCAGCGCCACTATTGGCTGCTGGGGATGTCAATCACCGGGTCCCGGCCTGGTCAGGAAGGGGGGGTAAATCCTGGAGGTAAATGCTGAATTAAAGGGAAACTCTAGCTTCAGCTTATCACCGCCCCCTTCCCCAACCTCTTCCTGCGGCCCTTTGGATCTTTATTCAACCGCTTGCCTGTCGCCCTATAGCAGATTTACTGCTATAGGGCGGCAGGGCTGCGCAAAATCCCGCATATATATGTGATTTGCAGTTACGGGTAGGGGACGAGTGTGCGTGTGCGCGTACCACCCTACCAGCGCCACTATTGGCTGCTCGGGATGTCCTTCACCGGGTCCCAGCCTGGTCAGGAAGGGAGGGGGGATAAATCCTCTGGAGAGCGAGTGGTTAAAAAAGACAATTATTTTAGCAAACTGATGTCATTTATTGCGCATGTATTCAGGGGCGGACTGACCATTTGGAAACTCGGGCACTGCCCGAGGGCCCGGGGTCAGTAGGGGGCCCCAAGAGATGCCCCTGGTACCTTTTTCATAGGCTTTTTTGAGTTTGGGCAAGGACACAGGGGCCCCATGATCCCCTATTGCCCGGGGGGCCCCATGAGTTGTCAGTCCACCCCTGCATGTATTGACAATGCAGAATATAACAGCAAGCCTTTGGATTTCATTTTTTAAACTACCGGGAACCGTGTATAAGTTCTGGTTGTGACCGACACGTTGATTTTCTCTCCCATCCACCAAGCACAAATTTTAGTTGAGAAGATTTGGGGAGAATGTATTTTGTGTGTGAGTGGGAATGTCTGTTGGAGGATTGGATCCTCAGGCCAGCCGTGTGCCTTATTGCAGAGTGTCACCAGAGGGAGATCTTGTCATTCGCTTGTCGTCTCCTCCGTCCTCCGCCTGTATTCAGCTCTCATCCCAGCTTCGGCACTACCACTACAGCGCTGGAGTAAATAACAGCCGTTACCTGACACATGAAAGCTCATTATATGCCGCTGTTCTTCGGGCAGCAAGTAAAGATTCTACAATGTCATTTTTGCAGACTTTCTCCTACCAATTATTTGTCTACCAGCATTAATAAGAACAGAATGGGGTTTACAGGCGTATTTATTAAAAAAAAAATGGTGGAATACAGGTGTCTTTGTGTACCTGGATCCCAGTATATTCAATAGTTTGTGCTGGGTTCATGCTAATAAATGCTGAATTAAAGGGAAACTCTAGCTTCAGCTTATCGCCCCCCCTTCCCCAACCTCTCCCTGCGGACCTTTATTCAATCGCTTGCCTGTCACCCTATAGCAGAAATACTGCTACAGGGCGGCAGGGCTGTGCAAAATCACGTGTGTGTGTATATATATATATGTGATTTGCATTTATGGGCAGGGGTGTTTTTGCCACAAGGCAAACAAGGCACTTGCCTAGGGCGGCAATTTTCAGGGGGGCAGCATCTCCCCTCAGAAGAAGGGACACGCACACCATGGGAACCAGGTAGGATAAGAGAGGCTGCAGACTGCTTGATGGTGTATGTAGAGCATGATTCTCGTTCCCAGTGATGTCCGGAGCTTTGAAGATGAGTGTAGGAGGCTCTCCTGAGTGGGGGACAGGGGTGTTGTTGGTCAATATCAGGCTCTCTCTGCAGGGGGGGAGGGGGGTGGTGTTGGTCAGTGTCCACTGGGGCAGACGATTTTTGTGTTTCCTAGGGCAGCACAAAACCTAAATACACCACTGTTTATGGGTAGGGGACGCGTTGACGTGCACGCGTACCACCCTACCAGTGCCACTATTGGCTGCTGGGAACGTCAATCAGCGATTCCTGGCCGGGACTTGGTGATTTTCGGCAGGGCTGAGAGAGGATGGATCTGTGTGTAAACAACACAGATCTCTCTCCTGTCAGCATGGACATGCTGCTTTGTATCTCTCTGCACAGAGGAGAGATACAAAGCAGCATGTCCCCCTAGTAAAGCACACACAACACATCTTGTAAAACACAGCACACAGTTAACCCTTTGATCGCCCCAGATGTTAACCCCTTCCTGCTCAGTGTCATTAGTACAGTGTTAGTGCTTTTTATGTCTCCCTAGTAAAACAGCACACAGTGTAAAACACAGCACACAGTTAACCCTTTGATCGCCCCAGATTATTATTATTATTACACAGGATTTATATAGCGCCAATAGTTTGCTCAGCACTTTACAATATAAATGGGGACAATACAGCAACAATACAGTTCAATACAAGAGGGATAGGAGGGCCCTGATCCTGGGAGATGGTAACCCCTTCCTCCCCAGTGCCATTAGAACAGTATCAGTGCTTTTTATTAGCACTTATCACTGTATTGGTGTCACTGGGGATGTCAGTGGCAGTTAGTCAGTCCCCCCTCCCCCAGTGTCAGAATGCCCGCCGCAGTCCCACTATAATTGCTGATCACCACCATTATTAGTAAAAAAAAAAGAAATTCCAGTATATATACCACCATTTGTAGATGCTATAACTTTCACGTAAACCAAATAATTTACAAGTATTAGGATTTTATTTTTAGCAAAGACAAGTAGCAGAATACATGTTGGCCTACATTTATGACAAAATTCGATTTTTTACTGGACATGTTTAATAACAAAAAAGCCAAAAATATAGGGTTTTTTTCAAAATTGTCAGTCTTTTTTTGTTTATAGTGCAAAAAATAAAAAACACACAAGTGATCAAATACCACCGAAAGAAAGCTCTATTAGCACTGATCACTGTATTAGTGTCATTGGGATGTCAGTAACAGTTAGTCAGTTCCCCCCAGTGTCAGAATGCCCGCCACAGTCCTACTATAAGTTGCTGATCGCTGCCATTACTAGTATAAAAAAAAAACAAATACTGTATACCACCATTTGTAGACGCTATAACTTTCACATAAACCATTTAATTTACACATATTGGGATTTTTTTTTAGCAAAGACATGGAGCAGAACACATTTCGGCCTAAATTTATGAAGAAATTTGATTTTTAAAATTATTTTATTGGATATGTTTTATAGCAAAAAGTTAAAAATATTGGGTTTTTTTTTTCAAATTGTTGGTCTTTTTTTGTTTATAGCTCAAAAAAGAAAAAGCGCAGAGGTGATCAAATACCACTGAAAGAAAGCTCTAATCCTGGGAAAAAAGGGACGTAAATTTCATTTATTTACAGCATTGCATGACCGTGCAATTGTCTGTTAACCTCCTTGGCGGTATTCCCGAGTGTAGCTCGGGGTAACATTTCAGTACCACAAACGGTAACCCCGAGCTACACTCGGGAATATCATGCGGCACTGCTCCGGCATTTGTTCTTCACTTACCTTACCCTGCGCTCCCACGATGTGTCCCCTGCAGCGTCCCCGGCCATCTCCTCCGGCCGATGCCGGCATCTGGCTTCTGTGTCCTGTTCCTGTGACGTCGGGACGTACGGGCGCCGCTGGCGGCGGGAAATTTAAAAATTTTAAAAAATGTCTTTTTTTTTTTTACATTTTACATAGTAAAACATTGCTGCCTCAACCAATTTCACATACATTTAGTCCCTAATGCTTTGTCCTGCGCCCTGCCTGCATTTTGTCTGTTCTTTCTGCCTGGAAACTGAGAAATGTCCATGGCGTCCAAAAAGCGTCCCTTTAGGTCAAAAGTGGTTTTAGACCGGCTAGAGAACAGCAATAGTAAATCAGAACCACTTGCAGAATTGAGTGATAATGATTCGTGGGGGAAATTCATCATCAGACACTGAAAACGATTCTGCGACTTTGCTCAGCAATGTGCGAACTTGGCGCTATATTTCAAATTTCAGTGTTTTTGGTTTGATTATATTATTGAATTAAATGTATTATTATTATATTATTATTTTTTATAATTATTTATTAAATTATAATTTATGATTACGTGTTTCAAGTTTTATCATATCCGGGATGTTTACTAGACTCTTGTTCGGACAGATTTCAGTGAGTTATTCCTAAAAATTACAGGCCTACAATAAAAAACTACATATTTCCATGCAAAATAATGGCACCAAAAATCGGAAAGAATCATACCGCCAGGGAGGTTAAAGTAACACAGCGCTGCAAACAATGGCCTGGTCAGGAAGGGGGTGGTGAATCCTCTAGAGCAGTGGTTCTCAATCTTCCTAATGCCAGGACCCATTAATACAGTTCCTCATGTTGTGGTGACCCCCAACCATAAAATTATTTTCGTTGCTACTTCATAACTGTAATTTTGCTACTATTATGAATCGTAATGTAAATATCTGATATGCAGGATGTATTTTCATTGTTACAAATTGTACATAATTAAAGCATAGTGATTAATCACAAAAACAATATGTATCTATATATTGTGAAATATTAATTTCTAATTACAAATAAATTAAATTTTGTCTTGAAGCATGGTGTAGCATGGGTCTTAGGCGACCCCTGTGAAAGGGTCATTCGACCCCCAAAGGGGTCGCGACCCAAAGGTTGAGAACCGCTGCTCTAGAGGGCAAGTGATTAATGTGATTTGTAAGTAGCTGTTTGTAAGAAATGTGTTCATTGTATGCATTTGTAAAATACATGTGTACAGCATATTGTAACTTCAGTCTATGTGATTGTATTGCGGTTTTACAGAACTATTCACAGAAGTCAATTCAGTTTTGGAATTAAAGACAAAACTGCTTGTTTCATAAAGAAAAGTTATTTTTATAATTTATAAAGAAATGTTATTTATAAAGAAATGTTATTTTTTTAATTTTTTATTGGATTTCTTTTAGAGCAAAATGTCAAAAATATTGTTTGGGTTTTTTTCAAAATTGTGGGTCTTTTTTTGTTTATAGCGCAAAAAATAAAAACCGCACAGGCGATACAATACCACTGAAAGAAAGCTCTATTTGTGGGGAACAAAACTTACATAAATTTCGTTTGGGTGCAACGTTGCATGACTGCACAATTGTCAGTTAAAGTAACGCAGAACTGTACCACAAAAAATGGCCTGGTCAGGAAGGGGAGTGAATCCTCTGGAGGGCCAGTGGTTAAAAAAAATCAGAAAACTGTGCATGCTTTTTTTCCTGCAGTCTTCATGCTGGTCTGCTGACATTATCGGGGATGATTTACTAAAACTGGAGAGTGCAAAATCTGGTGCTGCTGTGCATGGTAGCCAATCTGCTTCTAACTTCAGCTTGTTCATAGTTACATAGTTAGTCTGGCAAGTCCATCCAGTTCAACCATTAAAAAATAAAAGTTATAATCCTACACCCACAGTTGATCCAGAGGAAGGCAAAAAAACCAGCAAAGCATGATCCAATTTGCTCCTGCAGGGGAAAAAATTCCTTCCTGATCCCCCGAGAGGCAATCGGATATTCTCTGTATCAGCTTTACCTATAAATGTTATATCCAGTTATATTCTGTGTATCCAGGAAACAATCCACTGAGCTGGCCAGAACCAACTCTTAAGGGAGTCTATTCCACATTTTCACAGTTCTTATTGTGAAGAAACCTTTCCATGTTTGGAGATTAATTTTCTTTTCCTCCAGACGTAAAGAGTGCCCCCTTGTCCTCTGTGATGACCTCAGGGTGAATAGCTCTACACCGAGTTCACTATATGAACCACTGATGTATTTATACATGGAGATCATATCCCCCCTTATGTATTATACATGGAGATCATATCCCCCCTTATGTATTATACATGGAGATCATATCCCCCCTTATGTATTATACATGGAGATCATATCCCCCCTTATGTATTATACATGGAGATCATATCCCCCCTTATGTATTATACATGGAGATCATATCCCCCTTATGTATTATACATGGAGATCATATCCCCCCTTATGTATTATACATGGAGATCATAGCCCCCCTTATGTATTATACATGGAGATCATATCCCCCCTTATGTATTATACATGGTGATCATATCCCCCCTTATGTATTATACATGGTGATCATATCCCCCCTTATGTATTATACATGGTGATCATATCCCCCCTCATGTATTATACATGGAGATCATATCCCCCCCTTATGTATTATACATGGAGATCATATCCCCCCTTATGTATTATACATGGAGATCATATCCCCCCTTATGTATTATACATGGTGATCATATCCCCCCTCATGTATTATACATGGAGATCATATCCCCCCCTTATGTATTATACATGGAGATCATATCCCTCCTTATGTATTATACATGGAGATCATATCCCCCCCTCATGTATTATACATGGAGATCATATCCCCCCTTATGTATCATACATGGAGATCATATCCCCCTTATGTATTATACATGGAGATCATATCCCCCCTTATGTATTATACATGGAGATCATATCCCCCTTATGTATTATACATGGAGATCATATCCCCCCTTATGTATTATACATGGAGATCATATCCCCCCTTATGTATTATACATGGAGATCATATCCCCCCTTAATCTTCTCTTCTCCAGAGAGAATACATTCAGTCCCTCTAATCTTTCCTCATAGCTGATCTCCTCCATGCCTCTTATCAGTTTGGTTGCCCTTCTCTGTACTCTCTCCAGTTCCCCAATGTTCTTTTTGTGAATTGGTGCCCAAAACTGAACTGCATATTCCAGATAAGGTCTTACTAATGATTTGTACCGGGGGAATTGAAATATCTCTTTCTCTAGAGTCTATACATCTTTTAAGAGAGGATTTTGCTCGCTTTAGAAACCGCAGCTTGGCATTGCATGCATTATTTAGCTTGTGATCTACCAGAACTCCCAGATCTGTCTCCACTCCCCCCCCCCCAGTTGTACCCCCCTAGTATGTATGATGAATGCATATTCTTAGTCCCCAAGTGCAGACCCTTACATTTATCAACATTAAACCTCATTTGCCACATAGTTGCCCAATTACACAGAGCATTGAGGTCTGGTTGTAAGTTGGAGACATCCTGTAAGGACATTATTCCACGGCACAGCTTGGTGTCATCTGCGAAGACTGAAATGGTATTTTTAATCCCAGACCCTATATTGTTTACAAATATATTAAAAAGTAAGGGTTCCAAAATATATTTTGAAATATATTGAAGATGGCCAAAATTGTAGCATTTCCAATATATGTTAATATATTTGGGAAGAATATTTTTTAAATATATTTCAAATATATTTTTCTTCCATGTGGGTTGGCCCACGGGCCAGAGATTGGAGGCCTGTGGTCTAAGCAATAAAAGACAGACAGGGATTTTAGCACATCCATACTCATCTTAAACTTAAAGTTTTATTTTTAGATATTCTTCAAGGTATGGTTGGTAGGTTGACTTGTTCTCTTCGGTTGATGATTGAAAGCTGGATGACATTGCCTATATACCTCAGCTATAAAGGCTGCCCCTATAGCTTCCAGGGTTGAGATCAAGTGCTTTCTGAAGTCAGGTTGGTTATCAAGCACTTCTGATGAAGATCCTATGAGATGACTAGCTTTGTGCATGATATAGAAAGCATCTCAAGCTGAGCAAAGCTCCCAAGTACCTGCTGTGTAGCTTAATTGGTTGACCTATTGTAGCATCATCATACTCCATGCTACCAGTGTTGGGAGCTTCCATATAATTGGAGGTCAACCAATCGAATAGTGTAGCTCCAGGCTTTTTGTAAAAATGTTTTCTGCATGGGCTGGCATGTAGCTGAGGCCTCAAACACAGTACTTGATCAGGAGGATCCACACAACACACAGGCCTTTAACACCATAGTAGTTTTCTAGTAATTGTTCAGAGTTATGGTTATCACAATGGAAGAAGGTTATGGCACACTGAAGAACAAGACAATTTCAATACAACTCTATGTAGTGTAATGTTACCAGAGGGAGGTATAACCAAACTATACTGGCTTACTGGAAGGAATCCTCGAAAAGTTCTTATGGCACTGCGTCTCGTATTTTGTCTGTATTCTACTCACCAGGAACCTTTCTCTGCACTAAGTACTGTCCCTAACCAATGGGCTCTTCACTCTTATCTACCACTTGCTCAAGGCGTGCCCAAAGAACGTAGGATCCCCTATTTAAAGTCTCCCATTATAAGATGGCTGTCTAAACTCTTGTGGGAATTTAGCATCAAATCAGATACCTGCCTTCTCAGAGAAGACTAATGGAGTCCCTAAGGGGACAATTTCCAGTAACAGTCTCCTCTTCCTGTAAGAGGGGACTATCTGTGCTAAATGTTTTTTTGTTATTTCTTTGCGAATATATATTTCTTTTGGTGTATTAAAATATCAATTATAAAGCACTATACAGTACTCCTACTCCTGGACCTCTCTGCGGCTTTTGACACGGTTGACCACCCCCTCCTCCTCAAAAAACTACACTCTCTTGGCCTCAGAGACTGCGCTCTCTCCTGGCTCTCCTCCTACATGTCACAGCGCTCCTTCAGTGTTACCTATAATGCTGCCACCTCCTCTTCACTCCCTCTCTCTATAGGGGTCCCTCAAGGTTCTGTCCTTGGCCCCTTCTCTTCTCCACCTACACCTCTTCCCTTGGTCAATTGATAAATTCCCACGGCTTCAATTACCATCTCTATGCTGACGACACACAAATCTATCTCTCTACCCCTCACCTCACCCCTTCAGTCTCCGCTCGTATCACAAGCCTACTAAGTGACATATCGGATTGGATGTCACTCCACTTCCTCAAACTCAATCTTTCCAAAATTGAGCTCCTAGCCCCCAGCCCGCGCTCCCCCCCGACTTCTCCATCAAAACCAGCCCTATCATCAGTCCCACCCCTCAAGCCAGGGTACTAGGTGTCACCCTAGACTCCAATCTGTCCTTTCAGCCCCAGGTCCAATCGCTGATAAACTCATGTAGACTTCACCTCCGCAACATCTCCAAGATACGACCGTTCCTAACCTCGGAAACCACTAGGCAACTCATCCATTCCCTTATTATATCACGACTCGACTACTGTAACTCCCTCCTCACTGGCCTACCTCACCGCAGGCTATCCCCACTCCAGTCCATCATGAATGCTGCTGCCAGACTCATCCACCTTACTAACCGTTCTGTATCTGCCACCCCTCTCTGCCAATCCCTACACTGGCTTCCAATTGCCCAACGAATAAAATTCAAAATGCTAACACTGACGTATAAAGCCGTTCATAACACTGCCCCAAACTACATGACCGATCTGATATCCAAATACCACCAAAACCGTACTCTCTGCTCCTCACAAGACCTCCTACTCTCTAGCTCCATTGTCTCCTCCTCCCATGCTCATCTCCAGGGCTTCCCCCAACCTCTGGAACTCTCTACCCCAATCCATCAGACTATCGCCTTCTCTGCTCACTTTTAGGCGCACTCTGAAAACCTATCTCTTCAGGGAAGCCTATCCTGCCCTCAGCTAATACTGGAATCCTCTACTCTTCCAACCACTCCATCCTCCACAGTTATTACCTCTTGTACCACTATCCCTTCCCTACTAGATTGTAAGCTCCAAGGAGAAGTGCCCTCGAACCCCTTGTGTATTGAATCGTATTGTTACTGTACTGTCTCGTGTACTGTCTCCCTCCATAATGTAAAGTGCTGAGCAAACTGTCGGCGCTATATAAATCCTGTATAATAATAATAATAATAATATTTTGTTATTTGTGATGGTGATGCTGGGACCTGGAGGGCAAGGGTTAACATGGCTGGTCAGGTTTTACAGTGCTTTTCAGGGGAACACTGCTTCCTCTTGGGTGCAACATATAAATATAGGGCTCCTTGAATCCCGGCAGTTCAAGGGGGTCACAGTGTAGCCATTAATCTGTCGCTCAGTGCCCCTTGCGGGAGCCGAGTTGGAGTTCCCAAAACGTTAGGAGTGACTTGGACTTACAGCAAAAAAAGGGGGGAAGGTCTTCTACTTAGTGGGACTTTAGAGGCACAAATTGTAAATTAATAAGTGATAAATCAACCATTAAAACATGTCTGCTTCTCTGTGTGGACTGTGGCGGGTCCGCCATTAATGTGCTCGGGTGGGGTTCCTCCAGGAGACTCTTGGGCGGCCCTCCCTGTCCTTCCTTCTTTGCACTTTATCACCATCCTTGCTGTGAGAGGTTCATGAATATTCTATGCTGCATTATGTGAATCAATACTTTTTAAGCTTTTTGGCGGTCCATGTGTATTTCCTCTGCCCCTATATGGGGCTATACGTCATGCCTCTTTGAGCACCTCTGAGGAAGAGACGACGATTAGTCTCGAAACGCGTCAGTGCAAAAACTTGCATGACCGATCCTTTCAGTATTAAGTTATACATCTGTTGACAATTACCACCATAATTCATGTATCTCAACGTGTTATATATTTTTTAAGATTGTACAAATAAAACTGAGTGCTATCTTTTAATGGTTGATTTATCAGTTATTAATTTACAATTTGTGCCTCTAAAGTTCCACTAAGTAGAGGACCTTCCCCCCTTTTTTCCCCATATTTCCAGGGATGTTGGCACCTCTTGTACTGTGCCTCCCCCTCTTTATTTGGACTTAAAGTATGCTACCTAATTATGGATCATATGAATTTAGGTCGCCAGTCATGGATTTACTACCAATTCTGGATATATTCTACCAAACTATGAATTTTCTGCCAATAATGGACTATTGCTTTGCAAAGGCCTTTTGAATGGACTTTACTACCTAAACAAGGTTTGTCTACCTCCTGGGGCACTACTACAGGGGCACTTAGATAACTGTCAGGAATGTGTGTTGGATACGCCTTGGAGAACTGTTTCTTTGTTACCTTCAACTACTTTAGTAAAATAACTTTGTTGGTCAGTTTAACGGCCTGGTCTGAAGTCATTAAAGAGGTGGTTGCATGGCGTATCAAAGAACAGGGATTAGAAAAAGGGGACAACGAGAAGTTAGGGAAGGTACAGCACAGAGGTCTAACAAGCAGAGAAGCTGTGCTAAGGAGGCCATGGCTGATAACTTCCATACTTGTGTCAAGTGCCAGCCAGGAAGCTGGAGACACGGCATGGGAGATGAAGACTCTGGTAGGGAAGGGATTTGATGTTTGGCTCTTTTGTTGGCGACTGGTTCCCCACGTACTGGTACCATCCTCGCAGCATGGAATACCTACGGACCTACCAGGGAGTCATGAGAGTTGTAGTGAGGCCTCAGGAGGAGAACAGGAATCGGTTTATGAGCAGTGGGCTTCCTGTATCCAATAGAAATATACAGATTGTTGTCACTGGTAGAGAGGTGACGTGACTGCTGGGTTGGTGGAGACTGGTACAAGCTCTGCAGTACCGGCTCAGAAATGCTGGGGAGAGGTAAAGTCTAACTGATGTTGCGCTCGTACTGCATATCTCTATAGAGTGTAGACATTTGGTCATGGATTACAAAGGGTTAACAGTGCTCTTTTGGAGGAGTCTCACTTTTAATTTAGAGTGCTGCCTTAATGCTGATTTCACATGACCGCAGCCTCTGCCTGCCACTAGCGGCCCTAGTGAGAGCTTGCTCAGAGTTCCCCACTTGGGCATGTTAAGCCCCGCCCACATTCCCATGTAGTATCGGCACAGTGCCACCTACAGGAAGGAAGAATGAATGCATCTGTCTACAGACAGGCTCTAGAATTGGAGGATTGGATGTTTCGTTCTTTCTCTATACTGTATAGTTTACTTGTTTATATTTTCTCCTTCTTTGCATATCTTACCTAATGTTACCTCTCTGTGATTGGATGATTGCCTTGTTAGAGGTATATTGCATTATGCAGATTTAATACATTTCCTGCCCTCAGTATTCTCGAGTCATTTGCATTCTTCCAGGATCTGCTTTGGTGGTTTATGTGATCATATGACCTCTGCTGTAATACTGTCCAATCACTCAGCGGCTTCATAGCCATGCCTCTGATGGGTGTTATAAATGCGGTGGTTTATTAAGCCAGCTGGCTGCAATAAAACCTTTGAGATGGAGATGGAACACTGGAAATAAACTAGCATCATTCTCTATGAACAAGTCCTTTGCTTGTCTTTCTGTCGGCACTTTTAGACACCAAGGTTTCACTTTAATTTGTGTAGCTGCCGGCCATCCCTCTTGAGGTCCAAAACCCATCATTATTTTTTTAAACGATTTTCAATTTTCTTTAAAGAATGTATTATTCTGATAAGGAAACCAATCTGCACTTTACACATACAGCAGCCCTCTGAAGAGCGATCTGCGGTGGATCACATTTCAGAGGATAGTTGACAGGCGGCTGGGAGGCGATGTCTCCTCTTCACCACCTGCACAACGCATTAATTTCTCTACTTTCTAATCATGCAACCACCTGCAATGAGATTGCATCATGGCCCTATTCACTTGAATGGGTCGCATTTGGCAGGGTACTGTAGTAGGGGGATATATCATTTTTGTCTGACTGCTGTGTAAGTTTAAGGGGAGGGGGTGGTCTGATGGCTGCAAAACCGCAGCTCAACTCCCTATTTTTATCGCCCTCTCACCACAAATGTAAGCTAGGCCTGAAAAGTTTTAAAAGTGTAGTTAGAAGAGAAACGTTACAAACTAAAAGTAGAGATTAGAAAGTAAAGAAATTAATGCCTGGAGATCCTATCCGAATTAAACTCAGAAAATGAAAAACCGCTGACAGGTGGTGTTTTGACAGAAGAGACCCTAGCAGCCTTTCTATCAGTGGTAATGTACTCTGAGCCACACATGCAAAGCACACATGCAATGTACATTCACGTCCAGGGGTGGACTGACCATTTGGAAACTCGGGCACTGCCCGAGAGCCCGGGGTCAGTAGGGGGCTTTTTTGAGTTTGGGTATGGACACAGGGGCCCCATGAGCCCCTATTGCCCGGGGACCCCATGAATTGTCAGTCCGCCCCTGTTCACGCCACCGCTCTGTGCTGTGATGATGTGACTCCCGAATGCATGTGCAGGAACAATTTTATCGTGGCTCGGCCATTCAATTGGCCAAACTGGCAGAACCTGGAAGAAAGATCAGGAGTAAAAATAATGCACCCAGGACCAACTGGAGTGCTGACAGTGCAGTGCTAGAAGTCATCGTTTGATAGGTAAGCCTCCCATAATGTGCATACTAGCTCATTATGGCATAAAGCTCCTGGGGTCCCAAATAATAAAAAAAAAATATCGAGGCTTAATTCTGTTTTAAGAATGTGCACAAGCCGCACATCAACAATTACATCACCATCGCATCACCAGCCTACTAAGTGACATATCGGACTGGATGTCACTCCACTTCCTCAAACTCAACCTTTCCAAAACTGAGCTCCTAGTATTCCCCCCAGCCCGTGCCCCCTCCACTGACTTCTCCATCAAGATCAACAACACTACCATCAGCCCCACCCGTCACGCCAGGGTACTAGGTGTAATCCTAGACTCCAATCTGTCCTTTCAGCCCCAAATCCAATCACTGTCCAAATCTTGTAGACTTCACCTCCGCAACATCTCCAAGATACGACCGTTCCTAACCTCGGAAACCACTAAGCAACTCATCCACTCCCTTATTATATCACACCTTGACTACTGTAACTCCCTCCTCACTGGCCTACCTCATCGCAGGCTATCCCCACTCCAGTCCATCATGAATGCTGCTGCCAGACTTATTCACCTTACTAACCGCTCTGTATCTGCCACCCCTCTCTGCCAATCCCTCCACTGGATTCCCATTG
Source organism: Staurois parvus (assembly GCF_062004578.1). Classification (NCBI taxonomy): domain Eukaryota; kingdom Metazoa; phylum Chordata; class Amphibia; order Anura; family Ranidae; genus Staurois; species Staurois parvus. The sequence goes on along the minus strand of NW_028317980.1, from coordinate 5,687,947 downwards.
CCCAACGGATAAAATTCAAAATACTAACAAACCGTACTCTCCACTCCGCAAGACCTCCTACTCTCTAGCTCCCTTGTCTCCTCCTCCCATGCTTGTCTCCAGGACTTCTCATGGGCTTCACCCATCCTCTGGAACTCCCTACCCCAAGCTATTAGGCTATCGCATGCTCTGCTCACTTTTGTGTGCACTCTGAAAACTCATCTCTTCAGGCAAGCCTACCCCGACCCCGGCTACCTACTGGAATCCCCTACTCCCCCAACCACTCCATCCCCCACAGCTAATTACCTCTTTTACCACTATCCCCTCCCTCCTAGATTGTAAGCTCCAAGGAGCAGGGCCCTCTAATCCCGCTTGTATTGAACTGTATAGTTACTGTACTGTCTCCCTCCATAATGTAAAGCGCTGAGCAAACTGTCGGCACTATATAAGTCCTGTATGATAATAATAAGAATAATTACAAGAAACATTCATTTCTGTTATTTTGGAACACTATATTGGCTTGACCGTGACTTGCATAGTTAGTCTGGCTGAAAAAAGACAAAAGTCCATCCAGTTCAACCATAAAAAAAAAAAAAGTTATAATCCTATACCCACAGTTGATCCAGAGGAAAGCAAAAAGCTCAGCAAAGCATGATCCAATTTGCTCCTGCTGAGAAAAAAATTCCTTCCTGATCCCCCGAGAGACAATCAGATATTCTATGGATCAACTTTACCTATAAATGTTAGTATCCAGTTATATTCTGTGTATCCAAGAAACAATCTAGGCCGTTTTTGAAGCAATCCACTGAGGTTGATGCCACCAGTAATCTACTACCTTTCGAGTCAGCTGTCAGGTGTCAAGGCCACTTTGCAGTTGTTAGGTGTCAGGGCCATGAGTCGGTGTCAGAATCAATAGTCAGTGTCAGAAGTCATTGTCAATAGTCCACCTCAGGCATTAGAGTCAGGTGTCAAAGTTAAAGATTAGTCCTCATGCACATTTGACTTTTTTACAGCAGCAGTTTTTGGCTTTTGACGTTTTTTTCTACAGCCAGTAAATCTCCCAGCATGTTATCCTATGTGTCCATGCACACATAGACTGGAATCAACATTTTTTGGCTGGGACTTTTTTGGCTGGAAAAAATACCAGAACTAGTGGGTTTCTAGAGGCGTTTTCTAGCTGTAAAAATGCTCTAATGCTGAAAAACGCAGCAAAACGCAGTAAAACGCAATAAAACGCTGTAAACCAGTATTTTTGGATGTTTTTTTCACCCCCCCCAAATTTTTTTCTGTTAAAAAAATGCTGAAAAATGCAAATGTGGAAAAACGTGAAAAATGCCGTGAATCAGGGCAAAACGTCGCTAAACGCTAATGCAAAAACGCTAAAAAAAGCTGAAAAACTCACGTTTTTAATGTGACTTTACACAGCTAACGTTACCAGTGTTATCAAAACGTCCCATATGCATCCCGTCCCGTGTCAGGTATCAGAGTCAATAGTCAGTATCATGTATAAAAGTCAATGTCAGACTCACTAGTCAGCATCAGGCATGGATCAATAATTAGTGCTGGTTGTCAATCCTCAGTGACAGAGACCGTAGTTATACTTTTGTATTCCGTCTACCTTCTCCTTTTTCCTGCCTCTGTCTTTTTTTTGCCCCATTTTATTGACCCTGTAAGCAGGTTAAAATGTTGGTTAGTGAGACAGCAGCTGTCCCAATGGGGAGGGAAAGATTTAACCTGTTTCCCCAACTTTTTGCTGAGCTCTGCCTCTCTCCCTGTGCTATTAATAAAAGGGGGGAGGGTTCTGCCCAGAAGGACAGCCTGCATGGGAAGGAAAGCCACAGACAAGCCACAGCATGTAATCTCCAGCTGCTTACAGAGAAGAGAGAACAGGGAGCAGTTCCACCTTTGAGAGCAAGCCTTCCTGCTGTTACACCCCCATGTAGGGGGATTATTATACAGGATTTATATAGCGCCAACAGTTTGCACAGCGCTTTACAATATAAGGGAGACAGTACAATTGCAATAAATTTCAGTACAGAAGGAATAGGAGGATTGTTGGGACCTGCAGTCTGCCCTGAAGACATCAGTTCTAACGATCTGCCACTATGGACTCTCATCCTATACAGGTATGCTGGGGCAGCCACAAGCCTGGGTCATGGATTAGGGACACTAGGAAAAGACTGTGCACTTTGTTCTGTTATGCTCAGAGTTTTCAGTAAAGTTTTTGAAACTTTGTCCTTGTCTGGTCTGAAGTTACTAAAGAAGTGTAATGCAAGTAACCGGCACATCCTGCACTTAGGTTGCATTCACACTTGAGCGTTTTGTAGCTTGAAGCTCCGAAAAAGCTCAAAATTAAAAAATCAATTGTTCTCAATGGTGTCTGTTCACACTTGATCGAGCGGACAGCCACCATAGAGAACAATTGATTTTTTTTAGGTTTCAGCTTTTTTGGAGCTTCGAACTTCAAGTGTGAATGCAGCTTAGTCTACAGCTTGGATCAGTAACAGGGGCGGACTGACAACTCATGGGGCCCCCGGGCAATAGGGGATCATGGGGCCCCTGTGTCCTTGCCCACACTCAAACCACACCCAAAAAAGCCTATGAAAGGTACCAGGGGCATCTCATGGGGCCCCCTACTGACCCCGGGCCCTCGGGCAGTGCCCGAGTTCCCCAATGGTCAGTCCGCCCCTGCTCAGTAAAGCACTTTGGGGTGTGAAGACACAAGTGCTTACCCGATAATGAAGGTTTCACAAGCAGCCTGTCATGAATTGTCTGCTTGTGACAGGTGGGACAGCCTCCTGCAGTGAGACAGTTGTTGTCGGCAGTCTACAAATGGAGAAACAGAAAAAGGGTGCACCGACCTAGTGCATTATCGTTGAAAACAATTTATTAAAGAAACAAAAATAGGTATCATACTCACAATGGACATAATAACACAGGCATGTCAAACTGAACAAGATGTATGATCCAAACAACATCTGAGTCCATACGATGGAACCCTGGATGACCAACTGGCTAATGCGTTTCGAGGACACAACCTCTTCCTCAGAGCCAACACTACAGGAGTCTGCACTTCTCTTTATATAAGTTACTAAATGGTAACAAAAGGGCTGTATCAGAACCACCCGAATGCGGTCTCTCTGTGAGCGGTCCGGCTCCCATAGCAATGGGAGCAGATCAGCACCCCAGAGGTACGTGACCTGTGCACAGGTATGGAAGAGGAAAAATGAATACCGAGCATGTATGGTAGTGATGTAGAGGAGATACACTGGATAGGTGGAGTGGGCATAGGCTCAACGTGTCCCTCCTGACCAGGGGCAGACTGACAACTCATGGGGGCTGTGGGCAATAGGGGATCATGGGGCCCCTGTGTCCTTGCCCACACTCAAAAAAACCTATAAAAAAGGTACCAGGGGCATTTCATGGGGCCCCCTACTGACCCCAGGCACTCGGGCAGTGCCGTGTGCTCGAATGGTCAGTCTGCCCCTGCTCCTGATTGTAAATGTGTGGTGTACATTGACACAAGGACAAGAAAGTTAACTGGAGTATAGTTCATTGTTTGGTGTGCATGGTGTGCGCACAGGTCTGCCTTAAAGTGCTTGTAAAGGCACAAGATTTTTTAATTGCATGCATTCTATATATGAAGGTAAAAAACCTTCTGTGTGCAGCTCCCACCACAGCCCCACATATTACTCACCTGACCCTCCTCTCGATTCAGAGAGCCTTGACTGTCATGGGACTCCCTCTCTTCATTAACTGATACAGCAATGGGAGACATTGGCTCCCACTGCTGTCAAACAAAGCCAGAGAGCCAATGAGGAGAGAGCAGGGTGCTCTATGTGTCTTATGGACACATAGATCCAGGTTCAAGAGTGAGCATGCACCAGTGCCCTGATAGCAAGACGCTTGTTATTGGGGACACTGGTCAAGTGGGAGGAGCCAGCAGTGTGGGTGGTGGACCCAAGAACAAGAGGATTGGGGCTAGTCTGTGCAAAACCATTACACAGGGCAGGTAAGTATAGACATGTTTGTTTGTTTTTTTATTTTTAAGACAAACCTTTAATACCACTTTAAGGTTGAGTTTCCCTGGAAAGCAGCCTCCACCCTGTTTCCCGGGCCTAGATGAGCATAGCACAGTAAAGGTACCCCGTGTGTATGTGTTGCTCTACCATCATGAGTGCCGCTGTGTTATGGGTATCCCTAAGATTCCCCCTGCACAGCCAGGCAACTGGTATTTTCACACAGATTTACATCCAGAAACAGTGACCAGTCCATGAACTTGGTTTTGTTGTTTTATTTAGGTGAATTCAACTTGAATAGGGAAATAGAGATTATTGGATGCCCAATTCAACTTGAAATAATGGAAGGGGAACAATTACTTCCTATGTACAAAGCAGATCCTGGACTGCTCTTTTCCTGAGCCGTCAGTTGATACGGATCAGTAGCAGCTGCCCCTTACAGGCGAGGAACTAGCAGCCAACCAAAATCACTTTGCTTTCTGTAGCTACATGCAGAGATGTCTTCTCTCCCCCTATGGTGCTGCCAGGGGCGGGCTGACCATTTGGAAACTCGGGCAATTCCTGAGGGCCCAGGGTCTTTAGGGGACCCCATGAGATGCCCCTGGTACCTTTTTTATAGGCTTTTTTTGAGTTTGGGCAAGGACACGAGCCCCATGATCCCCTATTCCCCGGGGGCCCCATGAGTTCTCAGTCCGCCCCTGGGTGCTGCTCCCAGCTCCCTGGCCTGCAGAAACTACACGCCCTCCTGACTTTTCAGAAGATCTCCCGGACCAAGGATCGAAGGATTTAGCTCAATGCTGTCCTTGGAAAGCTTGCTACGTGTGGCAGTCTTTCTTCTTGTAGAACACAAAGTGTGCTGCTGTGCTCACACTGTTCTCTTTGCTCTCTGCTGCTCCAGGCCTTGATACCATCTGCACCTCTCCGCAGAATATATCCTCCTGAGCCAGCCCGAGCCCAGCCTAAAGGTCACCTCTCCAGATCTAGGGGACCCCTCCTAGACTCCAACAGTCCACTCAGGGTCTTCCACCTGACTCCTCTGTCAGCCTAATTCTCCCACACTTTTAGGTCAGTCCACCACTCTACCAAGGCCTCCAAACCTGGGATTGGCCAAACCCCCCCCATGAATACACAGATTAGGCCTCCACCCCTTCTTCTTACCGACCTCTGGAAGGTTCTCCAGTGTCAGGAGGAGGCGATAGAGCCACAATCTGTAGAGTCATCCAGCTGACCTGCAATAACCCAACAGTAATCACATGACCTACACAACAACCATGAGTCATTCACAATGATTTTACCAATCATTCACTACACTATTCTAGTAGCTCACTAGAGGGTGCTACATGTGTAAGGCCTGTTCAAGGTTCCCAGCATAGCTCAGAAGAATTCAACCCGGGGTAGGCCTCTTGTGTGGTCCACACTTGCCACCCAACAAGAAGGGGAACATGGAGAGAGTGTCACCCACCTGCCCTTACAACCCTTTTAAATGTCTCACGATACATAATCAAACCTCTACAGTTATGGTGGAAGTTTCAAGACAAAAAAATATTTAAAATTATCTAAAAAATTTAAGAAAATACATTGAGCCATTGATTTTATAAATCTGCTCAAAAAAGCCAACAGAACATGAAATTAGGCAAACAAATTGCATTGAGTGGGAGAAATGGATTTGAGTACTCTGGGAGGCATGAGTCAGCATCTCCTGTGGTGACCAGGTATGGATTAACAGGGCAGAAAACGGGATGGCCCAACCTTCTTTCCTTGTTGCCTTAATCCTAGTTTTATCACCTTCAGTCCTCCACTACCTTGTTTGCCCACTGTATGTGTCCGTATATGTAGTAAAGCATGCTTGTTATACTCACTGTGGAACCTAGAAGGTTAATCCTTTGCACTGTGTAAAAAGGATGTTTGATCCTGATTTGTCTGATCCTCCCCTTCTTCCACTGTCCCCAATTCACCTGCTGACAGAACACAGGCTTGGAGGAAAGCTGCACATGCTGAGTTTGGTATTGCTAGAGAGTTTTTTTTTTCTTGGGAGAGTACATGTCATCAGCACAGGGCCAATCAGCGCCGTCCAGACAAAGGTCAGGGGTTCTGCATCTTCCTAGATCAGAATGAAAACTCCTTATAAGAGCTTTAATCAGTACTCGGCTCGACACTGATTGAAGTCAGAAGCCTGCTCTAACTGCTGATGAGAAAAGGTATTTAGCAGTTTATATTTACTAAAATAATTGCATTTCCATGTTGTGTGTACTGTGGGAGACCAGATATAGTGAATGCAGGGTCCTGGGAGACCAGATATAGTGAATGCAGGGTCCTGGGAGACCAGATATAGTGGATGCAGGGTCCTGGGAGACCAGATATAGTGGATGCAGGGTCCTGGGAGACCAGATATAGTGGATGCAGGGTGCAGGGAGACTGGATATAGTGAATGCAGAGTCCTGGGATTAGTAACACTTTAAAACAGTATTAATCCCAAAAATTCAATATATTGCCGCTCACCAGTCCTTGTGGTGGCTGCATTGCTTTCCTTTTTAAAAAATGTTTTCCCTTATATTGGATCTACTTCAGGGGACATTTTTTAAAATTTTTGTTTTTAACACGCCATACTCATGCACATAGGGAGGGTGGGATCTGGGGCCCCCTTGTTGAAGGGGGCTTCTACATTCTGATGAGCTCCCCACTGGGAGACCCCCACAACCATGGGGATAAGGTGCTTCAGAGGGGATCCCCTTTCCCCAAAGCACCCTCCATGTTGAGGGCATGTGACCTGGTATGGTTCGGGGGGGGGTGCTCGCTCATCCCCCCACTTTACTGACCTGCTGGGCTGCCTGCTTGTAATAAGGGTCTGGTAAGGATTTTGGGGGGGGGGAACCATCATGACATTTTTAAAAAAGATTTTGGTGTAGGGGTTCCTCTCAAAATGTATACCAGACCTAATGGGCTTGGTATGGATGGAAGGGGGGGAACCCCACATATCCTTTTTTTAAAAAAAAATTTCATTCCTGGGCAACGCCGGCAATTCTTTTTACCTTCAGCTGTCAGCAAGGAACTCCGTTCACAGCTGAAACATTAAAGTTGAGTTCCACTCACTCTGTTAAAAAAATAAAAGTCAGCAGCTACAAAAACTGTAACTGCTGACTTTTAAAAAACAGCCCCTTACCTGTCCCTCGTACCCTCGGTGTGTGCCCTTCAGCTTGTTTCACCGGCCGTCCTGGATTCCAGGAGTCCGGCATCTTCAGTGTGGGCACCCGGCTGTGATAGCTTGCGGCTTTACAGCCGGGTGCCCACTGTGCATGTGTGAGCAGCGCTGCGCTTCATGAATGGTCCTCTAGTCTTCTGGGGCCTGTCACGTGTCCCAAAAGACTACAAAGAGGGAGGGAGGGAGGACACTGTTTCTGTTTCCGATCGCCTGTCAAATTCGGGTACCTGCTCCCCCCTGCCCCCCAAAGGTGCCAATCCTTAATGAGGAGCAGTCCTTAAAGCGGAACTTCCCCTTCTGTGTACTGCGGGAGACCAGATATAGTGAATGCAGGGTCCTGGATTTAGTAACATTTTAAGGCTAAACGGCAAAAAACACAAATTACTGGAGCTTTGTAATAATTAAATTCATTTTTAAATGCTAGCACAGGGGAACCTTAACCAGCCACTTGCAGACCTCATATAGCAGGGCTGGAGTGTGAAAGGAAGAAGCAGCACAAGGAGCTAATCAGTTCATGTGATGACAAGAAGCATGCTGATGGAAGAAGACAGCAGAGTCACAGAGCAATGATCTCATCACTGTGCTGCTTCTCCATTCATTCTCTAGTCAATGGCTGGGGGTGGGTTCAGGAGGATCTGGGCTGCAACGTCTGAATCCCTAGAATTATTTAAAGAGTAGCTCCACTTCTGTTGATAAAAAATACATTTCCCTTCTGGGTGATCTATGTACATTGCAAGGATTTTAATGACCCTTGCTTGTTTTTATTATTTTTTTTTAACAAGAATAGGGAGATGTCTTGTGTTTTTTAAATAAAGATTTCCATGAATCACTGCAATGCCATTTCTAGCTAATAGAAGAACACACCAGTGAGGGCCTCCTTTCTCTGATATACATATGCTTGTAAGTCTATTTATCATTTGTTAAAATCATATATTTATCTAGACTGCATTTCACTGTATTCATTGTGATTGTCGGTATGCTGTTTGCAAGAAATGTGTTTATTATATGCATTTGTAAAATACATGTGTACAGCATATTGTAACTTCAGTGTATTTGATTGTATTGCAGTTTTACAGAACTATTCACAGAAGTAGATTCAGTTTTGGAATGAAACTCAACACTGCTTCTGACAGTTATGTTAGCTAGCTGTCGGCTGTTAGTAGGACAGCACATTTTTACAGTCTACTACCTTTTGTTATTCTGAGATTGTGGATTTGGGGTTTTCATGAGCTGTAAGCCATAATCATCACAATGATGACAAATCACGGCTTGAACTATCTTGCTTTGCATGTAATGAGTCTATCTCATATATTAGTTTTACCTTTTAAGTTGCATTACTGAAATAAATGAACTTCTGCACGATATTCTAATTTTTTGAGTTTCACCTGTATATATTTTCTTTCTTTTTTTTTCCACCAAAGTAAAGTTACCCTTTAACGCTGGATTTCCAGGTATTTTTAAATGAAAAATGCAGTTTTAAGAAAACGATGAAAATGAGTTTTTAAATACCATTAATATGTTAACGCTTACATGAGAATTTAATGGTGATGCATCTATGAACCTGTTACTTTGACCTCAATATGTAAAAAAAGTAGAAAGAAAGAAAGCAGGCCATAGCAAAAAAAAAAGGGACTTGACCTGTTTTGTGCATAATTTATGCGTTGGATGTTATATATATATATATATATATATATATATACGCACACACACACACACACAGCAAAGAGGACCTACAGATCTTAAATCTTAATCTAGAAAGAGGCATCAATCAATAGGCAGCCCGGCTCACCCCGCGCAGTGTATTTCAATTATTCCACATGAACGCTGACCGTTTGATTGGAGAGAGAGAGTGGAGAACTCAGGCTATTTTCTCTGGCATTTAATGGGATTTCATTTCTCTTCGTGCTGTGGAATAGTCAGCCGCAGCCGCCCAGGGAGAGCAGGCAGCGAGCTGTGCTGCTGGTTATCAATAGCAGGGCAATGATCGATAACTATTCCGGGCTGTTTTCAATCGCCTGACGGCTGCCTTCTGCCAGCCATCAAGGCGAGCCGGGCCCCCTGACCATGGAAAGCATCATAGTTTATCATGAAGAGCGATTGACGGGACGCTCAAGGGGAGATGAAATGCAGCTGCCGGAGGTGAGAGTGCTGGGCCATTTACATGCTGCGCGAGATTGTGCCATGTGGTGGGCTGCTGCAGCTTTGTCATGGCCTCTTCTGACTGTTCGGCTCTATACAGGTTCACTTAACATTTAAAGGCTTTTTCCAGGAATTACAAAATAAACCCCTGCAGTAGGCCTCCCTCCCCGGGACTGGAAGACTTAAGTGGTTGCTAACTTCTGAAGTGAAAAATGAACAAAGCATATCTTTCTATAGTGTGTACTTGCCTCTATCCAAAGCACAAAGTGTGATTTCTGTCTCCTCTCTCCTTCCTCTGCTGTCTGCATGAGTCTCCTCTGACAGTCCCAACACACAATCCAGAGAAGTGGCCCTGTTCCCACCTTCAGCACACAGCAGGTGACTGACAGCCTCAGCTGTGCATGTTTTCCTATGAGCCTCCGGAGAAGGGTGTGTGTCCTTTCCCTCTACTCAGGTCTCAGATTACAATTAGCTCCCTGCTTTATGCTGTGCACTGTGTGACATCAGATCCCCACCCCCTGTCTTCTGAAGCTCAGACATTCTGTGTAAATTCTGGAGTTTGAATGGATGTAGAGGAGAGGGGGCTCAGATAAACAGGTACAACTTATGTAGGGGGATTTGCTTCATCTTTAGGTATCACTTGTCTCCTGAATGAGGAAAGAACAAACAGAGGGCGCACAGGCCTAGTGCATTACCATAAAAAATGTTTAATAAGAAATAAAATAGGTGTTGTGCTCACAAACGACAATAAACTCAAGGCACATCATAAAAGAACAGCTGGGTCAACACGGCGCTGAGTAACAGTCCGTAATGAGGAATGTAGACATCCAATAGGCTGACGCGTTTCGAGGACTTGCCTCTTCCTCATTCAGTATATTTGGATTCCCCCGGTCTATTGAGGGCAGCAAGGTGTGCATGTTCCAGGACATTCTTAATGTGGTTGCAGCCTGCATCGAGTCCATCCCCAAGCGCAGGAGCATTTGTGTTTGCTGGTTCATTGATCACTTGTCTCCTGTCTCACAACTTTTTGGGATGGGAATGAGGGACACCTATTAGCAAAAGTATGTAGGCATAGGATACCCCCCCCCCCCCGCCACACCCCCTTATAGGAGAATTCTACAAAAAAAATATTAGTTAAACCCACAAGTGGTTTTTTACCACTACTATTCCTTTATTTGGCTTTTGAAATTTACAGACACAGCCGTTTAGAATATGGATGAAAGGTTTAGCACAGCGAAACACTTTTTTAAAGATAAATAGCGCATTTTATATAGAACTATATAGATCAGACCAAAATGTGGGACAAATGAGGGGGACAGAGGAACAGAGGGACTTTGTTCCGAATCAGGGGCAATCCCTCAAAATCAGGGACAATCCCTCGAAATCAGGGACAGTTGGGAGCTATGCTTGACTCTAGTCACTGAAATGGGTATATGTAAGGGTTTACCATCACTTTAAATGCTTGTTATGCCTAGGGGATAGGGGAACAGACATCTGTTACAATTCGGGTTGGCTCCGGCACTACCCTCTTCTCCCTGAATCTACAGTCAATGGCTCCTCCCTCTGTGCCATCATATACTGTACAGAGCTGGCATTGCATATTGAGGGGGTGCGAATGCAATTGTGCCAGTGAGCTTAAAGAAGAGATTGCACGGGATCTGTTGCACTGCTGGAGGGACCCAAACTCAAAAGAAATGAAACAGCTCCCTTTTAAAAACATTGTGCACATTTATTGAAGTTTTCCATGCACAGACTGATCTACCTGTCTCAAAGGCCCATGGGATAGGTGAATAGGCTTGTGGTTGGAATAATCCAATAACCAATAAATATGCTCAAGTTTTTTTTTTTAAAGGATAGCGTCTTCCTTTCTAATGTATTTGGAAGTGGACTTTATGAAGTGTTCAGCTACCACTAGAAACTTGCACCTTTTGTTGAGGAGTAACACCCCGGTCACATCAGGTGCGTCTTGGAATGCAATTTGCATACCATGAGATTTGCAAATTGTATGCCAAGTTGCACCCTATTGTCCGCTATTATCGGTGCTGTTCCGACTTGGTCGGAGACGCAACGATTTCTAAAGTTGTGCATGCACTACTTTTGGTGCGATTTGCATAGACATCTGTGTCACCTCAAATCAGCAAGTCACCCGACTTTTCAAAATTGGCTTTGATGTGGCCAGGGCAGGGGTGGACTGACCATTTGGAAATTCGGGGACTGCCCGAGGGCCCGGGGTCAGTAGGGGGCCCCATGAGATGCCCCTGGTACCTTTCGTAGGCTTTTTTGGGTGTGGTTTGAGTGTGGGTGAGGACACAGGAGCTCCATGTTCCCCTATTGCACAGGGGCCCCATAAGTTGTCAGTCCGCCCCTGGGCCGGGGTGTAAAGGGGTTGTAAGCCTGCAGGTGGACAGAATATTCTGCATACAAGTGTTTCTCCTTATTCCAGCACACCTAGACATAATGAGCATTAAACCCTGCAGTGTGGATGCAGTGTGAATGGAGGGAAGGGGCTGCAAGGGTAGATTTTTTCTAATGGAGTTGGTCATCAAAGAGAACCAGTCATAGTGCAGCTTCGGAAAGAATGAGGATATTCAGTCTTAAATATTTAGAAATAATCTATCTACTGGCCTACAGTAAAGCTTTGATGCAAGAAATGCAGGGGTTGCCATTATTGTTAGCAGGTAATAGCAACAAAAACAGTGCCAGCCAGTCATGATAAACATTTATCACCCATAAAATTGAGGCAACAGAAAGATAAAAAGATGTCAGTGCATTTCGGAGACAAACAATCCTCCCTGATCAGGGCCAAGTTAACTATAACAATTATTGAATAGCCTTCCATTTTAAAAGAGGATCATTGTTAGTTGGATGTGGACATCTGTTAATGGACGTGTGCTTGGGAGACTCATTACTGTTGGCAGAGTAGCAATTGCCAGACTTCAGATGATCTGTTGCCTTTGACTCCCAGAGCCTAAAGCCATTGTGGAAAATTACCATTTAATATGAATCTCCAATAACCCACTAAACAATGGTTAGAGGAAGGGTCAATACTGTGAGCCAATTAAAGCTGTACTGTTTTCCACAATGATATCAGTCAACAGTGACCATGTGTAGAGGAAGAGAAGGCAGGTTGCCCCATCAGTGTGGTGCTTCACCTTGGTTATTTTATTACAGGCTGGAAAAGGTTGATGACCAAGCTGTATTTCTTAACTACAATGGAAAACTAGAATGTCACTGACTTAGCTGGGCTGTCTGAAAGGTGTGCCTATAAAGTCAGACTGAACAAAATTACAAATCCTTTGGCAGGTAGAGGTCAAGTCATCACACCTGTGTGAGCTTGTTGGTCCTTCTGTTCCAAAACTGTTGTTGGAGTTGACAATTGATTTTAAAATGGAGCTTTATTTGTGGTCAGGTGGTGACGTTGAATGAGAAGACTTGGCTTGCAATAAGCCTTCCATATCATCCCAAAGGTGTCCAGCAGGGGCGGACTGACAACTCATGGGGCCCCCGGGCAATAGGGGATCATGGGGGCCGTGTCCTTGCCCAAACTCAAAAAAGCCTATGAAAAAGGTACCAGGGGCATCTCATGGGGTCCCCTACTGACCCCGGGCCCTCGGCAGTGCTGAGTTTCCAAATGGTCAGTCTGCCCCTGGTGTACAGTAAGTCTGGTGTTACAGATCTCTTCACGCTTTTCAAATTCTTCAACACTAAGCTCATAAAGTCACGGATTTGGAAGTCAAGTTGGAACAGAAGAGGTCATTGTCTAAACTTTTGCCACCGAGTTAAAAGTCCACAATTGTATACAATGTCTTTGTATGCTGTAGCATTAACAGTACCCTTCACAGGAAACACCTGAATTAAAACATTTAGAGTGGCTTACATATACTTTGTTCATATAGTGTAATTATAACGGCATTGCTAGTGCTGTCATCATGCAGCAGATGCTTCAAATAGAGGTCCACATAGTACTTTTTTTTCTCTCTAGTCTCTGGAAGTGGCTCCATTTCAGTAATATGCATCCACTTCTGATCAAAGAAAGAAATCTCTGAAAAGCTTATTTCCAGGCAGCAGAAGATCCCCGGATAAGCCTTGAGGAATTACCATTATCAGCGGCACATTTAGGTACTTTACTCGGCAAAATTTCAGTTGTGTATGGTGTAATTTTCAGCTGGAGATAAGACAATCTATAGGACAAAGGAAACAGTATAGAATAAGTGCTACATCACATGAACAGGCAGGCCAGAGACAGAGAGAATAATCGCGTCCATCCATCTTGACGAAGAGGGCGAAATGCTTCATTTGACATAGTAATGCTGAGCGGCACCTCCTATAATTAGCGATGTTTATAAGTGTAGGGGAGCATGGTAAACGCTCAAATAAATTGGGTCATTACTGTTTGCCGTCAATAGAAATGAAAATGCAAAAGATCGACAGAGTCTCATTGTGAATTCCAATTCTGATTGTCCACTCTTTAACGGGAGTCTGTCACCTGGAAAAGCTCACTTGGCTACGTAGCAGCTAAGCAATTAGTTTTTTTTCACTGATTCTGTCATTGTTTAGATTAATGTTATAGTATAAAACTAAGTTAAGATAATTATCTGGGAGTCAAGGTACGGATGAGTGTCCAGAATCCCCAACTCAGTTTAATTTGCCTACAGACTTAAGAAAAGGTGTGCCTGATCTCATTAGGGGAAGCTCATAGTTCTCTAGGCCCTAAAAAGGCTGGCCATAGGTATAGCTCTATAAAGTTTTTCTTGGAGAGACAGTCTCTGTTGGTCTTCAAATGCCACTATTTTAATCTGGTGTAGGAACTGTATAAATGTACTGTTTAATTGCTAAGGAAATGTATACAGTATTACACCAAGTTGTTTATGCATCGATTAGATGTTGTTCTAAATCAGTGGTTCTCAACCTGTGGGTCGCGACCCCTTTGGGGGTCGAACGACCCTTTCACAGGGGTCCCCTAAGACCATCAGAAAACACATATTTCCGATAGAGCAGCTACTGTGTAGAAAACAGCTGCTGTGTTGAAAGCAGCTACTGTGTTGAAAGCAGCAGTATTGGAGGTAAAACGACACTCATGAATTATAATTACTGGGTAAATAATTTTATGGTTGGGGGTCACCACAACATGAGGAACTGTATTAAAGGGTCACGGCATTAGGAAGGTTGAGAACCACTGTTCTAAATGGTCCCGAAAAATAGCAGTGTACTTCTTGGCATATGACTGTGCCTAGGCACTCCTGTGCCTACAGCCTCATAGCTCTCTATCTGCAGTTTGAGATCTAAAGCACTGCTGCCTCTGACTGGGGATGAGATTAGGTGATGCCACTCCTGTGCTGCTCACTGTGCTCTTTGCTGGAGGCTGTGGCATGAGGAAGCAAAGCCCTGTCTTTACCAAGATGACTGATTCTGTTCAGAGACACTTGTGCAAAACAATGTTGAATGTTCAAATGTTCAACAAGGAACAAGGCATGGTAAGTCAGCAGGATTAACATACTGTATAATATTCTAACCAATGTTGCCATTTACTGTATAACACAAAGGTTATATGAGATGCAATGAAGGTTTGTCCATTGCTTGAATAGTCTATGCTAATAGGTGTCCTTTTTTTCCATCTGAAAAAGTTGGGAGATATGCTTAGCCCACATGGAGGTGCCCCTCTCAAATTTTAGGTGCCCCTCTTTAATTAAAAAATTCAGAACATTCAAAGAAAAAAAATCACTAAGTAAAAAATTACTAAAAATAGGCTCACCAATCCATTCTGTGCTTGTCCTTTTACCCCTCTGTTCAGATAACACAACAAGGCACCGTGTGGTCTGTTAAGACTCCAAAAAACCCTTGTACCAGTTGACGTCTAGCTGGTGATCCATTTAAATGTATAATATATAACAGTATAATACACAATATTCTTTGATTTTGTTGTTATACAGTATTTAAAGTGAGTTTAAAGTGATACTAAACTATCATTAAAAAAAAAAAAAACCATAGTGCTTTAGACATCAGCACTTACCTTGTTTGTGGGTTCCTTTTTCTTTTAAAAGAGAAGTATGGGCAACATTTTTTGGGTTATACTTTTCTTTTGGATCACAGAAGTGCATTTACGAATGCTCTAAGAGTCAATTGATTGAGGGCTATTACCTGCTATCAGCCGATGAGGGAAGGATCCTGACAATATTGTCAGAATCTACTAAACTGCCTGATTGACAGCTGGCTTCGCCTTTCATTTTGCGGCAGAGAACTGGAGTAAGCCATGCCCGCCCTCTCCTCAGCATGGTGCACCAGTGAGCTCTGGTGTAGAGTAGGGGGCAGCGACGGACAGTTCTTGAGGCATGGACTTGGCTGAGATGCAGTGGAGATCCCATTTTCGTCATCCCTCCCCTGTCCTCCCCTTATTTTATTTGGTTCATTTATCCCTATTGTTCTGTACCTATATGCCCCCTTTACCTAACTTTTCCTATTGTTCCCTTTTCTCTTGGTGTAGCACTTCCTACATTAGTGCAGGTTGTTAGATAAATTTAGTTCAGCTCCTTTGTAATCATTGGAGCAGGGGTTGATTATTCTGGCCTGTTCAGTGTCTCAAAGGTTGCTGCTCTGATTACTTCCCCCTGTATTCTAGAGGTCACTAGAATCATAGTGGGAGGAAGAACAGAGTAGGCAGCCTGGGAAATCCAGCCAATCCCTAGGAAACTGTGCCCAGTAGGTGGTTGGAAAGCCCATAAATAGTCTGAAGTGTGAGGCAGAGGGCAGCGAGATCCTGGGTCCAGTTCCTGCTGGAGGAGACCCCTGTGCAATGGTTTTGCCCCTAGGGCAGGGTTACTGAAGGTGCCATCTAGAAGACATTGATGTCCCAGCTGGAGCCGTAGATGGGGGGCCCATATGCAAAGCCTAGCCCTGGAATCGGCTTGGGTCTGGAGATGCTCACCGGAGAGTACCAGGAGGAAATTGAGGAAAAGTGTCCAACTGTCCTATGGTGGTGTGAATCTTCATTTCCCTCTCTGAAGAGTGTCCAGTGGATATCGGAGGGAGTCAACCAATGATCATGTTGCACTGTGAGTGGATGACCTTAGTGCTGGATGTCAGTGTGTAGTTCTTGGTCTTTTGGAAGAATAAATATTTGTCTGTCAGCAGTAGAGATTCTGTGGGGTAGAGGTAAGTCCTCAAATTGATCAGTTCACCAGTTTGGGATATCCCATGCTCTCTTCACCCCATTCATGTTCAATGTTCCAGTAAAATATAAAAAGAAAATGCTGTGTGCCTGGCTGTGTGAGCTGTAATCAGGGAAAGGGAATAAAGTTCACCACCAGCTCCTCGGGGGTGGGTTACATTATTATTTTTTTTTTAAATGTAAACATACCTTAATATAGCCAATACTCATGAGAAGTATCCTGGCACATTCAACAGTCAGTACATGGCTCTAACGTTTCCCCTACAATGATCCACTTATCTTTATATTGCATGTACTGTAGATTATGGATCTCAAAGCCATCTACTTTGCACCAAGGGAAATATGGACATTTAGATATTTTGATGTATTTGAATGGTTGTGCTGTAACCACCTCGTTTCATATTATCGCGAAGTCATATTGCATTGCATATAAGATCTAAGTGTCTTCTTTGGCTCTATCCTTTGGTTTTTCTGTACTTCCATTATCCTGTTCATAAGCTTCAACAAACTCAGATTGAACTTAAAAAAAATATTAAGTAATTCAGATACAGGCTCATTTACATTTAGTGGGTCCTGCTCGTAACTTTACCGAATAAAAAGAAAAAGAGGAAAAAAAAAAATCAACTACTGCTGTCATCTGAATTTTAACAAAAAAAATATATTAAGCTTTGTACTTGGTACAAAAAAAACATATAAATTTGTCTCCAAGCACTAATTTTGGCAAAATACTGTCACCAAAACACCAATGAAAGCATTCAAAAACCACATAACTACCAGGCAAAATTCAAGTATTTTGCTTCCTTCTATGGATAAACAGAAAATCTCCACATCAATTGATTGCTTTTCAACAAAAAATCCTCAGTCATTATAACGTTTCATATAATCTATTTTTCAACCCACCAATTAACTACGTTGCTTTTTCTGAAGAGGACATGTATATATACATCAACCATTTTTCTTCATCGATAACTCGAACCACTCCTTATATTTTGTATTGAGTGGAACCACCAGCCTTTTACACGACTTTGAACTCAAAATTGCTCCAGTAGTATAAAAAGCTGATGGTTCAGCTCGATACAAATACAAAGAATGGTGGGTGGAAATATAGATTCTATGGAGCTTTATAACAACTAAGGATTTTATTGTTGAAAAGCATTCATAGACAATGTCTGATTATCCAGAGAAGCAAAAAATATTTGAATTGTTTCTGAGAGTCATTTGTTTTTTTATGCTTTTTAAACTCATGGGTGTTTTGATAATGGTAGTTGAAACAATTAGCATTTGTCGAAAACACTTTTCATTACTTTTTTACTCGCTGTGTTTTGATATTTAAATTGTTTAAGGTGTTCATAGGCAATTTCTGTCCAAGAAGGAAGAAATATATATATATATATTTTTTTTTATATTTAGGGGGGGGGGTTCATGCTTTTTAAATTCATTGGTGGTTGGGTGGTGGTAGTTTGGCATAATTAGAATTTGTAGAAAACTATATATGACTTTTTACCCACTTTTCCATTGTTAAAAAATATTCATAGGCAATTACTGATTATCCATAGAAGCAAGAAACGTATTTGAATTTTTCATGATAGTCATTTTTTAATGCTTTTTAAACTCATTGATGGTTCAGTGGTGGTAGTTTGGCACAATTGGAATTTGGAGAAAAACCTATATTACTTTATATCCATTATTTTTTTTATTATTTTATTGTCTTGAGGCAATTGCTTGAAAGTGCTTCCAGGCAAGTCCTGATTATCCATAGAAGGAAGAAAAATATTTGATTTTCTTCTGATATTTATGGGTTGTTAATGCTTTTAAACTCATCTGTGTTTTGGTGATGGTAGTTTGGCACAATTAGCATTTGGAGAAATCTTTATATTACTTTGTATCCATTATTTTTTTTTTACTTTATTGTCTTGAGGCAATTGCCTTGAAAGTGTTTCCAGGCAAATCCTGATTATCCATAGAAGGAAGAAAAATATTTGATTTTCTTCTGATATTTATGGGTTGTTAATGCTTTTTAAACTCATTGGTGTTTTTGAGATAGTAGTTTGACGCAATTGGAATTTGGAAAAAACTTTATATGACATTTTACACACTATTTATTTCAGGTACTTATATAGCGCCATCAATTTACACAGCGCTTTACATATATATTGTACATTCACATCAGTCCCTAACCCTCAAGGGGTGTACAAGCTAAGGTATTTTTTTTATTGTTGAAAAGCATTCATATCTAATTCTTGATTATCCATAGAAAGAAGAATAATAATTGAATTTTTCATGATAGTAATTTTTTATACTTTTTAATATCATTCATGTTTTGGTGGTGGTAGATTGGCACAATTGGCATTTGGAGAAAGCTTTAAATGAGTTTTTATCCATTATTTTTTATTATTTCGAGGCAATTGTCTTGAAAGCATTTCCAGGCAAGTCCTGATAATCGATATTTGATTTTTTTCTGATATTTATGGGTTTTTGATGCTTTTAAACTCATTGGTGTTTTAGTGATGGTAGTTTGACACCATTACCATTTGGAAAAAACTTTATATGACTTTTCATCTACTATTTTCTATAATTTTATTGTTGGAAAGTGCTTTGCGGTACTTCCTGATTATTCATAGAAGGAAGAAAAATATCTGAGTTTTTAAAGCATTTTAAACTCATGGAGGTTTGTATTAGTAATATGGCACAATTAGCATTTGGAGAAAACTTTGTAGGACTTTTTATCCATTATTTTTTATTTAATTTAATTTTTTTTTTTGTTGAAAATCATTCATAGGCAATTCCCATTTTTCCATCAAAACTATTTTTTTTTTTTAGACAAAGCATCTTCAAATTTATAATAATAGGGTTATGGTAACACATTCAAGTGATTGAGCACTGGCAAAAATGAGGAACGACAGGAAGCCCCCACCCAGTTATAACCCCTCCCTATTTAGCCATACTCCACTTTCTGTAGCAAGTTCTGAACCACCAGCAAGAAGACCAGTTTTTCTCTGTCCTGTGATGTACTCAAAGAAATAGATTTTACAGGTAATCAAAAATATGACTTTCTTTTTTGTACAGCCCAGGGCACAGAACATCTTCAGGTTAATAATGGTAGGGATGTCCTACCAGGTCCCTTCTTCCAGGGGCAGTGCTGCCCCCCCCCCCCTAAAGATTGCCACCCTAGGCAAACACCTTGTTTACCTCGCGGTAAATACACCGCTGCTCAAGACTCCTGCTTGATGCTGACTGTACTCTGGTCTACTGTCCCCACACCCTAGCCATCCTGTACCTGCTACCCCCTGGTGGGGCAGTCCTTTGGGGTCATGACCTGGTGCCAAATGGAATGTAGAGTTCTGAGGACTAGTAGGGTTTCCGGCCTATTGCCACCATCAGCAAGGCCAACTGATTCCTAGATTACGCACTCTGGGAGAGCCCACATCACCTTCCAGAGGGAATTGTAACAGCAGTATTATCTCGAGAACCGCCATCTTGCTGTCTAGGCCACCTTCCCCAAGGTTTTCTTTGCAAGCTACAAAAACCTTGTTTTATGCAAATGAGAAACTGTGAGTGAGCATTGTCACTTTAAGGCAAGAAGTATGTTACTGGCAAGAAACAAAGTTGCAAAAAAACCTAATACCACTACCACATCTAAGGACTAATGAGCTGCAGAACACAGTATACAATTTTTGGTTATGGGCTTAGACACATGTAGAGCTACCTCCAAAGGAGCGGCTGCGAATAAGAGAGGTTCTTTCCTACATTAGTGCAGAGGCAGCCAAGCACACAGCAATGATCCATTAACTCCGGCTCAGAAATCAGTCTAGGGAATATCTTTATGTAATTTATTGCTGAATGAATTTGGAGAGGGTACAGGGTGATATGGGATACTCCAAAATATCAAGCACAACTTGCTGAGGACACTGATTCTAGAGGGCAATATCACAGCCTATTTTCACTCCCAGTTGTAGACTAGAAGAATATTAGGATTTTAAAGATCAAGTAGCAGACTGGAACAGTCTAAGGTTGTTGACCACCATATAATAGAGAAAGTACACTAAGCATACTGGAGCAGACTATTTTATCCACAGCTGGAGACCATAGATAAAACTGTACCTCAGGAGATGGAGCTCTACTCACAAATCCTAGTAGATACCAGGCCATGGGCTTGTTCCAGGGGGAGACAAGTAGTCCAGCAATCAGTCCAAGAATGCCTGAGGGTCTAACAGCTCGCTAAAGTACATGATCCCCCTTCCCTTCCTCCAAGGGTTAGAACCAGGAGCGGACTGACCATTTGGAAACTCGGGCACTGCCTGAGGGCCCGGGGTCAGTATGGGGCCCCATGAGATGCCCCTGGTACCTTTTTTCATAGGCTTTTTTGAGTTTGGGCAAGGACACAGGGGCCCCAAGATCCCCTATTGCCCGGGGGCCCCATGAGTTGTCAGTCCGCCCCTGGTTAGAACCACACTGTTCCCCTTTGTCACATACCTGGTGGGGGAGCCTGACGTGGAGATGAGGGCTTCCTCTTACACCTCCTGCTTGGTGCCTCTGATAGAGCAAACAGAAGGCACGAAAGCCAGGAGTAGCACGAGTGCCTGGCAAGTCTGCGATGTCAGCCGCCAGGTGGGTAGTCTGGAAGACCAGGATGCAGGTCAGTTGCAGATGCAGGTGAGCAGAAGATGCAGGTCAGCAGCAGCAGCGGTTGGTAGGTTCTAACAGGACCTCAGTAACTGCAGACAGTAGGTAGCAAGTGGTAGGCACAGGCTGGAGAAGAAGCAGAGTCAGACAAGCCGGGTCGGAATCTATAAGGTGGACCTGGTACAGGGAGCAGGCAAGCGGATAGTCGAAGTTCAGGCCAGAAGTCAGCAACCATTAGGCAGATAGCAGGGTAACAGACAAAGGCATAGTCAAAGGGTAAGTTGGGTCGGTGCAGGCGGAGTTCAAGCAAAGTCAAGACAGGTCAGGTCGGCAACAGGATCAGGATACAACAGACAGCAGACAATGGAACCTGGTAGACCAGAAGGCAAGGACTCCCAGTGCAGCAGTGGTTTAAATAGCCCGCCTGCCGCCAGTCTGGTGGCAGGTGTGCACGCCGGTGTTCACACGGCTGTGCGCATGCGCACGGGCACGGATGATAAGTATTTGTCATAGGCGCATAAATGTGTGCCAGGGCATTCTCTGTCTTCCCTGACAATGACTGTTAGGTAATTGTCATTGGTGCATAGATGTGTGCCAGGGCATTCTCTGTCTTCCCTAACACCCTTCCTCCAGGAAAAGAACAATACCGTTCCCCTTCCTTCAGGGAAAGAACAAGTCTAAACAGCCTATATACTCCCCTCTGACCACCTACTGGGCACACCTCCCCAGGGATTGGCCAGAGGGTAGTAAATATTCAGGTGAACATTAGATTTGCATTTCTCTCCCTAAACGTTGGAAGTTTCTCAACAGAGACAGCGGAAACTAACCAATCTCACCATTTGGGACACCATGAACAGACCCAAGCAAATGAAATCACCTTCTCCAACTACAGAGCAAGCTAAACATTAAATTTATCTAGCAGCCTACCTAGAAGGGTACTACATATCCTTTAAACCTGTATGGTCTGAAAGCCTTTCATAATGGATAAAAATCCTATTCCAGAGGATGCCTATGATTTGATCTCAAACTCTAAGCCAGGGGCGGACTGACAACTCATGGGGCCCCCCGGGCAATAGGGGATCATGGGGCCCCTGTGTCCTTGCCCAAACTCAAAAAAGCCTATGAAAAAGGTACCAGGGGCATCTCATGGGGCCCCCTACTGACCCCAGGCCCTCGGGCAGTGCTCGAGTTTCCAAATGGTCAGTCTAAGCATACCTTTGGGAAAAGCAGTGAGGCAATGCAGAAAGGCTACTGAAATGGCAAGGTGATCAAATTATAACTTACAATTTCAATGTTCTAGCAATAATCACAAGAAAAGTTAAGCTTCCCTTTAAATAGACTTTCTACTCATCAGAGCCCATTTCCAGTTTTGCAGGGCAGCAGCGGTCTCTCCATCTTCATCAAGGTGAATATTAGGCGACACAGGTTGAAGATTTAGATACAAGAGCCGGAGAGTAGTGACAGAGCTTGGAAGCAGAGTATCCATCAGTCACAATCACTGTCTGCACTAAGATCATTAAGCTCTCTTAAGTCATTAATTGATAACTGCGGCCGAGGTTCATCTAGAATGCAGTTCAGAGCTGGAAAAGGCCAGAGATTGGCGGGCGAGGTCACACAAAAGCAAACATTTTATAGATAAATGGCACTTATTATAATGGCATCAAAAGAGGTCTTTATTTTTGTTTCCTACAGGATCTGTTTAAAACTGAACTCAAGGCAGATAGTAAAGTAAAACTAAAGGCATTTTTCTAAAATTGTTGTTAGTGTAAGGGAGGGTTATAACTCAGCATCCCATTGGGGAAATTTCCCTTCACTTCCTACTCCACAGTCAAAACAAGACGTTGGGGAAAATCTCTCCAAAGTGAGGGAATTCCTGGTTGTCACCAGTACCAATGTTCCCATTGGAAGATTTCCCCTTTATTCCTGTTCTGCTGACAACCCATAATTTAGGATTTACTCTCAGTGATAACATTAAAGTGTTACTAAACCCACAACAGTAAAATCAGTCTGTAGATGCAGTAAAGCATGCTTGTTATACTCACTGTGGAACCTAAGGAGTTAATCCCCTGCATTGTGTAAATGGCCATTTGATCTTGTTTTCTCTGCTCCTCCTCTTGTTCAAATGTCCATATCTTATCTACTTATAAGACAGATTGAACCATAGCTACATGCACATGCTCAGTTTAGTGTGTATTGATAAAGAGTTTTTTTTCTTGGGAGAGTGCATGTGATCGGCACAGGCCAATCAGCACTGTCTGGACAGAGGTCAGGGGTCCTGCATCCTCCATATATACCAGATATAGTGAATGCAGGGTCCAGGGAGACCAGATATAGTGAATGCAGGGTCCTGGGAGACCAGATATAGTGAATGCAGGGTCCGGGGAGACCGGATATAGTGAATGCAGGGTCCGGGGAGACCAGATATAGTGAATGCAGGGTCCGGGGAGACCAGATATAGTGAATGCAGGGTCTGGGGAGACCAGATATAGTGAATGCAGGGTCCTGGGAGACCAGATATAGTGAATGCAGGGTCCGGGGAGACCAGATATCGTGAATGCAGGGTCCTGGGAGACCAGATATAGTGAATGCAGGGTCCGGGGAGACCAGATATAGTGAATGCAGGGTCCAGGGAGACCAGATATAGTGAATGCAGGGTCCGGGGAGATCAGATATAGTGAATGAATAGTCCTGGGTTTAGTAAAACTTTAAACAGAACAAATAGGGGCTGATTTGCTAAAGGCAAATAGACTGTGCACTCTGCAAGTGCAATTGCACCCTGTAAGGTTGCTTGCTCCAGATCTTAGTAAATGAGGTGACTTCCATCATCCAATCATGTGCAAGCAAAAATGCTGTTTTATAGTTTTTTTGGCTGTGATTGGGTATGCTTTGCAAGGTGAAGCTTCACCTCATTTACTAAGCTCTATCACAATTGCCCTTGCAGGGTGCAACTGCATTTGTAAAGTGCATAGTCTATTTACCTTTAATAAACCATCCCAATAGTGATGGTGAATCCCCCTAACAGGGCCACAGACAGCAATAAAAAAAACTGATAGGTATTCTAATCCTTCTCCACTCTATCCAAAACTGAAAAGAAGTTTTGCTTTTAGTTATACTTTGAAGATTGCATATTCATTAACCTCTTCACGCCGGCCAAATGCAAATGTGCGGCCTCCCGGCGTCTGGGCCTAGACGCTGAGCGGCCGCACATTTGCATTCTATTAAGAAAGAGCATATGTGCTGAGAGCGTGCTCCCAGCACATATGTCCGGTACTCACGGAAAGGTCCCAATCTCTTTCGATCGGGACCTTTCCCGATCATGTGACCCTAAACCCCGCCTCCCGGCTTCTGAAACCCTTAAAGGGCCTGGAGGCGCCAGCGTGAATGGGTTAATATATCTTTTAATGTATTTTTTGCAAGCAGCGCATATGCCTGCATTTGACTTGGTATCAACTCTTTGCAGTCCCTGTACAACAGAACTCTACTATCAGAGGGAGAAGCAGCACAATGAGCCAATGAGTTGTGTTGAAGTGCAAAGCATGCTAATAGGAGGAGAGAGTAGAGTGACAGAGAGAGGAGCTCACCAGTCTGCTGCTTCTCCTTTTACTGCTAAATCAAAGGTTATTATTATTATTATTATTATTATTATACAGGATTTATATAGCGCCAACAGTTTGCTCAGCGCTTTACAATATAAAGGGAGACAATACAGCAGCAATACAGTTCAATACAAGAGGGTTAGGAGGACCCTGCTCCTTGGAAGTTAAACTTAAACTTGCTCTTAGCCTCATTCTAAGCCCCATACTAACTCCCCTGTAAAGGAAAGATGTGTATACTTACCTATTCCCTAAGTGGTCGGTTGGGTCACATGATCGGCTCCCAGTATGGGCTCCAGGGTAGAGCAGGGAGAGCCAACAATGAATGCCCCTTTGTAAGCCTACATCACAATGCATAGGCATTGCAGGTGTTGTTGGTGAATTTTCCTCTTCACAGAAGTTGGTTGCTGGAGAGATGACGTGATTGGACCAACACGCCCAGGGAATAGGTAAGTATATGCATCTTTCCTCTACAGGATAGTTAGTATAGGGTGTAGAATTGGGGTGGAAGCAGGTTTGAGTTTGGGTAGGATTTGACCGGATCTCTACTTTAACTACAGCAGAACAAAAGTTGGTCCTTTTCCCTGCCGTACAGGACTGTGCTATGTGGCAGAACCAGGGGCGGACTGACAACTCATGGGGCCCCCGAGCAATAGGGGATCATGGGGCCCCTGTGTCCTTGCCCAAACTCAAAAAAGCCTATGAAAAAGGTATCAGGGGTCAGGGGTGGACTGACCATTTGGAAACTCGGGCATTGCCCGAGGGCCCGGGGTCTGTAGGGGCCCCATGAGATGCCCCTGGTACCTTTTTCATAGGCGTTTTTGAGTTTGGGCAAGGACACAGGGGCCCCATGATCCTCTATTGCCCGAGGGCCCCATGAGTTGTCAGTCCGCCCCTGCCAGGGGCATCTCATGGGGCTCCCTACTGACCCCGGGCCCTCGGGCAGTGCCCGAGTTTCCAAATGGTCAGTCCGCCCCTGGGCAGAACTGTGTAAATCTCAGGACTGGATGGGCAGAAATACAAATCCTTTGTCAGGTTAGAGATCATATATATGTATTTAGCTGTTGGCCCACAGTTCCGCTTTAATCCTTTGCGAAGTTCTAAGCCAAGCCGATACACAAAAACACTTGAGTGAGTTTTATGCTTGGAAGTGACAGCGGCCATGATGTAATACTTAGCGTAATTATTAACATGCATTCGGGAGAGAGCAGTTTGAAATTGATTATGTTTGCATAAGTAATTGAAAAACAAAAATACAGTCACCAGGCAGAGCAAGAGACAGAATTAATCATTAAACAAATGCGTGACCTCTGCTTTTGTCCCAGCTGTGGAAAGCATCTTGCGCTGCCTTTTTCATTTTTAATTTCCAAAACCGCTAACCATTTAATTACTGTGATTGTTAACAGTGCTAAGGAAGCTAATGAATTAGTGCCTATTGAGATCAGACCAGGGGTGTAACTACAGATCATGGGGTCCCATAGCAACATTTTGATGGGGCCACCTGGCAACCTCCTTCTTGTATTTGATCTTTACATGAGGTATGGTTAAATCAAGGATAGTTAGCAGGAAAGCTATTGGCAAAATGATTACAACAGTGAACCTGGCTGGGTTCGGCAAATCCAGCGGAAAGACAGTGAACCCCAACATTAGTGCCAAACCCCACTGAGATCTATGTAAGGCCAATCTGGTTATATTTTATGCCCATTTTCAAGGCTAATAGGCAACCTATCATTGAAAAAAATGGTATGGCGAGTTAGGGATTTCCATGGAGACATGTACCAATACAAAAAAAAATACAGATACGAGGGTAGAGCAGGGTTTCTCAACCAGGGTTCTATGGAACTCTAGGGTTCCTCCAGAGGTTGCTAGGGGGTCCTTGAACAATGAGCAATTTTGCCTCTCAGGTAAGTTCCCACTAACACCACCGAACACCGACAACAGACACCACAGCTGACCATACAAGACTAGACGACACCAGTCTTGACCTAAACCAGAAGGTAAACTACTTTATTTGAACACAGATACAAGATATATACACTCAGGGGGCAATCCCCCCTCCCTGCATAATGACACAGGGTCGGGAAATCTACATTTGCAGTAGTAACAAGAGACACACAGGTATTCGAACTTCACACCAGCAGACAGTCCCATCAGGAGGGAGGGCTGCTGGAGACACCCCCCCCCCCTACTAAGCTAATACACATAAACACATACATCCCATAATAGTTTGCACCCAAGCCAGGCAAACAATAGAACAATGGGATGCAGCCACATAACATTAAACAATCAACAACCCCCACCCCACCTATCTCCTAAACATGTCTACACAGTCTGAGACAAAGCCCACACAATATTAGGACAGATCACCCTGTACCCCTAACAGGCACAGGATGATTTACACATAAGAGGGATATGGGGAGCTGAGACAGGGATCTCCCCACCTCTCCAAAGTGAGCTGGGTTCCATGAGCCCCCCACCCAAAGTGACTCCTGTCACAGTCTTTTTATGTGTCTTAATGGGCAACATTAAAAAAAAACACAAATCCTTTAAATACGATGCTTTGGAGTGCCTTAAACTGGATGAAGTGTTACAGAAAAAGCTAAGGTAGTTTGTTTAAAAGTGACAAAAAAACTGGTCTCAGATTCCCCTTAAAATCGTAACCAGACCCTTATCCATGCATGAAGATTTGGTGACTGGGATAGAAAAGGGAGGACAACAACCTTTCTGTACCCTACTTGGCTATACAGTCAGGTCCATAAATAATGGGACATCGACACAATTCTAACATTTTTGGCT
Organism: Staurois parvus; assembly: GCF_062004578.1. NCBI lineage: Eukaryota > Metazoa > Chordata > Amphibia > Anura > Ranidae > Staurois > Staurois parvus. The sequence goes on along the minus strand of NW_028317980.1, from coordinate 5,660,434 downwards.
CTATACACCACCACAATGGATTTGAAATGAAACGAACAAGATGTGGTTTAACTGCAGACTGTCAGCTTTAATTTGAGGGTATTTACATCCAAATCAGGTGAACGGTGTAGGAATTACAACAGTTTGCATATGTGCTTCCCACTTCTTAAGGGACTAAAAGTAATGGGACAATTGGCTTCTCAGCTGTTCCATAGCCAGGTGTGTGTTATTCCCTCATTATCCCAATTACAATGAGCAGATAAAAGGTCCAGAGTTCATTTCAAGTGTGCTATTTGCATTTGGAATCTGTTGCTGTCAACTCTCAAGATGAGATCCAAAGAGCTGTCACTATCAGTGAAGCAAGCCATCATCAGGCTGAAAAAACAAAACAAACCCATCAGAGAGATAGCAAAAACATTAGGCGTGGCCAAAACAACTGTTTGGAACATTCTTAAAAAGAAGGAACGCTCCGGTGAGCTCAGCAACACCAAAAGACCCAGAAGACCACAGAAAACAACTGTGGTGGATGACCGAAGAATTCTTTCCCTGGTGAAGAAAACACCCTTCACAACAGTTGGCCAGATCAAGAACACTCTCCAGGAGGTAGGTGTATGTGTGTCAAAGTCAACAATCAAGAGAAGACTTCACCAGAGTGAATACAGAGGGTTGACCACAAGATGGAAACCATTGGTGAGCCTCAAAAACAGGAAGGCCAGATTAGAGTTTGCCAAACGACATCTAAAAAAGCCTTCACAGTTCTGGAACAACATCCTATGGACAGATGAGACCGAGATCAACTTGTACCAGAGTGATGGGAAGAGAAGAGTATGGAGAAGGAAAGGAACTGCTCATGATCCTAAGCATACCACCTCATCAATGAAGCATGGTGGTGGTAGTGTCATGGCGTGGGCATGTATGGCTGCCAATGGAACTGGTTCTCTTGTATTTATTGATGATGTGACTGCTGACAGAAGCAGCCGGATGAATTCTGAAGTGTTTCGGGAATATTATCTGCTCATATTCAGCCAAATGCTTCATAACTCATTGGACGCTTCACAGTGCAGATGGACAATGACCCAAAGCAGACTGCAAAAGCAACCAAAGAGTTTCTTAAGGAAAATAAGTGGAATGTTATGCAATGGCCAAGTCAATCGCCTGACCTGAATCCGATTGAGCGTGCATTTCACTTGCTGAAGACAAAACTGAAGGGAAAATGCCCCAAGAACAAGCAGGAACTGAAGACAGTTGCAGTAGAGGCCTGGCAGAGCATCACCAGGGATGAAACCCAGCGTCTGGTGATGTCTATGCGTTCCAGACTTCAGGCTGTAATTGACTGCAAAGGATTTGCAACCAAGTATTAAAAAGTGAAAGTTTGATTTATGATGATTATTCTGTCCCATTACTTTTGGTCCCTTAACAAGTGGGAGGCACATATGCAAACTGTTGAAATCCCTACACCGTTCACCTGATTTGGATGTAAATACCCTCAAATTAAAGCTGACAGTCTGCAGTTAAACCACATCTTGTTCGTTTCATTTTAAATCCATTGTGGTGGTGTATAGAGCCAAAAATGTTAGAATTGTGTCCATGTCCCAATATTTATGGACCTGACTGTATGCCTATCAACATGGGGGGGTTACCTTGCCAAGGGGAGGCAGCAAAGCCACTGTCCTTCCTTTCAAGCAAGTCAAAAATAATTCTCAATGCACATGTTCCTGAATGTGGCTGAAGAGTAAGTGGGTGATGTAGCGACCATTGACTGGAGACCTGAATGAATCAGGGCAAGAAATATGTCACCAGCACACCAGGGAACTCCATAAAAAGGATCCAACGTTTTATTGCATGATCACATTACAGCAGAAGATAGTGAAGTTTGGAGCTACACAGGACTCCTTCATTAGACTATCTTCTGCTGTGATGTGATATTTCAATAGAGTGTTGGAACTTTTTTATGAAGTTCCCTGATGTATCTTGCCCCTTCCTTGCAAGGTACCTTGTCCAAATATTGATGGACAAGTGACACTTACCCACATCCTGTCCACAAAAAAGAATGTAGAGGTTCATGGGGGGACTTATAGTAGAATCTGGAAACTTCTTTATAACAAGACAGCACCGAGATATCTGCCTTCTCCCAAGGAAATAAGTACAGGGGTACATTAGTATGCCTTAATACCCATTCCCACAAAGAGATAAAAGTGAAAAATATACCAACTCCAACACCAACACCATGAAAAATAATGGGACACAGAACAATAAAGGAGGAAGAGTGCATGTAAAGGAGAAATATCTTTAGGAGCCCAGCCACCATCTTTGGTACATGTTCAATGGAGAATTACATACATGTTTCCTGTTAATGGCAGCATCTCTGTACTGATGAAGGGGACGATGTGTGTCCCCTGAAATCAAAACAGCAACAAAAGAGCAAGCATAAGTAACCACACCTAAGCATAAATCTGGAACTATCTTGCTAAAAAAGGGGACTTTATACGTGCCTCACAATGGGATAAATATACAACACAAAACTATAAAAAAAATTATATTTATTAATCTATCCAGTTAAAATAGACATTTTACATAACAACGATGAAGATCATGGTCTAGAACCAGCATACTGTGTTTTAAGTTTGTGAAGAACAAACAATAGGTGTATAGGATCGACGCGTTTCACAGCATTTGCTTCCTCAGGATCCATGCTTGAGATACAACACTAAACCATATCAGATCACCTAGCATGAAAAGAATCAAACAGTATACAACCTTCCTTGTGGGGGAGAAGAGGATCACATTACCCAAACGGAACCAAATTGGGGATATTAAGCAAAGAGCAGAAACAAACTATGATCTGGCTCTAAACAAGGGAGAGCAGGGATCAGCTTGTAATTAGGACCATAACACTCCAGGCTGTTCCCATACGGCTCCTATGCTAGATCCAATTACACACTGCTCATATACCCATGGCTGTCCTAAATGCAATCCCACAATGTTATCCACAAGTAAAAGATCAACCAATAGCTGGTAATGGCCAAAACTGCCTAGACCATCAACCAACATTCTACTTTTTCTTTTTCGAGCTGTTCCCTTCCATCATTTTATTTCAGTAAAACTATAATATAGTTTTGCATGTTCTCCCTGTGTTTGCGTGGGTTTCCTCCGGGTACTCCGGTTTCCTCTCATACTCCAAAGACATGCTGGTAGGTTAATTGGCTCCTGTCTAAATTGTCCTAGCTTCATCCCTGGCAATGCGGGATCTCCTGCATGGTAGGGGTTGGGGAAAGACCTGGCAATCTACACTGTAAAAATAATTGCTAAGAAAATTCATGGAAAAAGTCGCTTACGAGTGACGGTCCATGCAATCGCCAAGGGTCAGATACGACTGAATAGATAGATAGATAGATAGATAGATAGATAGATAGATAATATAGTTTGAAGCCCAACATACCTGATGCATTCAATGATACATTAGGCAGCCAATGATCTGTAACTCCAGGAAATTGTTAAGTAACACCGAGAATTGATCAAGCAATTGGCTTTCCTCTGTACAAGAAGTATCACAAAATGCAATGTAAGCCATCTCTCCACTGACTGATGAGGTTTGGTAGGCGGCCCTGTTACAAGATGGATTGGCTCACACAGATTTTGCTGACAACAGATCTACCAATGAACAAGAACATGTGCTCCATAAGATTTAGCAAACTTTTCAATCTCAATCTGACCACTTGTGTTACAATGTGATTGTATCAAGTCTCAAAGGTTCTCAAAGGTTTAATAAGACTCCAATGATTAGTATACTTCCCAGAGTTTATGTATGTATCACAATGAGGCTTTATTGACAAAATAATTAGCTGGAAACCGGAAGGTCTCATTGTTTTTTTCTGTTTAATACTGTAATTGTCAAATACTTTCAGTTACATTACTTAATAGATCATGTAATTTTTTTTAAATAAAAGTGGAGTTTTTTTAAAGTGATATTAAAGCCTATTTTATTTGTGCAACTTCTACAGTAGATGTAAAAGCTTTCATTATATGCTCCTTTTTAAAAAAAATTATTAAAGTTTTTAATTAAAGTTGACTTTTTTCAGTTTATGCTGTTCTCCCATGTGCTAGCCCCAGATTCTTTTTTTTAGACAAACAAAAGAAAAGAAGGCGCACCAGCCTTGTGTTTATTACCTAGATTGATAGTTTAGTAATCCAAAGCATTTATTTATTTCAGGTGCTTATATAGCGCCGTCAATTTACACAGCGCTTTACATATATATTGCACATTCACATCAGTTCCTAACCCTCAAGGGGTGTACAATCTGAAGTCCCTACCTTACATTCATACATACACATATTAGAGATATAATTTCCCCCGGTACAAATCATTAGTAAGACCTCATCTGGAATATGCAGTTCAGTTTTGGGCACCAATTCACAAAAAGAACATTGGGGAACTGGAGAAAGTACAGAGAAGAGCAACCAAACTGATAAGAGGCATGGAGGAGATCAGCTATGAGGACAGATTAGAGGAACTGAATTTATTCTCTCTTGAGAAGAGGAGATTAAGGGGGGATATGATCTCCATGTATAATACATAAGGGGGGATATGATCACCATGTATAATACATAAGGGGGATATGATCACCATGTATAATACATAAGGGGGATATGATCTCCATGTATAATACATAAGGGGGATATGATCTCCATGTATAATACATAAGGGGGGATATGATCACCATGTATAATACATAAGGGGGGATATGATCTCCATGTATAATACATAAGGGGGATATGATCTCCATGTATAATACATAAGGGGGGTATGATCTCCATGTATAATATAATACATAAGGGGGATATGATCTCCATGTATAATACATAAGGGGGGATATGATCTCCATGTATAATACATAAGGGGGGATATGATCACCATGTATAATACATAAGGGGGGATATGATCTTCATGTATAATACATAAGGGGGATATGATCACCATGTATAATACATAAGGGGGGATATGATCTCCATGTATAATACATAAGGGGGATATGATCACCATGTATAATACATAAGGTGGGATATGATCTCTGTGTATAATACATAAGGGGGATATGATCTCCATGTATAATACATAAGGGGGGATATTATCTCCATGTATAATACATAAGGGGGATATGATCTCCATGTATAATACATAAGGGGGGATATGATCTCTGTGTATAATACATAAGGGGGGATATGATCTCCATGTATAATACATAAGGGGGATATGATCTCCATTTATAATACATAAGGGGGATATGATCTCCATGTATAATACATAAGGGGGGATATGATCTCCATGTATAATACATAAGGGGGGATATGATCACCATGTATAATACATAAGGGGGATATGATCTCCATGTATAATACATAAGGGGGGATATGATCTCCATGTACAATACATAAGGGGGGATATGATCTCCATGTATAATACATAAGGGGGGATATGATCTCCATGTATAATACATAAGGGGGGATATGATCTCCATGTATAATACATAAAGGGGGATATGATCTCCATTTATAATACATAAGGGGGGATATGATCTCCATGTAGAAATACATCAGTGGTTCATATAGTGAACTCGGTGTAGAGTTATTCACCCTGAGGTCATCACAGAGGACAAGGGGGCACTCTTTACTTCTGGAGGAAAAGAAATTTAATCTCCAAATACGGAAAGGTTTTTTCACAGTGAGAGCTGTGAGAATGTGGAATAGATTCCCTCAAGAGTTGGTTCTGGCCAGCTCAGTGGATTGTTTTAAAAAAGTCCTGGACTCTTTCTTCACAGAATATAACTGGATACTAACATTTATAGGTAAAGTTGATCCAGGGAATATCCGATTGCCTCTCGAGGGATCAGGAAAGAATTTTTTCCCTGCAGGAGCAAATTGGATCATGCTTTGCTGGGTTTTTTGCCTTCCTCTGGATCAACTGTGGGTGTAGGATTATAACTTTTATTTTTCTTTACGTTTGAACTGGATGGACTTGTTGTTTTTCAGCCAAACTAACTATGTATGTAACTGAGGCCAATTGAAGAAGGATTCAATTAACCTACTAGCATGTCTTTGGAGTGTGGGAAGAAACTGGAGAACCCAGAGGAAACCCACACTGGCATAGGGAGAAAATGCAAACTTCAGGCAGGTGGTGCTGTGGTTGGAATTTGAACCAATGACCCTAGGAGTACCAGGTGGAAGGGCTAACCATTTAGGCACTGTGCTGCCCATGAAGTAAAATATACTTACAAACACTGTGGCAACAAAGGTGCATCAGATACATAGCAACCAGAACGCAGGATCAGTTCCCAAACTCATGAGGATCCTCTTATGGCTGACATGTTTTGAGGATCAGTCTCCTCTTCCTCAGAGCCAAAAACTGGTGTGCATGCTTTTCCTTTGTTTTTACAGCTACTGTCTATAGGTTCTCCCCCAAGGCCTAGAGGGCAGCAAGGCTAGTGCTGGTACTGGATGCATGAAGGACTTGATACAGTTCAGTCCTAATATACTACTCTTGAGCGTAGGGGACTGTTATACTTTTTTTTTTAGACAGATAGAGCTTTCTTTTAGTGATATTTAATCACCACTGGGTTTTCATTTTTTTTGCTAAACAAATGAAAAAAGACCAAACATTTTGAAAAAGAAACCATTTTTCTTAGTTTCTATTATAAAATTTAGCAAATAAAAAAATTCTGAACTAATGGACTGCAGACACAGTACAGGAGATGACCAGAGACTGCGGACATAGTACAGGAGATGACCAGAGACTGCGGACACAGTTCAGGGGATGACCAGAGACTGCGGCCACAGTACAGGAGATGACCAGAGACTGCGGCCACAGTACAGGAGATGACCAGAGACTGCGGCCACAGTACAGGAGATGACCAGAGACTGCGGACACAGTACAGGAGATGACCAGAGACTGCGGACACAGTGCAGGAGATGACCAGAGACTGCAGACACAGTACAGGAGATGACCAGAGACTGCGGACACAGTGCAGGGGATGACCACAGACTGCGGACACAGTGCAGGGGATGACCAGAGACTACGGACACAGTGCAGGGGATGACCAGAGACTGCGGACACAGTACAGGGATGACCAGAGACTGCGGACACAGTACAGGGATGACCAGAGACTGCGGACACAGTACAGGGATGACCAGAGACTGCGGAGAGCAGAGGGATGACCAGAGACTGCGGACATAGTACAGGAGATGACCAGAGACTGCGGACATAGTACAGGAGATGACCAGAGACTGCGGACACAGTTCAGGGGATGACCAGAGACTGCGGCCACAGTACAGGAGATGACCAGAGACTGCGGCCACAGTACAGGAGATGACCAGAGACTGCGGCCACAGTACAGGAGATGACCAGAGACTGCGGACACAGTACAGGAGATGACCAGAGACTGCGGACACAGTGCAGGAGATGACCAGAGACTGCGGACACAGTACAGGAGATGACCAGAGACTGCGGACACAGTGCAGGGGATGACCAGAGACTGCGGACACAGTGCAGGGGATGACCAGAGACTGCGGACACAGTGCAGGGGATGACCAGAGACTGCGGACACAATACAGGGATGACCAGAGACTGCGGACACAGTACAGGGATGACCAGAGACTGCGGACACAGTACAGGGATGACCAGAGACTGCGGACACAGTACAGGGATGACCAGAGACTGCGGAGAGCACAGGGATGACCAGAGACTGCGGACAGCACAGGGATGACCAGAGACTGCGGACAGCACAGGGATGACCAGAGACTGTGGACAGCACAGGGATGACCAGAGACTGCGGACAGCACAGGGATGACAAGAGACTGTGGATAGTACAGGGATAACTGCTGACCTTTGGGGAGGTGGGGAGCGGGTACCTGAATTTGACAGATACCCGCTCCCACTTCCGCGGAGTTGTTCTTTCATCTTACCTGTTCCTCTATCCAGCCACGTGCTGTCTTCCCGGCTTCTGTAATGGCGCTCGGCATGACAGCCGGGTGCCCAGTGCGCATGAGCGATAAGCACTTGCGCTTTGTGATTGGTCCGGCGGCTTCTGGGATCTGTCATGTGTCCCAGGTGCTGCCTTACCATTCACAAAAAGCACCGCTTCCTGGGCATGCGCACTTGGCACCCGGCTGTCATGCCCACACTACAGAAGCCGGGAAGACCGCGCCGCTGGATAGAGGAACGGGTAAGATGAAAGAACAACTCCACGGAAGTGGGAGCGGGTATCTGTCAAATTCAGGTACCCGCTCCCCCCCCTCCCCAAAGGTCAGCAGTCATCTCTATAAGGTCCCGCTGTAGAGCTGAGCGGCCGGCCCGGTATTCTGACACGGCGGCAGTGGAAATACCGGACCGGCCGCTCCATATTCGCTCCATAAGACACACTGACATTTTCCCCCCTTTTTTGGGGGGAAAAAAGTGCGTCTTATGGTGCGAAAAATACGGTAATTTTTCTTCTTCACTGATGTGCGTTGATGAGGCTGCACTGATGAGCAGCACTGATGGGCACTGATGGGCACTGATAGGCTTCAATAATGGGCACTGATGAGGCAGCATTATTATCATTTTGTGAGATTTTGGCAAAGGTTCCAGTACTACTTTGGTGCAACTTAAAACTCATACACAAGATAAGAAAATCGTACGAAAATGTTCATACGAGGAGCGATCGTACAATAATCTGATCTTTAGTATACAGATTTCGAGAGCCGATCATGACAGTTCATGCAACAATAATTGAGGAGACCAGCGGGAAAGTTTTTCTCATACAATACCATATTGTACAATTTTCAGTTAATCAGTACAGCAGTCATTTGAAAATACTATACAAATATGATACAATACATAACATCAGTTCAGTTGTACGAACATTTTCGTAAATTGAGTCACCTCTTCACTTTTTATATGAGACTAGCATAAAAAAAAACCAGACGATCATTCATCTGATATTCTCTTTGTGTGCACTAAGCATACCAGCGTGACTTGCCTCCACAAAATATACAAAAAAGCAACCAAGTTGCATCAAAAGTGCACTGAAAATCGGGCCAAAATCGCATCGCATAGTGTGAACCGAGCCTGACTAGAATGGGTGACTATGAGATTTTTAAATAATTTTCTCCCTTAATTCATAATCCTTAAAGTGGTTCTGAAGGTCAAAAAAAGCTTCTGCATGAAGCTCCCCCCCTAGCCCCCTCTAATGCTTACCTGAGCCGATCTCGATCCAGCGATGTGCACGAAAGCAGAGGCTCTCCTGACTCTATCTAATCATTGGCTAAGATACAGCAGCTGAAGCCATTTGCTCCCGCTGGTGTCAATGACAGCCAGTAAGGAGGGAGCAGAGGTGGTGCTGAGCTGTGCCTTGTGTATCAATAGACACATAGAGAGTGCCTTGGGGGTCGAGCATGCATGAGTGCCCCATAGCAAGAGGCTAGCTATGGGTGCACTCGGCAGGAGCGAGGAGCCAGGAGTGTCGGAGGGGAACACTTGAAGAGGACGATCGGGGCTGCAGTGAGCAGGTAATTTTAACATTTTTATTTTTAAAAAAATAAACCTTTAGTATCACTTTAAACCTCTTAGACCACTTAGAAACCTATTTAAAACTATAAATGAATCCAAGACTACCCTGTCCACAGGGTGACAACGCTGCTATGCAATTTCATTTTGGAACCAACAGCATTGTCATCCTAGTGTAGAAAGTGCAAAGATAATGGATCTATTGGAGGGATCAACAGGATGAAAGCTACAGTATATTACATGAATGGAGTGGTGAGAGGATACATCATATGCTGTCCGCCATTTTTAATTTTGGCCAGTGTTCCATTTTAAGTATAAGCAGGAACATTATGTATCTTTTCCGTGTTTCGCTTCTCTTGGTAAGATTTTCTTCTCTTCTGTTTGCATCTTCTACTCTTGTCTCTTAAGACAGTCTTGTGAACTTATCAATATAACATCTAGCAGTTTATTGCTCTTGATGTGCGTCAACCCCAGGAACAAGCAGAGCTCTTGAATTTCAAGAGAGAACTTTTTTTTTTTAAATTTCTCTTAGACTGAAGTGTGCTGTTCATTACATCGGTATAATACCCTTTTTTATGAAAAATGTAAATATATTATTTACAGCTTTATTGCATACTATTCAGCTGACACGCTTTATGAAAAAAAAAAACGAAAATAATTCAACTATTGGAAAGCGATAGCTTCTAAGAAGTGAAGGGATGGAAATCATAGCCCCCAAGTCCATTTAAAATGCATTATATTGGGGCTGATACACAACGGGGTCTATGTATAAAATGTTCACTGGGAAGACAATGATGATGTAATATATTGTAGATTAGTGATTATTAGATGTGGTGCCTGTGTTAGTTTTCTTTTTTTTATTCTGTTTTCACTCGGTGATCTGGCCAGTAACACACCTCCTGTATTTAGAGAGCCCCCACTCTGGACGAAGGAGCACAGGGGGCATAGCAAACAGCAGCATTATTAATCTGGGGGGAGGGGAGTGTTGGATGCACTGGCAGATTGAATGCACTAGCAAATTGCAGCCAAACTCCAGCAAATACTTTATAAGCCGTTACAGCATGCATTTGTTTTGTTTTACCTTTTGGGATAAAGGTTTTACATAAGTAAATAAAAGCTGATCATTGTATGCACCCGTCAGTGTAAATGGCTTGACTCATCTCTGTATCTGATCAGGGGAGGACTGACAACTCATGGGGCCCATTGACAATAGGGGATCATGGGGCCCCTGTGTCCTCGCTCACACTCAGACCACTCCCAAAAAAGCCTATGAAAGGTACCAGGGGCATCTCATGGGGCCCCCTATTGACCCCGAGCCCTCGGGCAGTGCCTTAGTGTCCGAATGGTCAGTCTGCCCCTGTATCTGATACATTCTGCTGTAGAGCTTGTTCTGTTGAAAAACAACAGATTCACAGCCTGCCTTGATCTCCAAATGATAATATAAGAAAGAAAGCCTAAAAAACAAAAGCTAATGCAGCCATCACATCTAAGAATTGGTAAGCTTCAATATAATAAATATTTGCTTTTGGGTTTAATGCCATTTATAGTGGCTGTAAAGGCTCAAGGTTTTTTACCTTCATGCATTCTATGCATGAAGGTAAAAAATCTTCTCTGTGAAGCAGCTCCCGCAGCCCCCTGAAATACTCACCTAAGCCCCCTCTTAGGCCAGCACTGTGCATTAGAGTCTCGGCAATCCCGGGACTCCCTCTTCTCATTGGCTGAGACAGAAGCGGGAGCCATTGACCCCCGCCGCTATCAATCATAGCCATTGAGTAGAGAGAGGGGGTGGGGTCAAGCCATGGCTCCATGTGTGAATGGACACATGAAGTAGCGGGTTCCCCCATAGCAAGCTGCATACTGTCGGGGCACCCGACAGGAGGGAATGGCCAGGAGCACCGGCGGGTGACCCGAGAAGATCTGGGTTGCTCTGTGCAAAACCACTGCTCAAAGCAGGTAAGTATGATGTGTTTCTTATTTGAAAAAAATAAAATAAATTAAGTCTTCAATATCACTTTAACCTTGCCTGCACTGTCCTGGCAGATTTTCATTATCAGCTATAAACTACACGTGAACACTGTCTGTCATAATAAAGAACTAAAGATCTCAAAGCTTGGGCAATACATTGTATGTGGAAACACTTATAAACCAATTTGTCCCTTGGGAGTTACTCTGAACAATATAATACAATCTAGTGGCAAATAAGAAGTACTGTGGGTGAGGGCTCTGGACTGGGGTGGGGTGAATATGTCAGCTGAGATCCTCTTTTTTAAAAGAATATGTCAACCCAACATTTCATATTCCTGACATGTGCCCGCTTTCCCATGTACTTGTATGAAAAAGTCTCCTGTTCTCTTTGTATTGCTTCCTTTGCGTTCCTGCCAGTCCCTCTGCTTTCCTATTAAAAACTGACCACAATAGGCAGGAGAGCATGGCGTGGTCAGTTCTCTAGCTGTGCTGGGAACTCAGTGTGCTCTCCTCCAATGGCCAGATTTGTCCTGATACGCACCCCCCCCTCCCCTGGGAAGACCAGTGTACAGCTGTCTCTCCTCCCTCACCTCTCTATGCAACTGAGAACAGAGGAAATGTGATCACGTAAAATACATAAAACATGAAAAAAAAGAGGAAAAGAGTATTTACAATATTTTCTTTTTATATGTATATGCAAATGTTTTGCTTTCATTTCTAATTTAAACTGAATGGAATGTTTGCTGTTTTTTTACGAAAAAAACCTCAAAGCTTTAGTTTGACTTTAAAGTATATATAAATTCTCACAAGGTGAGAATTTACTTATTAGTAGGAAAAATAGTGTCCCATCATTGGTATCAGTGGGAGGAATAGTGCCCCATCATTGGTATCAGTGGGAAGAATAGTGCCCCATCATTGGTATTAGTGGGAGGAATAGTGCCCTACCATTGGTATTAGTGGGAGGAATAGTGCCCATCATTGGTATTAGTGGGAGGAATAGTGCCCCATCATTGGTATTAGTAGGAAGAATAGTGCCCCATCATTGGTATTAGTGGGAGAAATAGTGTCCCATCATTGGTATTAGTGGAAGAAATAGTGTCCCATCATTGGTATCAGTGGGAGGAATAGTGCCCCGTCATTGGTATTAGTGAGAAGAATAGTGCCCCATCATTGGTATCAGTGGGAGGAATAGTGTCCCATCATTGGTATCAATAGGAAGAATAGTGCTCCATCATTGGTATTAGTGGGAGAAATAGTGTCCCATCATTGGTATTAGTGGGAAGAATAGTGCCCCATCATTGGTGTCAGTGGGAAGAATAGTGTCCCATCATTGGTATTAGTGGGAAGAATAGTGCCCATCATTGGTTTTAGTGGGAAGAATAGTGCCCATCATTGGTTTTAGTGGGAAGAATAGTGCCCCATCATTGGTTTTAGTGGGAGGAATTGTGTCCCATCATTGGTTTTAGTGGGAGGAATAGTGTCCCATCATTGGTATTAGTGGGAGAAATAGTGTCCCATCATTGGTATTAGTGGGAAGAATAGTGCCCATCATTGGTATTAGTGGGAAGAATAGTGCCCCATCATTGGTATTAGTGGGAGAAATAGTGTCCCATCATTGGTATTAGTGGGAAGAATAGTGCCCCATCATTGGTATTAGTGGGAGAAATAGTGTCCCATCATTGGTATTAGTGGGAGGAATAGTGCCCCATCATTGGTATTAGTGGGAGGAATAGTGTCCCATCATTGGTATTAGTGGGAAGAATAGTGCCCCATCACTGTTATCAGTGGGAGGAATAGTGCCCCATCATTGTTATTAGTGGGAGGAATAGTGCCCCATCATTGGTATTAGTGGGAAGAATAGTGTCCCATCATTGGTATTAGTGGGAAGAATAGTGCCCCATCATTGTTATCAGTGGGAGGAATAATGCCCATCATTGGTATTAGTAGGAAGAATAGTGTCCCATCATTGGTATCAGTGGGAGGAAATGTGCCCCATCATTGGTATTAGTGGGAAGAATAGTGCCCCATCATTGGTATCAGTGGGAGGAATAGTGCCCCATCATCGGTATTAGTGGGAGGAATAGTGCCCCATCATAGGTTTTAGTGGGAAGAATAATGCCCCATCATTGGTATTAGTGGGAGGATTAGTGCCCCATCATAGGTTTTAGTGGGAGGAATAGTGCCCCATCATTGGTATTAGTAGGAAGAATAGTGCCCCATCATTGGTATTAGTGGGAGGAATACTGCCTCATCATTGGTATTAGTGGGAAGAATAGTGCCCCATCATAGGTTTTAGTGGGAGGAATAGTGCCCCATCATTGGTATTAGTGGGAGGAATAGTGTCCCATCATTGGTATTAGTGGGAAGAATAATGCCCCATCATTGGTATTAGTGGGAGGAATAGTGCCCCATCATTGTTATTAGTGGGAAGAATAGTGCCCCATCATTGGTATTAGTGGGAAGAATAGTGCCCCATCATAGGTTTCAATGGAAGAAGTACTGCCCCATTGTTGGTCTCCGTGGGAGGAATAGTGCCCCAAGGGCTGGATAAAGGGTAGTAAAGGGCCATATCCGGCCCTCGGGCCACAGTTTGGAGACCCCTGCTCTAGGGGGACATTAATATATTAAAAATATCCAGAAATTGGGCTTTAAAAAAAGAAAAACTTGATTATTGTTATAGTCTAATCCAATGTCACCCCAACCTCCCAATGTCCTTTCAAAACCAAAACCAACCTCCCAATGTCCTTTCAAAACCAAAACCAACCTCCCAATGTCCTATGGTCCTACTTCAAAGCATCATGTACGCTACTAAATGACAGATTCACTTTTAAAGACTAATATGGAGATTTGCCCACAGAAATGTCCTTCATTTCTATCTCTGTCTGAGATTGAGCTGTGGCTATTTTTTGTTGTTGTTTGCGGTACCTGCCTGTCCCCGTTTCATCAGTCAAGCTGCCTCGCCACTAATTTTTTTTTTTTTAAGGACATGATTAAAGCTTTAATTTTATTTTGGCAGCGGGGTCCTTTCTCGGCCTTCCCCTGGTTTCTAGATGAAATCTGAAAACAATTAGGCTCATGTCATGCACAAAATTGCTTGCTTGTAGCTACTGCGTATACATAGCTTTTGTGTACGGTTTAGTAATTATTGTAAGCCATGCCAAATGATCGGTTATGCACCTGTTCTGTAAGCATTAAACGCACCGTGAACCTTTCAAGAGTCAGGTGAACTCCGCGAGAAGGAGGTGGAGATGGAGAGCGCTTATTCACTGACTTGGCACCACCAGCCAAAGCGTGTACGGCTAATGAGCTGTAGAGATACCTGAGCCTGCGTGCCAGCCAGCAGATCCCGGCAATGGGGAGCAGAAGAAAACAAAGCTTCAGTCTTACACTGGAGCAAGGTGTGAGCCAAGACAAACTGAGCCGTAGACAGCACATTATTCTGGAGACCTGTACTGCTGTGCTCTGGTCAGGCTGGTCCAAATGCCAGCTGTGTGTCGCCGATTAAATGTTTTCTTATCAAAAGTCGAGTTTAGTCTTAAAGAGCCTTTGCTACTTAATAGTCAACACAATTCTTGTTTTTATTGAACCAGACTGCCCAAAATGAGTATGTCCATGGAAAGAAGGGCTTATTCACACCAACAGTGCTGGGCTGAATTGCTTAAGCGCAGTCCCAAAGCACACACAGGCAACGAAAAGGACAGAAACCAAAAAAAAATGGTGGAGCGCAGGGGCGGACTGACCATTTGGAAACTCGGGCACTGACCGAGGGCCCAGGGTCAGTAGGGGGCCCCATGAGATGCCCCTGGTATCTTTTTCATAGGCTTTTTTGAGTTTGGGCAAGGACACAGGAGCCCCATGATCCCCTATTGCCCGGGGGCCCCATGAGTTGTCAGTCTGCCCCTGGTGGAGCGCCTCTGAACACAGATTTTCACAGGTCCTCAAAATATGGCCCAAGTAATATCTTGAGCCCAATTGGTCTGTATTCTGTATCTCACCACAAAGAGGGGGATCCCCAGGAGAGGACATTTACACGAGTTGAGAAATCGAAGTGTAATATGTCAAAGAGAAAAATCCTTACGAGTCTTTATTGTTTGGTTTGTTACAACAAACAGGGCAAAGGACATCAATGCATTTCGGGGGCTGCACAACCCCCTTTCTGTAGAGCTAGCAGAAGTGCGTACACTAAACACACATAAAAATGACGATAAAGCACAATCGCTAGTAAAAATACATATCTATAAAAGAAAAATAAATAATAATGACATGTAAATGTGTTTCTTCTCTCATTTGTATGTGTTATTTTAAACATTTCTTCTAACCCTGATGACGGGGGATTGTGTGCTACCCCTCCAAAACACATTGGATGTCCTTTGCCTTGTTTATTGTGACCAGTGTTACACTAAAGACTGAACTCCTACAGATTTTAAATTTGGTGCTCTCTTTATCCTCGTATACCAGGAAAAGTTTGTGACTGCCCAGGAGAGAATGTGAGCAGAGAAAGGGGTATGAAAGGATGAAACTTCCCAGGGAAAGAGATGGCGGGGCTGCTCCAGAGAGGGTAAGGGGTCTATTCACAGAAGAATCGGAGATTGGTTGGGGGAGACTGTCCAAGACAGCGTATGGGATTTCCAATGGTGGAATGTACTTCATGACAATCCAGAAGAGCACATAACTGTCCAAGAGAGTGTGAGGTAGCCCAGGAGAGAGTATGAGACTCCCCAGGAGAGATTTGTGATGGCCCAGGAGAGAGTATGAGCACAGGACAGGGTAATGAGACTCCCAAGCCAGGGCGGACTGACCATTTGGAAACTCGGGCACTGCCCGTGGGCCCGGGGTCAGTAGGGGGCCCCATGAGATGCCCCTGGTACCTTTTTCATAGGCTTTTTGGAGTTTGGGCAAGGACACAGGGGCCCCATGATCCCCTATTGCCCGGGGTCCCCATGAGTTGTCAGTCCGCCCCTGCTCCCAAGTAGAGAATATAAAACTGCACAGGAAAGAGATTGTTAGACTGTCCAGGAGTTAGAGTAAGGAAACTATCAGGAGAAGGTAAGAGATTGGGGAGGAGGAGGGAATATGAGATTGTCCAAGGCAGAATATGTTATTTCCAAGAGAGAATATGAAAATGTTTAAGGGCATAAGACTGTCCAGGAGAGTATGAGATTGCTCGGGAGAGGTTTATGAGTGCCCACAAGACAGTGCAAGCACAGGTCAGAATAATGAGACTGCTCAGGGGAGAGTAGAAGATTCCCAAGAGGAAATTGTACCATTCTAGGTGTTAGACAAATGTAACTGGCTCCTCTGTAGGCAGAGGAGCAGGGATTAATTTGGTTAGGAGGCTGTGCAGTGATTCACAGGTTGCTGGCCTGTTACTTCCCCCTGTCTTCTGGAGTGTTCCAGAACATAGTGGGAAGGAGAGCAGGGCTAGCAGTCTGAATATTTATGGAACTTCCACCAATCCCTGGGGAGGTGGACCCAGAAGGTGGGGAAGCAACCCATAAATACTCTAAAGCCTGGCAGTCTGAGAGCAGAGTTCAGTCATTCTAAGAAGGACCCCTGTGCTGGGGCAGAGAGATAGAGGAGAAGAGGAGGAAGAGAGCTCCAGGAGACCAACCCAGCTTAAAGGCTCAGCTAAGCCCAGCTGATGACCAAATAGTCATCTGATGACCAAATAGCAGAGGACAAGACAGCAGCAGTTCTGGAATCAGGATGCTTCAAGTTGGGACTGAGTGAGTACCAATCACGCCATCAGCCTTAAGGGAGAGAATACAATGAAGTGCAATACCTCACATGTCAGGACCAGGTGTACTCTAGAGCAATGCATGACAGCCAGGGACACACCTTTTCTCCACTTTGGGAGGAGAGTGGCCAAGCGCCATGCAATACAGCCATTTGCTGTGTCTTCACTTTATATTGGAACTGTTACTTTTATGCACTACCACTTCCTCAGCTGTGCAATACAGTTTGCATCCTGTTACAGAGCAACCAGAGACCTAGCAAGTCCTCGACTTTTTGCACATAGTTCTACTGTGCTTCTTCAGTTCGGGGTATTCCATCCCCATCCAAGTTCATTGTTCTAAAACACAAAACCCTAGTCTGTTCATTGAGCCATCTGGAAGTGTACGGTAAATGCTGTTTTCCTGGCAGTGGGTGCTGTAAAAGGGAAATAGGTCCAAAAATCAGTGGCTCGTTTGGGGGTAGTGCTATAAGAGTATAAAACTGCCTAGTAAAGAGATTATAAGACTGTCCAAGAGAGGGTAAGGGAGAGGGAAGAGTAGAAGTTACCTTGGAGAGATTATGTGACTGTCCAAGACAAAGACAGTGTATGATTTTTCAGAGGAGATGACATGAAAATGTCCCCAGAGTGCATATGGCTGTCCAGAAGAGTATGAGATGGCCCTGGAGGCAATATTTGACTGCCCAAAATAATTACAAAATGATAATTACTGTATGTCTGAGAGCCCGCCAGTGCATTAGTAGTACTCTGAGCCCAGAGGGTGTGATGACGCACGCCAAGGGGCCCTGTCCATAACAGAGGAAGTTGCCAGTTTCATTTAACCAATAAGACTTGTTATATCTAGTGGCAATAGGAAGAAGGGTCAGCCGCACACCGGAGGATAGATGTATATAGTGTGTATTTATTGATCCATAGGACACACAAAACACCAGAACATGAATACAGGACCTGTTAACGCGTTTCACACGATCTTGCGCTTAATCATAACCAAAAAGAGTACTACGGGGGACAACTTTGGATTGAATCTGAGTATTGTAGCGAGCACTTTTTCCAGTCATTACAGATACTTATAAAACGCCATCAATTTATGCAGCGCTTTACATATCTATTGCACATTCACATCAATGGGCAATAGGGGATCATGGGCCCCCTGTGTCCTTGCCCAAACTCAAAAAAGCCTATGAAAAAGGTACCAGGGGCATCTCATGGGGCCTCCTTCTGACCCCGGACCCTCAGGCAGTGCCTGAGTTTCCAAATGGTCAGTCCGTCCCTGGTCCCTAACCCTCTAGGGGCGTACATTCCAAGACCACTAACCCTTATTCATACATATACTAGGACCAATTTAGACAGGAGTCAATTAACCTACCAGCATGTTTTGGAGTGTGGGAGGAAACCCACACATGCACAGGGAGAACATGCAAATGGCCAGGTAGGTGGTGCTGTGGTTGGCATTCAAATCATCAACACTACAGCTGCCAGGCAGAAGTGCAAACCATTTAGTCACTGTGCTGTCTTTGATAGATATTTTTATTTTCCACCCTGGAGTTCTGCTTAAAATAACTTTTGAAATGACATTTACATATTGAAGCTTCATTGAGATTTCATTGATTGGGTTTACATAGACTTTAACATATGGATGACAAAGGGATAGATTTTGTTTACTCGTCTTTTAAAACAGTAAAATTGGATTATAAATATGAAATATCTAATTGTTAAGAAACAATAGTTTGATCACAAGTGCATACAGTATACACTGGATTCCAGAGGGATTTCCCTAATGTTTTGTCTTTCGTGGTGTGACCACCATTAAGAGCCCTTTGGTGACCAAATATTGCTGAGGCGGCATGTCACATACAGCTCATTATACGAATTAACATAGTTTCACACCCAATTTATTGTGCATATGTTATTGCCTTCCATGCCAATTAAATTCTATAATACCTCAGCCAGCAGAATGAAGGGGTAAATTAATTTATAAGCAGTCTAATTGATGCATATGGTAATTCCAGATTTACATTTCAAAATAGATGAGGGGAAGTGAAAATTAACCCTTTGAGCTGGTTATCTGTTGGCGTGAGCAGTATGGTTGTTAATGCCATGCAATCTGGATCCGCTAATTCATATCATGGTTACCACCGTTGACTCTCATTTCTCTGCCCGCTATTCTAGGAGCTTATGTTTTCGATAAAACAATCAGATTACAAGAGGCTAACTTTTGGTTTTCTGCAGTAAGCATTTCCCAAAAATGGCCTTCACAGGGTTCAGCATTACTGTGGAACTATAGATCCAGAGTATGTCACTCATTCACTCAAAACAAAGGACTGCAAAAATTCAAACATGTATGCTATGAAAAAATACAGCTTCAATTACTTATATGCCAAAAACGCACAAATGTCCACTTTTTTTAGTATTATTATTATACGGAATTTATATATCGCCAGCAGCTTGCACAGCAGTTTACAAAATAAAGGGCATCAGTACAGTTACAAGGGTTAGGAGGGCCATGGTAGAATACAATCTAAAGGGAGCAGTAAGTGAAACAAAAGGCAATATAAAAGTGGGGATGAGCTTGTGGGTAGGGTGCAGCGTGGTGCGTGGCAGTAATGATACTGAGGCCCAGGATGTAGGAATCAATGTGTTGAAGAACTTGTAGAACATTTACAACAACCCGTCAGGGGAAAATGCTTGTCAGGGAACTCATAGTCAATGCAGCGTACAGTCAGCGGTAGTAGGCCCGAGCTGAAGGCAATGCCTGCTAAAAAAGGTGAGTGCGATATGGCTGGTCCAACATAAGAAGGAGATTGCAGACATGTAGATGTAGGCCCTATGCTTTCCCTGTGCCTCTGGAACCTTTCCCTAACAATAATGCTGTCCCTGAAGAGATGAATTTTCAAGATGAACAGAGTAGGAGATAGGTGAACAGATTGGAGTAGAGAGTTCCATAGGGTCTGGAGAAGTCCTAGAGGTGAGCATGGGAGAGGAGAAAGAGGATGACAGAGTAAGTGGCCTTGGGAGGAGTGGAGAGGATGGTTTTGGTGGTATTTTGAGATGAGGTTGGTGATGTATCTTGGGGAAAAGTTATGGATGGCATTGTATCCAATCAAACAGCCTTACTAATTCTTAGGTAAGAGTTCCCTATTCATTGCTCTCACAAGTAATATGAGGGACAATCTGATGAAGAAAGTCAAGGTGCAGCTTTGAGGTGGAAGTGGGATAGATTTCCTTGAACAGTTGAGTTTCAAGGATCTCCTAGAGATGAACAGATGAGGAGTTAGGTGGACAGAATGGGGTAGGGTGCTTCAGAGGTAGGGAAAGGCTCTGGGGATGTCCTGAAGCATAAGAGATGGTAACAAGGGGGCTAGAGAGTAGGGAGTCTTGGGAGAACCCTCTTTAGGTGATATTTTGAGATGAGGTTTGTGATGTAGTTTGGGGCAGAATTATGGATGGTGTTGTATGTTATCAAACACTCTTACTACTCCTTAGGTGAGAATTCACTCTTCATTACTGTTACAAGTAACGTGAGAGTAATGACTAGGGAATGTTCCAAGGAAATCACGGACGTAGGGGATGGACTGCTTATGTCCTCACAATCACTGGCGATTATGTGACAGTCAGATCCACTTCAAAAAATAAAAGCGCCCCTTAAACCAGAGAAAGGGGAAGCAAAGATAAAGAATATCACATATACATTTCACCCTAGCTGGGTGCGAATAGTAAACCTTGAGGTACTTGTTATGACAAATCAGTAGAGCCTTAGCTGCTTTTATCTAACTTTCTGTAAGCCATGTTAAAGTAATTTGCAATCTTTTAAATCTGCACTTTTTGTTAAAAGAAAGCCAGGTGATTCTGCCTTGTGCAGAGACTTCCCGTTACAGGGTGACAACTTTCTCCCAGTTTTATTACTACCAATGTAACTTTTTCTGGCATGGTCCACCATTGTTATTATTGGCCAATCCAAGGCATGTGCAGGCATCACTGGTGTGAATGCATATAGACATGAAGAGGCTCACAGAGGTGGAGATCAGCAGTACTAAGAGGCACCAGAGCATGAGTCAAGCGCAAACAATATTTTATTAAAAAAAAAAAATCCAAAACAAGTATATAGGATATGCAATGATTTAGCAAAGTAAAAGTCAAGTCATCCAGTTAGGATTTACTTGTGCTTTAATTTCACATTAGTATCTGAGTCACAACCCCATTAACTAGGAACTCAACTCTGGAAACTGTGCTTAAAAGAGACAGGTAGGGGGAAAAGAGAGGTCTCCAATATTGCCAGTAGCCTCTCTACAGCCAATCATTTCTCCATTACTGACTTATTTATTTATTTCAGGTACTTATATAGCACCATCAATTTACACAGCACTTTACATATATATTGTACATTCACATCAGTCCCTAACCCTCAAGGGGTGTACAATCTAAGGTCCCTAACTCACATTCATACATACTAAGGACAATTTAGACAGAATCCAAATAGCCTACCAGCATGTCTTTGGAGTGTGGGAGGAAACTGGAGTACCCGGAGGAAACCCACACATGCAAACTGCGGGCTGGTGGTGCTGTGGTTGGAATTTGAACCAACAACCCTAGAACTGCCAGGTGGAAGTGCTAACCATTTAGCCACTGTGCTGCCCATATCTTGTTCTGCACTCTGTTTCTGTGTGAGGCGGCCATCTTGGTAGAGGCCTCTTCATGTCAGAGCCTCCAGCAAGGAGAACAGTGAGCAGCACGGCAGTGATATCATCAAATCTCACTCTAAATTTCCTGTGACTAGCAGTAAGAGGCAGCAGTGTTTCTTTCTATGAAAATAAGAATGAAATTGGGAGGTTTTGGCAAAATTTTGCCATTTTGGCCAAAATGAAGGTGGTTTTCAAGGGTTCAAGGGGCTTTCAGTGGCTTGTGAGGGTCAAAAAGGCAGTACTGTACTTTTCATCACCTGCATAGCTAGTAAAAAGGAGTGAGTCTATTGGGAATCATTGCTCTCTCTTGAAGTGATTAGTGTTGTTTTACTTACAAACACATTCAGAAAAAAAAAATCCGCTAATGAGCACAATCGGGTAATATATGGAGTGTCGTCCATTCATATATGTGCAGTCGTATATCTATTGATGGGATTTCCGTGTAATTAAAGTAATTGAGATGCAGTTAGAGACGTAATTAGAACTGGAAGCCACACAGTAAATTCATGCAAATAAAATTGAAAGGATTTAGTATGCGTCTGAAATGTATATTGATTTAGATGATAGCAAGATGAACAAGTATAGACATAGGGGTAATTACCCGATGTAAGTCAGAAGAAACAGAGTAGTATTTACTAATTAAAGTGTATGTGAGGGCAAAATGAAAAAAAAAATGCTGTAGATCTTTGCAATACATGCACATTTCCCCATGTTTTATTTTGTTAAAGACCTTGCAGGTGCAGAAAGATACCTGTTGATCTAAGTCTTGTTGGGGCTGACAACACATTATTTTTGTGGACTGAAGGGTGTCATTGTTGCCCAATTTTCTTTTTTGTATCTTCTTAAACCCTCCTCCTATATCTTGTTTTCCTCAACATAAAGGTTATGTGTGCTTTCTGTAGTCCCAAGATAAGACCTAGAATGGCTGATTAGATTAAGGACAATCTGGGTTCAAAAGAAATGGGGCCAAATGATGTTAGCCCTCAGAATGAGGACATCTAGATGCAGAAAAAAGTACTTCAAGGGAAATCTATGGATTGGAGTTGAAAATTTGGTTTTGTGATCTTTAAATGGCTATTTATTTTTATATTGCTTTTTGTGGCTGGAGTTATGCAAAGTGACATTTTTTCACATGGCACTTAGTGACCGAGAGCCCCCAAAAACTTTAGACAATTTCAAGGTTTCTAGTTTAATGCTTGGACAGCATTTTTTTTACAAATATAGCCATAAATAGGGTAGCAGTTTTCTTGAAAATGTTTAATGTAATCCATAGAAGGGCATTTAATGGAAAAGGGAAAAGTCCTGGAAGTTGCACATCTTTGCAAACACTGTAAGAAGGTGTATGACAGCCTTAGCCCGGGCTCTGGCCAGGCCATGACCAGGCCATGCCCCAATGTGTTTTACTCCACCCACGGAGCTCCTGTTTCCCCTGAGGAAACTGTTTTAAGGCAAACGCTTTGGGTGGGGCCATACTTGTGAAAACTTTACGCCTGCCAGGTGGATGCCTGTGAGGTGCATGCTGTTTTTAACCTACATTTGTAAGTACCTGTCTATATTTTAATAAAAATGTATGTGAGTGGTTTTATACTACGTGTGGCCTCTGTTCCTCTTTATGAGTACTGATGCTGTCTGGGTTGATATGATGATACATGGAGCCATTGAAGTTAATACAGGTGGTTCACTGTGATTATTGATGGATGCCTGGATGTTTGAGACCAACATGTTGTTTTGATCTCTGTTTTAGGGGTCATTTATATTTGGTAAGAGGCCATTGTTTATTGTGTTGGAGGGCACAAGGTGTATTGATCGTCCTTTCAAGAGGTTTTTCACTTGACAGGTGAAGAGTTGAAAGCTTCACTTTATTTGAACTTTTTTCTCCTCCAAGATCCCTGCTTTCTTACTTTTTTCTTCATAGAACCTGTTCCATTTCACCCTACTCCATAATGCCTGCTCTCCTCCTTCGCTCTTCCTGCTCCCTTCCTCATCTTATCCTATATCTTCTATACTGCCTATTCCCTGCATCTAACCCCCATTTCCACACTATCTGTTTCCAACTTCCTCCCTACTGCCTGCTCTTTACTTGCTTTCTTCTCCCATATTGCATTCTACCTCCCTATGGCATACTGGCGGCTTAACTCAATCACACAATAACTATTTAATGCGTTCGCGTTGTCTAGTGGCCTGATTGCCATCAATATTTCTGTCAAATTAGCATTGTTCTCTATCCGCACCTATCATAAATGGAAGTGTCATAAGTGAAGTTGATCAGATCACTGACTTTGCTTGTTTGAGTCAGGATAGCTTCTTGGTAAATGACACCATGAGAAGACTCATTTCTAAGCTTTTACTCATCTGAGGTCAGAAAAATAATCCCTTTTCCCAGAGGAGTTCTTTGACAATCCTTAACGTCTTCTGAGAAATTCTATTTGGCGGGATTGATGGGCTTCATGACTGATGCCTGTCTGGAAGATCAATAGAGATTTGCTTTGTTTATATGACAAGAAAAGTACTTTAAAAGCCCCCAGCAAGCCTCCATCAGTTGTCAAAGTAAAGTGAGTTTTCCCTGGAGAGCTGCATATAATCTATGAAAGATAATTTTCCCCAAAGAATTGTGGTGATCGTGTGTTCTGATGTTGGGTCATGTGACAGTACAGAGAAACTCCAGGCAATGAAGAAATCCAGTTAATTAACTGGTAATCCTCTTGAGAATATATATTGCCACTTATTCGCAAAGTCCTACCATTTACCTTTTAAAGGGAAAGTGTAATATTCAATGGACAATCAATGTGTGTTCTTCATCAGGCTTAAATAAAAAAAAATTAACAGGGTCTTCACTGCAGCTAATGAAGAATATATGGCTTGTTTTTCTAGGGGATGGTCTAATCTATGGACCCGCAGTCCTCCTCCCTGCCAGCTCTGGCTGTAAATTACGGTCCCCCAAAGCCATTGTTCTTGCTGGTCTCAGACAGTTTTTATTGTCACCCTATCACCAATGCCATCCTCCTCCACAGTCCTCCTCTACCAGCTCTGCCTGTGAAGTCTAGTTCCCTGACTCCATTCTTCTTGCTGTCTCTGATGGTTCCTGTTACCACCCTTTTCACCAGTGCTGTTCTCGTTCCACAGTCCTCCTCCCCATTGGTTCTGGCTATAAAGTCTGCTCCCCAAAGTCATTCTTCCTGCTGTTCTCTGATGGTTCTTGTCACCACCCTTCTCATCAATTCTGTCCTCCTCAGCAGTCCTCCTCCCCGTTGGTTCTGCCTGTAAAGTCTGGTCACCCCAATCAATTCTTCTTGCTGTTCTCTAATGGTTCTTGTTGCCACCCCTCTTAACAGTGCTGTACTCCACAGTCTGGTCACCCCAATCCATTCTTTTTGCTGATCTCTGATGGTTCTTGTCACCATCCCTCTCATCAATTCTGTCCTCCTCCGCAGTCCTCCTTTTCTTTGTTTCTACCTGTAAAGTCTGGTCGCCCCAATCCATTCTTTTTGCTGATCTCTGATGGTTCTTGTTGCCAACCCTCTTAACAGTACTGTCCTCTTCCACAGTCCTCCTCCCCATTGGTTCTGGCTGTAAAGTCTGGTCCCTCAAAGCCATTCTTCTTTCTGGTCTCTGATGGTTCTTGTCACTACCCCTCTCACAAACACCATCACATTACAATGGTCTGTACTAGAGATGAGCGAATCGAAGTATCCGAAGTGGAATTCGAGTCGAATTTCGGAAAAATTTCGATTCGTGCCGAATCCGAAAAACAGCCTAATTCGGACGCGCGAATCGAAATTTTTCCGAAAATGGCGGCTGACATGTGCGGCGACGGAGCGGGGATGTCGGGGAAGGCGCGCAGACAAGGCGCGCTGCCCCATAATGCATTCCTCAACGACATGTGATCGCATCAGCCAATCAGCAGCCAGCCAGCCAGCACTGTGTAATGGTCGAGGTATATATAGCGGCCATTTTGGAAATCTTCATTTGCCTGCAGTCATTGAACAGAGGCAGACCGCTCTGTACTAGGGACAGGGACAGAGTTAGGGCCACAGAAACAATACTTGGGGACAGAGAGAAGTTACTTAGGGACAGAGAACCATTACTCAGGGACACAGACTTGTTAATGAGGGCCACAGAATCGTTCTTTAGGGACAAAGAAACGCTAGTTAGGGCCACAGAATTCATACTCAGGGACAGACAGAATTGTTACTCAGTGCCAGAGAATTGTTACTTAGGGCCACAGAAACGTTATTAGGGCCACAGAATTTTTACTCAGGGACAGACAGAATTGTTACTGAGTGCCAGAGAATTGTTACTCAGGGACAGACAGAATTGTTACTGAGTGCCAGAGAATTCTTACTCAGGGCCACAGAATTCATTCTCAGGGACAGACAGAATTGTTACTCAGGGACAGACAGAATTGTTACTGAGTGCCAGAGAATTGTTACTCAGGGACAGACAGAATTGTTACTGAGTGCCAGAGAATTGTTACTCAGGGACAGACAGAATTGTTACTGAGTGCCAGAGAATTGTTACTCTCACAGACACAAAATTGTTACTTGCACAGACACAGAATTGTTACTTGCACAGACACACAATTGTTACTCAGGGCCACAGAATTCATACTCAGGGACAGACAGAATTGTTACTGAGTGCCAGAGAATTCTTACTCAGGTCCACAGAATTCATACTCAGGGACAGACAGAATTGTTACTCAGGGACAGACAGAATTGTTACTGAGTGCCAGAGAATTGTTACTCAGGGACAGACAGAATTGTTACTGAGTGCCAGAGAATTGTTACTCTCACAGACACAAAATTGTTACTTGCACAGACACAGAATTGTTACTTGCACAGACACACAATTGTTACTCAGGGCCACAGAATTCATACTCAGGGACAGACAGAATTGTTACTGAGTGCCAGAGAATTGTTACTCAGGGACAGACAGAATTGTTACTGAGTGCCAGAGAATTGTTACTCTCACAGACACAAAATTGTTACTTGCACAGACACAGAATTGTTACTTGCACAGACACACAATTGTTACTGAGTGCCAGAGAATTGTTACTCAGGGACAGACAGAATTGTTACTGAGTGCCAGAGAATTGTTACTCAGGGACAGACAGAATTGTTACTGAGTGCCAGAGAATTGTTACTCAGGGACAGACAGAATTGTTACTGAGTGCCAGAGAATTGTTACTCTCACAGACACAAAATTGTTACTTGCACAGACACAGAATTGTTACTCGCACAGAGACAGAATTGTTACTCAGGGCCACAGAATTCATACTCAGGGACAGACAGAATTGTTACTGAGTGCCAGAGAATTGTTACTCAGGGACAGACAGAATTGTTACTGAGTGCCAGAGAATTGTTACTCTCACAGACACAAAATTGTTACTTGCACAGACACAGAATTGTTACTTGCACAGACACACAATTGTTACTGAGTGCCAGAGAATTGTTACTCAGGGACAGACAGAATTGTTACTGAGTGCCAGAGAATTGTTACTCAGGGACAGACAGAATTGTTACTGAGTGCCAGAGAATTGTTACTCTCACAGACACAAAATTGTTACTTGCACAGACACAGAATTGTTACTCGCACAGAGACAGAATTGTTACTCAGGGCCACAGAATTCATACTCAGGGACAGACAGAATTGTTACTGAGTGCCAGAGAATTGTTACTCAGGGAAGACAGAATTGTTACTGAGTGCCATAGAATTGTTACTCAGGGACAGACAGAATTGTTACTGAGTGCCAGAGAATTGTTACTCTCACAGACACAAAATTGTTACTTGCACAGACACAGAATTGTTACTCGCACAGAGACAGAATTGTTACTCAGGGCCACAGAATTCATACTCAGGGACAGACAGAATTGTTACTGAGTGCCAGAGAATTGTTACTCAGGGACAGACAGAATTGTTACTGAGTGCCAGAGAATTGTTACTCTCACAGACACAAAATTGTTACTTGCACAGACACAGAATTGTTACTTGCACAGACACACAATTGTTACTGAGTGCCAGAGAATTGTTACTCAGGGACAGACAGAATTGTTACTGAGTGCCAGAGAATTGTTACTCAGGGACAGACAGAATTGTTACTGAGTGCCAGAGAATTGTTACTCAGGGACAGACAGAATTGTTACTGAGTGCCAGAGAATTGTTACTCTCACAGACACAAAATTGTTACTTGCACAGACACAGAATTGTTACTCGCACAGAGACAGAATTGTTACTCAGGGCCACAGAATTCATACTCAGGGACAGACAGAATTGTTACTGAGTGCCAGAGAATTGTTACTCAGGGACAGACAGAATTGTTACTGAGTGCCAGAGAATTGTTACTCTCACAGACACAAAATTGTTACTTGCACAGACACAGAATTGTTACTTGCACAGACACACAATTGTTACTGAGTGCCAGAGAATTGTTACTCAGGGACAGACAGAATTGTTACTGAGTGCCAGAGAATTGTTACTCAGGGACAGACAGAATTGTTACTGAGTGCCAGAGAATTGTTACTCAGGGACAGACAGAATTGTTACTGAGTGCCAGAGAATTGTTACTCTCACAGACACAAAATTGTTACTTGCACAGACACAGAATTGTTACTCGCACAGAGACAGAATTGTTACTCAGGGCCACAGAATTCATACTCAGGGACAGACAGAATTGTTACTGAGTGCCAGAGAATTGTTACTCAGGGACAGACAGAATTGTTACTGAGTGCCAGAGAATTGTTACTCTCACAGACACAAAATTGTTACTTGCACAGACACAGAATTGTTACTTGCACAGACACACAATTGTTACTGAGTGCCAGAGAATTGTTACTCAGGGACAGACAGAATTGTTACTGAGTGCCAGAGAATTGTTACTCAGGGACAGACAGAATTGTTACTGAGTGCCAGAGAATTGTTACTCAGGGACAGACAGAATTGTTACTGAGTGCCAGAGAATTGTTACTCTCACAGACACAAAATTGTTACTTGCACAGACACAGAATTGTTACTCGCACAGAGACAGAATTGTTACTCAGGGCCACAGAATTCATACTCAGGGACAGACAGAATTGTTACTGAGTGCCAGAGAATTGTTACTCAGGGACAGACAGAATTGTTACTGAGTGCCAGAGAATTGTTACTCTCACAGACACAAAATTGTTACTTGCACAGACACAGAATTGTTACTTGCACAGACACACAATTGTTACTCAGGGCCACAGAATTCATACTCAGGGACAGACAGAATTGTTACTGAGTGCCAGAGAATTCTTACTCAGGGCCACAGAATTCATACTCAGGGACAGACAGAATTGTTACTCAGGGACAGACAGAATTGTTACTGAGTGCCAGAGAATTGTTACTCAGGGACAGACAGAATTGTTACTGAGTGCCAGAGAATTGTTACTCTCACAGACACAAAATTGTTACTTGCACAGACACAGAATTGTTACTTGCACAGACACACAATTGTTACTCAGGGCCACAGAATTCATACTCAGGGACAGACAGAATTGTTACTGAGTGCCAGAGAATTGTTACTCAGGGACACCTAATCGTTGAATTAAATAGTATGTCAGACAACATGCAGAGGAGTGGCAGAGGAGGCAATGTTTTAGGAGCGAGCAGACGTGGCAGCAGAGGAAGGGGTCGAGGCAGCAGTATTCGCAGCCAGAGGCCAGTGCTCCCGGTGTCATCCAGCGGTCGTGTCTCCACCGACAACCCTGCCGTCATTGATTGGTTGGCTCGGTCGTCTTCCTCTTCCCAGGTCACCTCTGACACCTACAGCCAACGGTCGGTGGGTACGTCAGACACAACCGTTAGTTGGCATGGCCCGGGACCAAGCCCACTGAAATCACGTGTCCTCTACCTGCCCCTGTCCTTTGCTGTTCCCTCACCAAGCGAAGTATCGCATGCTGTGGGCTCAGCCCCACTGTACAGTGAGGAAGAGCTAACAGAGGGCGGTCAGGAACGGGGGGAGACATCGGCCTTTTCAGCAGCCAAGCGAACAAGTACTGGCGAGGAGAGTGGCTCGGTAGCCGGTCTAGAGACAGGTCTGTCTCCTGACCCAGACGCAGCCGAGGGGGCTAGTAGTGAGGCGGAGACCCTACTTGATGATGAGGAGGTTGATCGCACTTGGCAGCCTCGTCGTCATCAGGCAATTTCTTCCGCATCATCAGGAGAAGAGGGTGGCAGCTTGGCAGCGAGCAAAACAGTCGGTGGGTTGCCCAGGAGACAGCAGCAGGGTCGCATCAGTGTCAGTGGAGCCAAACGTCCACGGAGTAGAGCACCAGCTCCACTGCAGCCTACCACCACGGCCAGTAGTGGTGCCGGTGCGCACGGAGGAAGTAGCAGTCAGCCAGTGAAGAGTAGCGGGGGCAAAGTTTCCTACTCGGTGGTGTGGCAATTTTTCCTCAAGCCGCCCGAGGAAGTAAACGTAGCCGTATGTCGACTATGTGGCCAGAAATGCAAGCGTGGCCAGGGGGCCCATGTTGGGACTACAGCGTTGCGTCAGCATATGCAGCGTCACCATTCGGTGGCCTGGGAAAACCGTGATAAACATACGGCGGTTCTGCCTGCCCCAGCCCCCGCTCCATCACCCGCTCCGTTACTTGCTCCGTCACCCGACGTCGTCAATCGCCCTCTATCAGCCAGTCAAGGCTCCAACACCTCTGCTGAGGGGAGTTGTCGCTCATTGGCATCTTCCGCTCGTTCAGATGCTCCTTCTCCTGCTACTCCTCTTCTCGGATTCCGTCAACAGTCTTTCTTGGAATCCGTATCCAAGAGACAACAGTTTGCGAGCACGCACCCGACGGTGCAAAAGCTGAACGTCCTCCTGTCCAAGTTGCTGGTGCTGCAGTCCCTCCCTTTCCAACTGGTGGACTCAGCACCTTTCCGAGAAATGATGGCTTGTGCCGCGCCGCGGTGGAGAGTGCCAAGCCGTCATTTCTTTGCCCAAAAGGCAGTGCCAGCCCTGCATTCACATGTAGAAGAGATGGTGGGCCAGTCTTTGAGCATGTCGGTCTCTGCCAAAGTGCACGGCAGCGCCGACGTGTGGAGCTGTAACTACGGTCAGGGACAGTACATGTCATTTACGGCCCACTGGGTGAACGTGGTGCCGGCACAGCCGCACCAGCAACTTGGACAGGTCACGACGCTTTTGCCTCCACGTTTGCACGTCCTTGGTCCAGCAAGCATGTCCGCCTCTACCACCTCTTTTTCCGCCGTGTCCTCAGCCGCCACCCCCGTGCCAAGTCCCATTACCCGACCGGCATATCACATGTGCAGGGCGCAACGGTGTCACGCTGTGCTGCACCTGGTATGCCTTGGCGAACGTAGTCACACAGGGGAGGAACTGCTGAGTGTAATGAACAGAGAAATCGACAGATGGCTGTCTCCGCGCAAACTAAAAATCGGAACCATGTTGACTGACAACGGAAAGAACATGGTGTCTGCTCTGCGTCAAGGAAGGTTGTGCCATGCGCCATGCATGGCTCACGTGTTCAATCTGGTTGTCAAGCGGTTCCTAAAATCCACCATCCCACTGCAAGACATCCTTAAAATGTCACGTAAACTGTGCATGCATTTCAGCCATTCCTACACCGCAAAGAACACCCTCATTGAGCTGCAGCGGCAGAACGGAATTCCACAGCATCGCCTGATCTGCGACGTTGCAACAAGGTGGAATTCAACCCTACACATGTTAGACCGCCTTTACGAGCAGCGAAAGGCCATCACCGATTTCCTGATGTTACAAGCGGATAAAGGTACTCCCCTGTGTAACTTAGATGTCAGCCATTGGCAGCTCATGCGTGACACCTGCCGCTTGCTCAGGCCCTTTGAGGAGGCCACGCTATTCGTGAGTCGGCAGGACTATGGGATGAACGACGTCATTCCTCTGTTGCACGTCCTGGAACAAATGCTGTTAACAATGGCTGGTCAGGGTGCGGTAGACGTGGCGCACAGATCTCAACGCCACATGACCCCTGTGGGGGCAGGACAGGAAGAAGAGGAGGAGGTAGAGGAGGACATTTGTGCTCAGGAATTATTGAGTGAAATGGGTGGTTTTTCCACTCAGCGGACAGGAGTGGAGGAGCAGGAGCATCTGGTAGAGGAGGAGGAGGAGGAGACAGAGGACCCAGACGCACCGTGGCAGTATGCTGTGGAGATGGAGGCAGGGAGTCCCTCGCATTCCTTGGCACAAATGGCCCATAGCATGCTCGGTTGCTTGCGTAGCGACAGCCGAATAATAACCATCAGACAGAGGGATGACTTTTGGCTGTCCACCTTGTTGGACCCTCGCTACCGGTCCAAAATGGTGGCCTTTTTCACACCTGCTGAGAGGGAGGCCAAAATTACGTACTATAAAAACCACCTATGTAGTCAGTTGGTCTCTGCCTTTGTGCGCCAACGTCCATCCTCAGACACTGTGGGCCCTGTGCGCTCGCGTTCCGCTGGCATGGCAGCAGGGGAGGGGTGGGGTGGTAGGAGCAGTGGCAGC
Source organism: Staurois parvus (assembly GCF_062004578.1). Taxonomy (NCBI): domain Eukaryota; kingdom Metazoa; phylum Chordata; class Amphibia; order Anura; family Ranidae; genus Staurois; species Staurois parvus. Next base: position 5,628,041 of record NW_028317980.1, on the reverse strand, counting down.
TCCACCAGCAGCGGCTGCCTCAGTCTGCAGTCGATGATGAGTAGCTTTCTTCACCAGCGCAGTGAGGAAACTACTAACCAGCCGCAGCAGCAGCAGCAGCATCAGGTGGACCTGGAGCAGGAGCTCAAACAACAGGCTTGGGCCTACTTGGACAGCACCCTGCCAACCGAGGTAGACAATCCCCTTGACTACTGGGCAACGAAACTTGACCTTTGGCCCCAACTAGCTGAATTTGCCCTTGAAAGGCTGTCATGCCCGGCCAGTAGCGTGGCATCGGAGCGCGTGTTTAGTGCGGCAGGAGGTATTGTAACTCCGCGGAGGACACGACTGTCCACCCAAAGTGTGGAGAGACTCACGTTTGTGAAAATGAATCAGGCGTGGATTAGTCTGGATTTCAAACCACCAGTTCCTGACACAACTGACTAAATCCGCCATGAATCATGCCTCAAACATGTGCCACTTTCAGGTCTCCTCACACTGCTGGTGTGTTGAATTTTTTGACATAGGGTGCTGGCAGATTACGGGCCTCCTATAGCTGCTGCCAGGCCCCTAATCTGCCATAGGCCCCTATATACCGCCTCCTCCTGCTGCTGCCAGGTCCAGAGTCTCTCATGGGTCCCTGTACGGCCTCCCATTGCTGCTGTCTCCATCGCCACACTCTGCTGCCATGTGCCACTTTCAGGTCTCTTCACACTGCTGGTGTGTTAAATTTTTTGACATAGGGTGCAGGCAGATTACGGGCCTCACATAGCTGCTGCCAGGCCCCTAATCTGCCATGGGCCCCTATATACCGCCTCCTCCTGCTGCTGCCAGGTCCAGAGTCTCTCATGGGTCCCTGTACGGCCTCCCATTGCTGCTGTCTCCATCGCCACACTCTGCTGCCATGTGCCACTTTCAGGTCTCTTCACACTGCTGGTGTGTTAAATTTTTTGACATAGGGTGCTGCAAGATAACGGGCCTCACATAGCTGCTGCCAGGCCCCTAATCTGCCATGGGCCCCTATATACCGCCTCCTCATGCTGCTGCCAAGTCCAGAGTCTGTCATGGTCCCTGTACGGCCTCCCATTGCTGCTGTCTCCATCGCCACACTCTGCTGCCATGTGCCACTTTCAGGTCTCTTCACACTGCTGGTGTGTTAAATTTTTTGACATAGGGTGCTGCAAGATAACGGGCCTCACATAGCTGCTGCCAGGCCCCTAATCTGCCATGGGCCCCTATATACCGCCTCCTCATGCTGCTGCCAAGTCCAGAGTCTGTCATGGTCCCTGTACGGCCTCCCATTGCTGCTGTCTCCATCGCCACACTCTGCTGCCATGTGCCACTTTCAGGTCTCTTCACACTGCTGGTGTGTTAAATTTTTTGACATAGGGTGCAGGCAGATTACGGGCCTCACATAGCTGCTGCCAGGCCCCTAATCTGCCATGGGCCCCTATATACCGCCTCCTCCTGCTGCTGCCAGGTCCAGAGTCTCTCATGGGTCCCTGTACGGCCTCCCATTGCTGCTGTCTCCATCGCCACACTCTGCTGCCATGTGCCACTTTCAGGTCTCTTCACACTGCTGGTGTGTTAAATTTTTTGACATAGGGTGCTGCAAGATAACGGGCCTCACATAGCTGCTGCCAGGCCCCTAATCTGCCATGGGCCCCTATATACCGCCTCCTCATGCTGCTGCCAAGTCCAGAGTCTGTCATGGTCCCTGTACGGCCTCCCATTGCTGCTGTCTCCATCGCCACACTCTGCTGCCATGTGCCACTTTCAGGTCTCTTCACACTGCTGGTGTGTTAAATTTTTTGACATAGGGTGCAGGCAGATTACGGGCCTCACATAGCTGCTGCCAGGCCCCTAATCTGCCATGGGCCCCTATATACCGCCTCCTCATGCTGCTGCCAAGTCCAGAGTCTGTCATGGTCCCTGTACGGCCTCCCATTGCTGCTGTCTCCATCGCCACACTCTGCTGCCATGTGCCACTTTCAGGTCTCTTCACACTGCTGGTGTGTTAAATTTTTTGACATAGGGTGCAGGCAGATTACGGGCCTCACATAGCTGCTGCCAGGCCCCTAATCTGCCATGGGCCCCTATATACCGCCTCCTCCTGCTGCTGCCAGGTCCAGAGTCTCTCATGGGTCCCTGTACGGCCTCCCATTGCTGCTGTCTCCATCGCCACACTCTGCTGCCATGTGCCACTTTCAGGTCTCTTCACACTGCTGGTGTGTAAAATTTTTTGACATAGGGTGCTGCAAGATAACGGGCCTCACATAGCTGCTGCCAGGCCCCTAATCTGCCATGGGCCCCTATATACCGCCTCCTCATGCTGCTGCCAAGTCCAGAGTCTGTCATGGTCCCTGTACGGCCTCCCATTGCTGCTGTCTCCATCGCCACACTCTGCTGCCATGTGCCACTTTCAGGTCTCTTCACACTGCTGGTGTGTTAAATTTTTTGACATAGGGTGCAGGCAGATTACGGGCCTCACATAGCTGCTGCCAGGCCCCTAATCTGCCATGGGCCCCTATATACCGCCTCCTCCTGCTGCTGCCAGGTCCAGAGTCTCTCATGGGTCCCTGTACGGCCTCCCATTGCTGCTGTCTCCATCGCCACACTCTGCTGCCATGTGCCACTTTCAGGTCTCTTCACACTGCTGGTGTGTTAAATTTTTTGACATAGGGTGCTGCAAGATAACGGGCCTCACATAGCTGCTGCCAGGCCCCTAATCTGCCATGGGCCCCTATATACCGCCTCCTCATGCTGCTGCCAAGTCCAGAGTCTGTCATGGTCCCTGTACGGCCTCCCATTGCTGCTGTCTCCATCGCCACACTCTGCTGCCATGTGCCACTTTCAGGTCTCTTCACACTGCTGGTGTGTTAAATTTTTTGACATAGGGTGCAGGCAGATTACGGGCCTCACATAGCTGCTGCCAGGCCCCTAATCTGCCATGGGCCCCTATATACCGCCTCCTCCTGCTGCTGCCAGGTCCAGAGTCTCTCATGGGTCCCTGTACGGCCTCCCATTGCTGCTGTCTCCATCGCCACACTCTGCTGCCATGTGCCACTTTCAGGTCTCTTCACACTGCTGGTGTGTTAAATTTTTTGACATAGGGTGCTGCAAGATAACGGGCCTCACATAGCTGCTGCCAGGCCCCTAATCTGCCATGGGCCCCTATATACCGCCTCCTCATGCTGCTGCCAAGTCCAGAGTCTGTCATGGTCCCTGTACGGCCTCCCATTGCTGCTGTCTCCATCGCCACACTCTGCTGCCATGTGCCACTTTCAGGTCTCTTCACACTGCTGGTGTGTTAAATTTTTTGACATAGGGTGCAGGCAGATTACGGGCCTCACATAGCTGCTGCCAGGCCCCTAATCTGCCATGGGCCCCTATATACCGCCTCCTCATGCTGCTGCCAAGTCCAGAGTCTGTCATGGTCCCTGTACGGCCTCCCATTGCTGCTGTCTCCATCGCCACACTCTGCTGCCATGTGCCACTTTCAGGTCTCTTCACACTGCTGGTGTGTTAAATTTTTTGACATAGGGTGCAGGCAGATTACGGGCCTCACATAGCTGCTGCCAGGCCCCTAATCTGCCATGGGCCCCTATATACCGCCTCCTCCTGCTGCTGCCAGGTCCAGAGTCTCTCATGGGTCCCTGTACGGCCTCCCATTGCTGCTGTCTCCATCGCCACACTCTGCTGCCATGTGCCACTTTCAGGTCTCTTCACACTGCTGGTGTGTAAAATTTTTTGACATAGGGTGCTGCAAGATAACGGGCCTCACATAGCTGCTGCCAGGCCCCTAATCTGCCATGGGCCCCTATATACCGCCTCCTCATGCTGCTGCCAAGTCCAGAGTCTGTCATGGTCCCTGTACGGCCTCCCATTGCTGCTGTCTCCATCGCCACACTCTGCTGCCATGTGCCACTTTCAGGTCTCTTCACACTGCTGGTGTGTTAAATTTTTTGACATAGGGTGCTGGCAGATTACGGGCCTCCTATAGCTGCTGCCAGGCCCCTAATCTGCCATGGGCCCCTATATACCGCCTCCTCATGCTGCTGCCAAGTCCAGAGTCTGTCATGGTCCCTGTACGGCCTCCCATTGCTGCTGTCTCCATCGCCACACTCTGCTGCCATGTGCCACTTTCAGGTCTCTTCACACTGCTGGTGTGTTAAATTTTTTGACATAGGGTGCAGGCAGATTACGGGCCTCACATAGCTGCTGCCAGGCCCCTAATCTGCCATGGGCCCCTATATACCGCCTCCTCCTGCTGCTGCCAGGTCCAGAGTCTCTCATGGGTCCCTGTACGGCCTCCCATTGCTGCTGTCTCCATCGCCACACTCTGCTGCCATGTGCCACTTTCAGGTCTCTTCACACTGCTGGTGTGTAAAATTTTTTGACATAGGGTGCTGCAAGATAACGGGCCTCACATAGCTGCTGCCAGGCCCCTAATCTGCCATGGGCCCCTATATACCGCCTCCTCATGCTGCTGCCAAGTCCAGAGTCTGTCATGGTCCCTGTACGGCCTCCCATTGCTGCTGTCTCCATCGCCACACTCTGCTGCCATGTGCCACTTTCAGGTCTCTTCACACTGCTGGTGTGTTAAATTTTTTGACATAGGGTGCAGGCAGATTACGGGCCTCACATAGCTGCTGCCAGGCCCCTAATCTGCCATGGGCCCCTATATACCGCCTCCTCCTGCTGCTGCCAGGTCCAGAGTCTCTCATGGGTCCCTGTACGGCCTCCCATTGCTGCTGTCTCCATCGCCACACTCTGCTGCCATGTGCCACTTTCAGGTCTCTTCACACTGCTGGTGTGTTAAATTTTTTGACATAGGGTGCTGCAAGATAACGGGCCTCACATAGCTGCTGCCAGGCCCCTAATCTGCCATGGGCCCCTATATACCGCCTCCTCATGCTGCTGCCAAGTCCAGAGTCTGTCATGGTCCCTGTACGGCCTCCCATTGCTGCTGTCTCCATCGCCACACTCTGCTGCCATGTGCCACTTTCAGGTCTCTTCACACTGCTGGTGTGTTAAATTTTTTGACATAGGGTGCAGGCAGATTACGGGCCTCACATAGCTGCTGCCAGGCCCCTAATCTGCCATGGGCCCCTATATACCGCCTCCTCATGCTGCTGCCAAGTCCAGAGTCTGTCATGGTCCCTGTACGGCCTCCCATTGCTGCTGTCTCCATCGCCACACTCTGCTGCCATGTGCCACTTTCAGGTCTCTTCACACTGCTGGTGTGTTAAATTTTTTGACATAGGGTGCAGGCAGATTACGGGCCTCACATAGCTGCTGCCAGGCCCCTAATCTGCCATGGGCCCCTATATACCGCCTCCTCATGCTGCTGCCAAGTCCAGAGTCTGTCATGGTCCCTGTACGGCCTCCCATTGCTGCTGTCTCCATCGCCACACTCTGCTGCCATGTGCCACTTTCAGGTCTCTTCACACTGCTGGTGTGTTAAATTTTTTGACATAGGGTGCAGGCAGATTACGGGCCTCACATAGCTGCTGCCAGGCCCCTAATCTGCCATGGGCCCCTATATACCGCCTCCTCCTGCTGCTGCCAGGTCCAGAGTCTCTCATGGGTCCCTGTACGGCCTCCCATTGCTGCTGTCTCCATCGCCACACTCTGCTGCCATGTGCCACTTTCAGGTCTCTTCACACTGCTGGTGTGTAAAATTTTTTGACATAGGGTGCTGCAAGATAACGGGCCTCACATAGCTGCTGCCAGGCCCCTAATCTGCCATGGGCCCCTATATACCGCCTCCTCATGCTGCTGCCAAGTCCAGAGTCTGTCATGGTCCCTGTACGGCCTCCCATTGCTGCTGTCTCCATCGCCACACTCTGCTGCCATGTGCCACTTTCAGGTCTCTTCACACTGCTGGTGTGTTAAATTTTTTGACATAGGGTGCAGGCAGATTACGGGCCTCACATAGCTGCTGCCAGGCCCCTAATCTGCCATGGGCCCCTATATACCGCCTCCTCCTGCTGCTGCCAGGTCCAGAGTCTCTCATGGGTCCCTGTACGGCCTCCCATTGCTGCTGTCTCCATCGCCACACTCTGCTGCCATGTGCCACTTTCAGGTCTCTTCACACTGCTGGTGTGTTAAATTTTTTGACATAGGGTGCTGCAAGATAACGGGCCTCACATAGCTGCTGCCAGGCCCCTAATCTGCCATGGGCCCCTATATACCGCCTCCTCATGCTGCTGCCAAGTCCAGAGTCTGTCATGGTCCCTGTACGGCCTCCCATTGCTGCTGTCTCCATCGCCACACTCTGCTGCCATGTGCCACTTTCAGGTCTCTTCACACTGCTGGTGTGTTAAATTTTTTGACATAGGGTGCAGGCAGATTACGGGCCTCACATAGCTGCTGCCAGGCCCCTAATCTGCCATGGGCCCCTATATACCGCCTCCTCCTGCTGCTGCCAGGTCCAGAGTCTCTCATGGGTCCCTGTACGGCCTCCCATTGCTGCTGTCTCCATCGCCACACTCTGCTGCCATGTGCCACTTTCAGGTCTCTTCACACTGCTGGTGTGTTAAATTTTTTGACATAGGGTGCTGCAAGATAACGGGCCTCACATAGCTGCTGCCAGGCCCCTAATCTGCCATGGGCCCCTATATACCGCCTCCTCATGCTGCTGCCAAGTCCAGAGTCTGTCATGGTCCCTGTACGGCCTCCCATTGCTGCTGTCTCCATCGCCACACTCTGCTGCCATGTGCCACTTTCAGGTCTCTTCACACTGCTGGTGTGTTAAATTTTTTGACATAGGGTGCAGGCAGATTACGGGCCTCACATAGCTGCTGCCAGGCCCCTAATCTGCCATGGGCCCCTATATACCGCCTCCTCATGCTGCTGCCAAGTCCAGAGTCTGTCATGGTCCCTGTACGGCCTCCCATTGCTGCTGTCTCCATCGCCACACTCTGCTGCCATGTGCCACTTTCAGGTCTCTTCACACTGCTGGTGTGTTAAATTTTTTGACATAGGGTGCAGGCAGATTACGGGCCTCACATAGCTGCTGCCAGGCCCCTAATCTGCCATGGGCCCCTATATACCGCCTCCTCCTGCTGCTGCCAGGTCCAGAGTCTCTCATGGGTCCCTGTACGGCCTCCCATTGCTGCTGTCTCCATCGCCACACTCTGCTGCCATGTGCCACTTTCAGGTCTCTTCACACTGCTGGTGTGTAAAATTTTTTGACATAGGGTGCTGCAAGATAACGGGCCTCACATAGCTGCTGCCAGGCCCCTAATCTGCCATGGGCCCCTATATACCGCCTCCTCATGCTGCTGCCAAGTCCAGAGTCTGTCATGGTCCCTGTACGGCCTCCCATTGCTGCTGTCTCCATCGCCACACTCTGCTGCCATGTGCCACTTTCAGGTCTCTTCACACTGCTGGTGTGTTAAATTTTTTGACATAGGGTGCTGGCAGATTACGGGCCTCCTATAGCTGCTGCCAGGCCCCTAATCTGCCATGGGCCCCTATATACCGCCTCCTCATGCTGCTGCCAAGTCCAGAGTCTGTCATGGTCCCTGTACGGCCTCCCATTGCTGCTGTCTCCATCGCCACACTCTGCTGCCATGTGCCACTTTCAGGTCTCTTCACACTGCTGGTGTGTTAAATTTTTTGACATAGGGTGCAGGCAGATTACGGGCCTCACATAGCTGCTGCCAGGCCCCTAATCTGCCATGGGCCCCTATATACCGCCTCCTCCTGCTGCTGCCAGGTCCAGAGTCTCTCATGGGTCCCTGTACGGCCTCCCATTGCTGCTGTCTCCATCGCCACACTCTGCTGCCATGTGCCACTTTCAGGTCTCTTCACACTGCTGGTGTGTAAAATTTTTTGACATAGGGTGCTGCAAGATAACGGGCCTCACATAGCTGCTGCCAGGCCCCTAATCTGCCATGGGCCCCTATATACCGCCTCCTCATGCTGCTGCCAAGTCCAGAGTCTGTCATGGTCCCTGTACGGCCTCCCATTGCTGCTGTCTCCCATCGCCACACTCTGCTGCCATGTGCCACTTTCAGGTCTCTTCACACTGCTGGTGTGTTAAATTTTTTGACATAGGGTGCAGGCAGATTACGGGCCTCACATAGCTGCTGCCAGGCCCCTAATCTGCCATGGGCCCCTATATACCGCCTCCTCCTGCTGCTGCCAGGTCCAGAGTCTCTCATGGGTCCCTGTACGGCCTCCCATTGCTGCTGTCTCCATCGCCACACTCTGCTGCCATGTGCCACTTTCAGGTCTCTTCACACTGCTGGTGTGTTAAATTTTTTGACATAGGGTGCTGCAAGATAACGGGCCTCACATAGCTGCTGCCAGGCCCCTAATCTGCCATGGGCCCCTATATACCGCCTCCTCATGCTGCTGCCAAGTCCAGAGTCTGTCATGGTCCCTGTACGGCCTCCCATTGCTGCTGTCTCCATCGCCACACTCTGCTGCCATGTGCCACTTTCAGGTCTCTTCACACTGCTGGTGTGTTAAATTTTTTGACATAGGGTGCAGGCAGATTACGGGCCTCACATAGCTGCTGCCAGGCCCCTAATCTGCCATGGGCCCCTATATACCGCCTCCTCATGCTGCTGCCAAGTCCAGAGTCTGTCATGGTCCCTGTACGGCCTCCCATTGCTGCTGTCTCCATCGCCACACTCTGCTGCCATGTGCCACTTTCAGGTCTCTTCACACTGCTGGTGTGTTAAATTTTTTGACATAGGGTGCAGGCAGATTACGGGCCTCACATAGCTGCTGCCAGGCCCCTAATCTGCCATGGGCCCCTATATACCGCCTCCTCCTGCTGCTGCCAGGTCCAGAGTCTCTCATGGGTCCCTGTACGGCCTCCCATTGCTGCTGTCTCCATCGCCACACTCTGCTGCCATGTGCCACTTTCAGGTCTCTTCACACTGCTGGTGTGTAAAATTTTTTGACATAGGGTGCTGCAAGATAACGGGCCTCACATAGCTGCTGCCAGGCCCCTAATCTGCCATGGGCCCCTATATACCGCCTCCTCATGCTGCTGCCAAGGTCCAGAGTCTGTCATGGTCCCTGTACGGCCTCCCATTGCTGCTGTCTCCATCGCCACACTCTGCTGCCATGTGCCACTTTCAGGTCTCTTCACACTGCTGGTGTGTTAAATTTTTTGACATAGGGTGCTGGCAGATTACGGGCCTCCTATAGCTGCTGCCAGGCCCCTAATCTGCCATGGGCCCCTATATACCGCCTCCTCATGCTGCTGCCAAGTCCAGAGTCTGTCATGGTCCCTGTACGGCCTCCCATTGCTGCTGTCTCCATCGCCACACTCTGCTGCCATGTGCCACTTTCAGGTCTCTTCACACTGCTGGTGTGTTAAATTTTTTGACATAGGGTGCAGGCAGATTACGGGCCTCACATAGCTGCTGCCAGGCCCCTAATCTGCCATGGGCCCCTATATACCGCCTCCTCCTGCTGCTGCCAGGTCCAGAGTCTCTCATGGGTCCCTGTACGGCCTCCCATTGCTGCTGTCTCCATCGCCACACTCTGCTGCCATGTGCCACTTTCAGGTCTCTTCACACTGCTGGTGTGTTAAATTTTTTGACATAGGGTGCTGCAAGATAACGGGCCTCACATAGCTGCTGCCAGGCCCCTAATCTGCCATGGGCCCCTATATACCGCCTCCTCATGCTGCTGCCAAGTCCAGAGTCTGTCATGGTCCCTGTACGGCCTCCCATTGCTGCTGTCTCCATCGCCACACTCTGCTGCCATGTGCCACTTTCAGGTCTCTTCACACTGCTGGTGTGTTAAATTTTTTGACATAGGGTGCAGGCAGATTACGGGCCTCACATAGCTGCTGCCAGGCCCCTAATCTGCCATGGGCCCCTATATACCGCCTCCTCATGCTGCTGCCAAGTCCCAGAGTCTGTCATGGTCCCTGTACGGCCTCCCATTGCTGCTGTCTCCATCGCCACACTCTGCTGCCATGTGCCACTTTCAGGTCTCTTCACACTGCTGGTGTGTTAAATTTTTTGACATAGGGTGCTGGCAGATTACGGGCCTCCTATAGCTGCTGCCAGGCCCCTAATCTGCCATGGGCCCCTATATACCGCCTCCTCATGCTGCTGCCAAGTCCAGAGTCTGTCATGGTCCCTGTACGGCCTCCCATTGCTGCTGTCTCCATCGCCACACTCTGCTGCCATGTGCCACTTTCAGGTCTCTTCACACTGCTGGTGTGTTAAATTTTTTGACATAGGGTGCAGGCAGATTACGGGCCTCACATAGCTGCTGCCAGGCCCCTAATCTGCCATGGGCCCCTATATACCGCCTCCTCCTGCTGCTGCCAGGTCCAGAGTCTCTCATGGGTCCCTGTACGGCCTCCCATTGCTGCTGTCTCCATCGCCACACTCTGCTGCCATGTGCCACTTTCAGGTCTCTTCACACTGCTGGTGTGTTAAATTTTTTGACATAGGGTGCTGCAAGATAACGGGCCTCACATAGCTGCTGCCAGGCCCCTAATCTGCCATGGGCCCCTATATACCGCCTCCTCATGCTGCTGCCAAGTCCAGAGTCTGTCATGGTCCCTGTACGGCCTCCCATTGCTGCTGTCTCCATCGCCACACTCTGCTGCCATGTGCCACTTTCAGGTCTCTTCACACTGCTGGTGTGTTAAATTTTTTGACATAGGGTGCAGGCAGATTACGGGCCTCACATAGCTGCTGCCAGGCCCCTAATCTGCCATGGGCCCCTATATACCGCCTCCTCATGCTGCTGCCAAGTCCAGAGTCTGTCATGGTCCCTGTACGGCCTCCCATTGCTGCTGTCTCCATCGCCACACTCTGCTGCCATGTGCCACTTTCAGGTCTCTTCACACTGCTGGTGTGTTAAATTTTTTGACATAGGGTGCAGGCAGATTACGGGCCTCACATAGCTGCTGCCAGGCCCCTAATCTGCCATGGGCCCCTATATACCGCCTCCTCCTGCTGCTGCCAGGTCCAGAGTCTCTCATGGGTCCCTGTACGGCCTCCCATTGCTGCTGTCTCCATCGCCACACTCTGCTGCCATGTGCCACTTTCAGGTCTCTTCACACTGCTGGTGTGTTAAATTTTTTGACATAGGGTGCAGGCAGATTACGGGCCTCACATAGCTGCTGCCAGGCCCCTAATCTGCCATGGGCCCCTATATACCACCTCCTCCTGCTGCTGCCAGGTCCAGAGTCTCTCATGGGTCCCTGTACGGCCTCCCATTGCTGCTGTCTCCATCGCCACACTCTGCTGCCATGTGCCACTTTCAGGTCTCTTCACACTGCTGGTGTGTTAAATTTTTTGGACATAGGGTGCTGCAAGATAACGGGCCTCACATAGCTGCTGCCAGGCCCCTAATCTGCCATGGGCCCCTATATACCGCCTCCTCATGCTGCTGCCAAGTCCAGAGTCTGTCATGGTCCCTGTACGGCCTCCCATTGCTGCTGTCTCCATCGCCACACTCTGCTGCCATGTGCCACTTTCAGGTCTCTTCACACTGCTGGTGTGTTAAATTTTTTGACATAGGGTGCTGGCAGATTACGGGCCTCCTATAGCTGCTGCCAGGCCCCTAATCTGCCATGGGCCCCTATATACCGCCTCCTCATGCTGCTGCCAAGTTCAGAGTCTGTCATGGGTCCCTGTACGGCCTCCCATTGCTGCTGTCTCCATCGCCACACTCTGCTGCCATGTGCCACTTTCAGGTCTCTTCACACTGCTGGTGTGTTAAATTTTTTGACATAGGGTGCAGGCAGATTACGGGCCTCACATAGCTGCTGCCAGGCCCCTAATCTGCCATGGGCCCCTATATACCGCCTCCTCCTGCTGCTGCCAGGTCCAGAGTCTCTCATGGGTCCCTGTACGGCCTCCCATTGGCTGCTGTCTCCATCGCCACACTCTGCTGCCATGTGCCACTTTCAGGTCTCTTCACACTGCTGGTGTGTTAAATTTTTTGACATAGGGTGCTGCAAGATAACGGGCCTCACATAGCTGCTGCCAGGCCCCTAATCTGCCATGGGCCCCTATATACCGCCTCCTCATGCTGCTGCCAAGTCCAGAGTCTGTCATGGTCCCTGTACGGCCTCCCATTGCTGCTGTCTCCATCGCCACACTCTGCTGCCATGTGCCACTTTCAGGTCTCTTCACACTGCTGGTGTGTTAAATTTTTTGACATAGGGTGCAGGCAGATTACGGGCCTCACATAGCTGCTGCCAGGCCCCTAATCTGCCATGGGCCCCTATATAACGCCTCCTCATGCTGCTGCCAAGTTCAGAGTCTGTCATGGGTCCCTGTACGGCCTCCCATTGCTGCTGTCTCCATCGCCACACTCTGCCATGTGCCACTTTCAGGTCTCCTCACACTGCTGGTGTGTTGAATTTTTTGACATAGGGTGCTGGCAGATTACGGGCCTCCTATAGCTGCTGCCAGGCCCCTAATCTGCCATAAGCCCCTATATACCGCCTCCTCATGCTGCTGCCAAGTCCAGAGTCTGTCATGGGTCCCTGTACGGCCTCCCATTGCTGCTGTCTCCATCGCCACACTCTGCCATGTGCCACTTTCAGGTCTCCTCACACACTGCTGGTGTGTTGAATTTTTTGACATAGGGTGCTGGCAGATTACGGGCCTCCTATAGCTGCTGCCAGGCCCCTAATCTGCCGTAGGCCCCTATATACCGCCTCCTCATGCTGCTGCCAGGTCCAGAGTCTCTCATGGGTCCCTGTACGGCCTCCCATTGCTGCTGTCTCCATCGCCACACTCTGCCATGTGCCACTTTCAGGTCTCCTCACACTGCTGGTGTGTTCCATTTTTTGTCATAGGGTGCTGGCAGATTATGGGCCTCCCATAACTGCTGCCAGGCCCCTAATCTGCCATGGGCCCCTATACCGACTCCTCATGCTGTGACGTTGCAACAAGGTGGAATTCAACCCTACATATGTTAGACCGCCTTTACGAACAGCAAAAGGCCATCACAGATTTCCTGATGTTAAAAGCAGATAAAGGTACTCCCTGTGTAACTTAGATGTCAGCCATTGGCAGCTCATGCGTGACACCTGCGCTTGCTCAGGCCCTTTGAGGAGGCCACGCTATTCGTGAGAGGACTATGGGATGAACGACGTCATTCCTCTGTTGCACGTCCTGGAACAAATGCTGTTAACAATGGCTGGTCAGGGTGCGGTAGACGTGGCGCACAGATCTCAACGCCACATGGCCCCTGTGGGGGCAGGACTGGAAGAAGAGGAGGAGGTAGAGGAGGACATTGGTGCTCAGGAATTATTGAGTGAAATGGGTGGTTTTTCCACTCAGCGGACAGGAGTGGAGGAGCAGGAGCATCTGGTAGAGGAGGAGGAAGAGGAGACAGAGGACCTAGACGCACCGTGGCAGTATGCTGTGGAGATGGAGGCAGGGAGTCCCTCGCATTCCTTGGCACAAATGGCCCATAGCATGCTCGGTTGCTTGCGTAGCGACAGCCGAATAATAACCATCAGACAGAGGGATGACTTTTGGCTGTCCACCTTGTTGGACCCTCGCTACCGTTCAAAAATGGTGGCCTTTTTCACACCTGCTGAGAGGGAGGCCAAAATAACGTACTATAAAAAACACCTATGTAGTCAGCTGGTCTCTGCCTGTCTGCGCCAACGTCCATCCTCAGACACTGTGGGCCCTGTGCGCTCGTGTTCCGCTGCCATGGCAGCAGGGGAGGGGTGGGGTGGTAGGAGCAGTGGCAGCTCCACCAGCAGCGGCTGCCTCAGTCTGCAGTCGATGATGAGTAGCTTTCTTCACCAGCGCAGTGAGGAAACTACTAACCAGCCGCAGCAGCAGCAGCAGCATCAGGTGGACCTGGAGCAGGACCTCAAACAACAGGCTTAGGCCTACTTGGACAGCACCCTGCCAACCGAGGTAGACAATCCCCTTGACTACTGGGCAACGAAACTTGACCTTTGGCCCCAACTAGCTGAATTTGCCCTTGAAAGGCTGTCATGCCCGGCCAGTAGCGTGGCATCGGAGCGCGTGTTTAGTGCGGCAGGAGGTATTGCAACTCCGCGGAGGACACGACTGTCCACCCAAAGTGTGGAGAGACTGACGTTTGTGAAAATGAATCAGGCGTGGATTAGTCTGGATTTCAAACCACCAGTTCCTGACACAACTGACTAAATCCGCCATGAATCATGCCCCAAACATGTGCCACTTTCAGGTCTCCTCACACTGCTGGTGTGTTCCATTTTTTGTCATAGGGTGCTGGCAGATTACGGGCCTCCCATAGCTGCTGCCAGGCCCCTAATCTGCCATGGGCCCCTATACCGCCTCCTCATGCTGCTGCCAAGTCCAGAGTCTCTCATGGGTCCCTGTACGGCCTCCCATTGCTGCTGCCTCCATCGCCACACTCTGCCATGTGCCACTTTCAGGTCTCCTCACACTGCTGGTGTGTTCCATTTTTTGTCATAGGGTGCTGGCAGATTACGGGCCTCCCATAGCTGCTGCCAGGCCCCTAATCTGCCATGGGCCCCTATACCGCCTCCTCATGCTGCTGCCAGGTCCAGAGTCTCTCATGGGTCCCTGTACGGCCTCCCATTGCTGCTGTCTCCATCGCCACACTCTGCCATGTGCCACTTTCAGGTCTCCTCACACTGCTGGTGGGTTCCATTTTTTGTCATAGGGTGCTGGCAGATTACGGGCCTCCCATAGCTGCTGCCAGGCCCGTAATCTGCCATGGGCCCCCGTACCGACTCCTCATGCTGCTGCCAGGCCCGTAATCTGTCATGGGCCACTGTTGTCGCTTGTTGGCATATTCCGCTCGTTCAGATGCTCCTTCTCCTGCTACTCCTCTTCACGGATTCCGTCAGCAGTCTTTCTTGGAATCCGTTTCCAAGAGACAACAGTTTGCGAGCACGCACCCGACGGTGCAGAAGCTGAACGTCCTCCTGTCCAAGTTGCTGCTGCCAGGCTCGTAATCTGTCATGCGCCCCTGTACCGCCTCCTCATGCTGCTGCCAGGTCCAGAGTGTGTCATGGGCCCCCGTACCGACTCCTCATGCTGCTGCCAGGCCCGTAATCTGTCATGGGCCCCTGTACCGCCTCCCCATGCTGCTGCCAGGTCCAGAGTGTGTCATGGGTCCCTGTACGGCCTCCCATTGCTGCTGCCAGGCCCGTAATCTGCCATGGGCCCCTGTACCGACTCCTCATGCTGCTGCCAGGCCCGTAATCTGTCATGGGCCCCTGTACCGCCTCCTCATGCTGCTGCCAGGTCCAGAGTGTGTCATGGGTCCCTGTACGGCCTCCCATTGCTGCTGTCTCTATCGCCACACTCTGCCATGTGCCACTTTCAGGTCTCCTCACACTGCTGGTGGTTTCCATTTTTGTCATAGGGTGCTGTATGGCCTCCCATTGCTGCTGCCTCCACCGCCACACTGTGGCTCCACACTCTGGTTTTGGCCCCGTGACTGCCCAAATGAGTGAAGTGTGCGGTGATTCTAAGATCGACGGCACTCATCTGCATGTCATACTGACTGACAGTATTATTTCTCTTCCCCAGCAGACTCCAAGGGCATTTAAATTAAAGGTACAGTGTTCTGCACTAATATTAAGTCTCTCTGAAGCCTAGAAACACCCTTTTTTAAGTTAAATTCACAGCGAATTTATTCGACTCGAATCGAATATTGTCCACGAATTCGCCGAATCAGTCGAATCGAATTTTTCATTTCTTCGCTCATCTCTAGTCTGTACATACAACTTTGAACCTAATAGGTCCCTTCCATATAGTCAGTGGTTAACATGTTTCTTCATCAGGGACATGCTAATCATCTTTGTTCCAGCATCTCAGTCCAGGAAGTAGATGCTGATCCTTGACAATGCTTGAACAAAGATGGTTTGGTCCTTCTAAAGAGAAAAACAGATGAAAGCATTATAAATTATTTCAATATATGGGACTTTTTAGGCGTTGTTGACCACATACACAATATTTGTATAAAACAAGTAAGGGTTTTATTTTTACCGTATCATAATTAAAACTAGTATAAAACATCATGGATGAGATATTGTTACACCTGATCACCCACATCTCAATAAGGTGCCCACATTCACATGTAATGTTTTTCTATGGGAACAGCCCAGTGCATTTCAAAAGAACTCTTCATCAGGGGCTGGAGATGAACTCTGTGTGGAAAACATTTATAATAACATATAATATACACAATGCTATAAAGCTATCCATAAGCTGTTGCCTAACCACATCAATGGAGGATTAACACTTATAGAGTTTGGTGACATCCAGTATCTATCAGCTTGAAACGATGATTAAACACAGTCCCAGGTGGAGACCATACATGATAAAAGCGTTTTCAGGGATGGGTTCTTTTTATCTCCATGAAAGGTACTAAACAATTTGAAGTTTTTACTTACACATTATTTGCTTGCATGCTGTACTTACCATGAAAAAATAAATCTTATGATATGTCTACTTTAAACACATTTAAATATTAAGGAAGTATTACAATAGAATGAGCATGCGGTATTTATAATTCAGTCACCAGCATGCTTACTGGAATATCAGAATATTGCAAACACTTAAGGAGTTAACCATATAGGCAATGAGTTATTTTTTTTAATCAAAGATCACTGATGTTTGAAATTATTTAAGAGCGAAGTATGATGGGATTGTTGGCGCATGCATCGCTAATCTTTATGGTCTGCTACAAGGTCTTCATTTCCATGAACACTTTGGAAGGCCAGATGTCTATAGATACTCATAAAAAGATGGGACATTTGAAGTTGTTTAGCTCATTGTCAGAATGAACTGTCTATTGGACTGCCTGCAGGCTTAAAGTTAGATGTCAACCCAATCACTAACGTTTCTTATAAGATTTAACATGTTAAAACCCAGACACAATTAATCCCCTATCTGATCTGACCATTGGGTGCTTTAGACAAACTTGGGTCTGCAATCATATGTCCTTCCATGGCAACGTTCTGGGAATACAGACCAATGCCGCATTGCTGCAGTCCAGGTCTGTCAACTACTGTAAAACCAAGAAACCCATTACATCATGTGACAGCAGATTTAAGTGTAAGTTTTGGGAATTTAGATTATTTTTCTTTAAATGCTGCAGAATTATTTTTGGGTGTATTTTTTGGGTGGGCAGTAACCTGGCTGGAGGACAGCTTTAATGTAATTTCTAAATATTCTTAATATTTTTAAATCTGCAGCTTTTAGTAAAATAATATCTGGCGATTCTGCCATGAAGGTCCTGGTTAAACAAACCCTGTTAAGTTAGACTGCAGGAAAATGGTGCCCAGACACACACAGGATCAGCAGACTGTAAATGTAAGATAATAAAGGATGATGAGAATTAACTTCAGCTCGGTTCTCCACTCATAAAAGACCCCCACCCCAACCCCCTCATTGTGAAGCCCCTTAGGAGTGAAATACATTGAGGGGGCCTTCTATGGGTGGAGAACCAAGCTGAAGCTAATTCCCATCATCCTTTATTACCTTTGCTTTACAGTCTGCTGAACCTGTGTACAGCTGGGCTCCATTTTCCTGTATCTAAGATGAGCCTGACCAGCCTTACATCCCAACCAGCTCCAGCATACAGTGTCACCAGCCACAGGACTCACCTTCTAGAACATTAGAGCTGTACTGTATTTAGTTCAACCCTCTCAGGGTTCTAAAAATTGCTAATGGTCCAAGTAGCAGAAGAGTAAGTGTTATGACCTCTTTGGTGACTTGTGTCTCCATTCCAGTGCTCTCTGCAAGGTCCCGTTAAGGGACTTCATGTTGTAAGGTGACAACAGTCTGTTCCTTCAATGCTTAGAAATTTTTAAACCCGATCCTTTTTTTTTTTAAACAATTTGTATTGAATTTTATACACTGAGTAGAAGAATATATCTTAACATACAATTCTGTAAACCATTTTGCAAGAACTATAAGCACAAAAGTCAGTATAACAGTTGTAATGGGGAAAAAACAGTGTCAGAATAGACACAAATGATACAACAAGGCAGTTCAAAATAAGCCGCACCTCAAAAGTTAAACTTCCTAGGAACGGAAGCCTGGTTACGAAGGCCTGAACAAGAACATCTCTATCGGAGATAATTGAGTTTACCCAATGTATGGGCTAGTTGAGCTTTGAGATACCAAGTAGAATATTGGAAAGGTTCCATATGAGTGGCTAATTCAGCTGGAGTAAGGGAATGTTCCATGAACTTAAGATAAAGCAATGTGTGGACTTAAAATTTTGAGTGATGGTGTCTAGCTTCTCCAGATTAAATACAGTTAATGCCTGTATCACTGTTTTGAGCTGTGGGGGGTTTGGTACCAGATCCTTTTGAGACAATCCAGGAATAGATTGTATTTAGCAGGATTCAAACCTGCACAGGGAGATGTCAATTTATTTTGGATCCATCACCTTAACCACTTAGCCACAACTACATATATTTTCTTCTTCCTCTTTCCCAATGATGATCCTGTGTTGGCACCATCCCACATGGGCTTCCAATAACTTTATCAAGAGCCCCTTTCACACATTATGCATATTTGGCAATGATATGAAATGTTTATTCAGTGGTAAGAGATTTGAATACCATATCCTTTTCAATAATCAAAGAAGAAACTGTAGTTGGCAGGATTTGAACCTACGCAGGGAAACCCCAATGGATTTCGAATCCATCGCCTTAACCACTCGGCCACAACTACATTTGCATGCTTTGCTCTTTCCCACTGATGATCCTGTGTTGACACTATGCCACATGGTTTTCCAGTAATGACATCAAGAGACCCTTTCAACATATATTATGCATATTAGGCAAAAGATATGAAATGTTTCTCCAGGACTTACAGATTTGTTTACCAGATCTTTTTGGGATAATCCAAGAAAAGACCAAGATCATCAGGATTTGAACCTGGGCAGGGAAACCCCAATGGATTTTTCAACACACATTATGCATATTAGGAAATTATATGAAATGCTCCTCCAAAGCTTAGAGATTTGTTTATCGGATCCTTTTGGGATAATCAAGATGAGACTGTAATTGGAAGAATTTGAACCTGCGCAGGAAAATCCCAATGGATTTTTGAAGCCATTGCTTTAATCACTAGGCCACAACTCCATTTGCATGATTTGTTTTTTCACACTGATGATCCTGTGTTAACACCATGCCACATGGGCTTCAAATGACAATATCACGTTACCCTTTCCACCCACATTATGCATATTAGGCAATGATATGAAATGTTTATTCAGCGCTAAGAGATTTGAATACCACATCCTTTTCAATAATCCAAGAAGAGACTGTAGTTGGCAGGATTTGAACCTGCGCAGGGAAACCCCAATGGATTTTGAATCCATCGCCTTAACCACTCGGCCACAACTACATTCGCGTGCTGTGCTTTTTCCCACTGATGATCCTGTGTTGACACTATGCTACAAGGTTTTCCAGTAATGACATCAAGAGACCCTTTCAACATTCAGTACATTATGCATATTATGATATGAAATGTATCTACAGGACTTACAGATTTGTTTACCAGGTCTTTTTGGGATAATCCAAGAAGAATCAGTAGTTGGCAGGACTCAAACCTGCACAGGGAGACCACAATGGATTTCAAATCCATCACCTTAATCAATCAGCAACAACTACACACACAACCTTTTGATCTTTTCCAATGATGATCCTGTGTTGGCACCATGTCACATGGGCTTCCAATAATGATATCAAGAGACCCTTTCAACACACAATATGCATATGAGGAAATTATATGAAATGCTTCTCCAGTGCTTAGAGATTTGTTTATCAGATCCTTTTGGGATAATCAAGATGAGACTAGTTGGAAGGATTTGAACCGATGCAGGGAAATCCCAATGGATTTTTTTTAATCCATCACCTTAACCACTAGGCCACAACTACATTTCTGTGATCTGTTCTTTCACACTGATGATCCTGTGTTGACACCATGCCACATGGGCTTCAAATTACACTATCAAGTGGTCCTTTCCACCCACATTATGCATATTAGGCAATGATATGAAATGTTTATGCAGTGCCAAGAGATTTGAATACCCCATCCTTTTCAATAATCCAAGAAGAGATCGTAGTTGGCAGGTATTGAACCTGCGTAGGGAATCCCCAATGGATTTCGAATCCTTCGCCTTAACCACCTGGCCACAACTACATACACATGCTTTGCTCTTTCCCACTGATGATCCTGTGTTGACACTATGCCACATGGTTTTCCAGTAATGACATCAAGAGACCCTTTCAACATACATTATGCATATTAGGCAAAAGATATGAAATGTTTCTCCAGGACTTACAGATTTGTTCACCAGATCTTTTTGGGATAATCCAAAAAGAAACCGTAGTTGGCAGGACTCAAACCTGCACAGGGAGACCACAATGGATTTCAAATCCATCGCCTTAACCACTCAGCAACAACTACACACACAGCCTTTTGATATTTTCCAATGATGATCCTGTGTTGGCACCATGTCACATGAGCTTCCAGTAATGATATCAAGAGACCCTTTCAACAGACATTATGCATATTAGGCAATGATATGAAATGTTTCTCCAGTGCTTAGAGATTTGTTTTTCAGATCCTTTTGGGATTATCCAAGAAGAGACCGTAGTTGGCAGGATTAGAGCCTACACAGGGAAACCCTAATGGATTTAAATCCAGCACGATAACTACTCGGCCACAACTACATTTGCATGCTCTGCTCCTTCCCACTGATGATCCTGTGTTGACATCATGCCACATGGGCTTCAAATGACAATATCAAGTGGCCCTTTCCACCCACATTATGCATATTAGGCAATGATTATGAAATGTTTCTTCAGTGATAAAAGATTTGAATACCAGATCCTTTTTGATAACCCAAGACGAGACCAAAGCTGGCAGGATTCAAACCTGGGCAGGGAGACCCCAATGGATTTCGAATCCCTCACCTTAACCACTTAGCCTCAACTACATACACGATCAATTGCACATTTCAATTGATTATTCTGTGTTGGCACCATGTCACATAGGCTTCCAGTAATGACATCAAGAGACCCTTTCAACACACATTATGCATATTAGGAAATGATATGAAATGCTTTTCCAGTGCTTAGATATTTGTTTACGAGATCCTTTTGGGATAATCCAGAAAGAGACCGTAGTTGGCAGGATTTTAACCTGCGCAGGGAAATCCCAATGGATTTCAAATCCATCACCTTAACCAATCGACCACAACTACATTCGCATGTGCTGCTTTTTCCCACTGATGATCCTGTGTTGACACCATGCCACATGGGCTTCAAATGACAGTATCAAGTGACCCTTTCCACCCACATTATGCTTGTTAGGCAATGATATGAAATGTTTCTTCAGTGCTAAGAGATTTTTATACCAGATCCTTTGGGATAATCCAAGAAGAGACTGTAGTCAGCAGGATTCAAACCTGCGCAGTGAGCCCCAAGGGATTTAGAATCTGTTGCCCTAACCACTGAACCACCACTACATATACAATATTTTGCTCTTTCCCAATGATGATCCTGTGTTGGTACCATGCCACATGGGCTTCCAGTAATGGTATCAAGATACCCTTTCAACACACATTATGCAAACAGGCAATGATATGCAATGTTTCGTCAGTGCTAAGAGATTCTTATACCAGATCCTTTTGGGATAATCCAAGAAGAGGGAGACCCCAAAGGTATTCAAATCCATCGCTTTAACCACTCAGCCAGAACTACATTTATGTGCTATACTCTTTCCTAATGATGATCCTGTGTTGGTCCCATGCCACATGGGCTTCAAATAACGATTTCAAGTGGCCCTTTCCACCCACATTATGCATATTAGATAATGATATGAAATGTTATTATGAATGTATATTATAATATTTTACATTATATTAATGTATATACTGTATCTTATTATTGCTTTCAAATTTAGATCTAAAGAAGATTAAAATCTTATTATCACTGAACAATGTGAATGTCTTTATGTAATAGAATGTAAAGGATTTTATATGGTATTTTTTTGATTAAATGTTATATTATATTAAGGTTATATTATTTAAGCTAGATTATATTATCAGTTACTTTTTTAACAATATGAAAATCTTTTAAACACTCAAACAAAAATAGCAAAAATCTGATTATTTTATTAATTACAAAGTAGAAATCATTTAGTGGTCCAGCAGGGATAGAGCTACAGAAAAGATAGAAAATAATTCTGGTAGGTTTTCTTGGATGCTGTACAGGCTGTCCCCAGGATCAATAGTTTAATCAGTTAGTTTGTTTCTAATTCTTGCTGCCCGGACTCATTCTGATATATCTGCACTTCAAACAGCTACATGTGTCAGGCCCGGGTCACAAAAATGAGGAAAAGGTGAAACGTACACAATCTCGGGATGTGGATTACACAGATCCTAACAAAACTACTTGTTGTATAAAACCATTCTCACCATCCTGTATTTTTTGAGAACTCGGCTGTGATGTTGTACAGAAATTGTATTTAAAGGTCAACCAACAGATCAAGGCTTTTTTCCAGTAATGAAAATACAAATGCTTACATAAAGTGGTCCACTGCGAAACACAGGGCCCCACAGCAGCATTTTGATGGGGCCACCCCAATTTGCCAGCTCATTTGTGGATTTTACAGCACACAGCATTTTGCATTAATGTGAGAAACAATAAACCTTAAAAAGAACTTGGGAGGTAAATAGTTTTCCAGGAGAACCAACTCCCAATTTCAAAAATGTCCCCTCAACGGAAAAATAAAAAATCCACAAGACTAGGGCAGGGGCGGACTGACAACTCATGGGGCCCCCTGGCAATAGGGGATCATGGGGCCCCTGTGTCTTTGCCCAAACTCAAAAAAGTCTATGAAAAATGTACCAGGGGCATCTCATGGGGCCCCCTACTGACTCCGGGCCCTCGGGCAGTGCCCGAGTTTCCAAATGGTCAGTCCGCCCCTGGGTGAATATCATCAAAGTTGTAAGGTGGCGTTATAACCGGAGGTCCCCTTTAAGGACATGAGAGCAGCCTCTTCTGAATACAGGGATGGTTACCAGAGGGAGCTCTGGAGGATTTAAATGCTTGACATCACCTTGACTCCTAACTATAATATTGGATAAAATAATGTATAAAAAGCTATAGGTGTCTCTCAAAAAACTATCAAGCACCTTGGCTAAATTAACATATGAAGAAAGGGAAATGCTGTAAAAAAAAACCAAAATTATATATATATATATACAGTCATGGCCGAAATTGTTGGCACCCTTGATATTTTTCCTGAAAATCAAGTATTTCACACAAAAAAGGTATTGCATTAACACATGTTTTGCTATACACATGTTTATTCCCTTTGTATGTATTGGAACAAATATAAAACAGAGGCAGAAAAGCAAATATGACATAATGTCACACAAAACCCCAAAAATGGGCTGGACAAAAGTATTGGCACCCTTAACTTAATATTTGGTTGCACACCCTTTGGAAAACATAACTGAAATCAGTCGCTTCCTATAACCATCAATAAGCTTCTGACACCTCTCACCCGGAATTTTGGACCACTCTTCCTTTGCAAACAGCTCCAGGTCTCTCTTATTGGAAGGACACCTTTTCCCAACAGCAATTTTAAGATCTCTCCACAGGTGTTCAATGGGATTTAGATCTGGGCTCATTGCTGGCCACTTCAGAACTCTCCAGCGCTTCTTTGCCATCCATTTCTGAGTGCTTTTTGACGTATGTTTGGGGTCATTGTCCTGCTGGAAGACCCAGGATCTTGGACGCAAACCCAGCTTTCTGACACTGGGCCCTACAGTGCGACCCAAAATCCTTTGGTAATCCTCAGATTTCATGATGCCTTGCACACAGTCAAGGCACCCAGTGCCAGAGGCAGCAAAACAACCCCAAAACATCATTGAACCTCCACCATATTTTACCGTAGGTACTGTGTTTTGTTCTTTGTAGGCCTCATTCCGTTTTCGGTAAACAGTAGAATGATGTGCTTTACCGAAAAGCTCTATCTTGGTCTCATCTGTCCACAAGACGTTTTCCCAGAAGGCTTTTGGCTTACTCAAGTACATTTTGGCAAACTGTAGTCTTGCTTTTTTATGTCTCTGTGTCAGCAGTGGGGTCCTCCTGGGTCTCCTGCCATAGCGTTTCATTTCATTTAAATGTCGACGGATAGTTCGCGCTGACACTGATGCTCCCTGAGCCTGCAGGACAGCTTGAATGTCTTTGGAACATGTTTGGGGCTGCTTATCCACCATCCGGACTATTCTGCGTTGCAATCTTTCATCAATTTTCCTCATCCGTCCACGACCAGGGAGATTAGCTACAGTGCCATGGGTTGCAAACTTCTTGATAATGTTGCGCACTGTGGACAAAGGCAAATCTAGTTCTCTGGAGATGGACTTGTAACCTTGAGATTGTTGATATTTTGCCACAATTTTGGTTCTCAGGTCCTCAGACAGTTCTCGTCTCCTCTTTCTGTTGTCCATGCTTAGTGTGGCACAGACAGACACACAATGCAAAGGTTAAGTGAACGTCTCTCCTTTTTATCTGCTTTCAGGTGTGATTTCTATATTGCCCACACCTGTTACTTGCCCCAGGTGAGTTTACAGGAGCATCACATGCTTGTAACATTCTTATTTATCCGCAGTTGTGAAAGGGTGCCAATACTTTTGTCCAGCCCATTTTTGGAGGTTTGTGTGACATTATGTCGAATTTGCTTTCTTTCCTCCCTTTTTTTGTTTTGTCCCAATACACACAAAGGGAATAAACATGTGTATAGCAAAACATGTGTTAATGCAATACGTTTCGTGAGAAATACATGATTTCCTGGAGAAATATCAAGGGTGCCAACAATTTCGGCCATGACTGTATATATATATTCTGCTCAAGAAAATTAAAGGAACACTTTTTAATCAGAGTATAGCATCAAGGCAATGACACTCTGGAAATATTGATCTGGTCAGTTAAGTAGTAGTGGGGGTTGGTAATCAGTTTCAGCTGCTTTGGTGTTAATGAAATTAACAACAGGTGCACTAGATGGGCAACAATGAGACGACCCCCGAAACAGGTTTTATAGGTGGAGACCACTGAAATTTTTTTCTTTACTCATCTTTTCTGACTGTTTCACTAGTTTTGCATTTGGCTAGGGTCAGTGTCACTACTGGTAGCATGAGGCGATGCCAGGACCCTACAAAGGTTGCACAGGCAGTCCAACTCCTCCAGGATGGCACATCAATGCATGCCATTGCCAGAAGGTTTGCTGTGTCCCCCAGCATAGTCTCAAGAGCATGGAGGAAATTCCAGGAGACAAGCAGTTACTCTAGGAGAGCTGGACAGTGCTGTAGAAGGTC
Organism: Staurois parvus; assembly: GCF_062004578.1. Lineage (NCBI taxonomy): Eukaryota > Metazoa > Chordata > Amphibia > Anura > Ranidae > Staurois > Staurois parvus. The sequence continues at coordinate 5,602,721 of NW_028317980.1, read as the reverse complement.
CTTAATCCATCAGCAGGACCGGAATCTGCTCCTTTGTGCAAGGAGGAACAGGATGAGCACTGCCAGAGCCCTACAAAATGACCTCCAACAGGCCACTGGTGTGAATGTCTCTGACCAAACCATCAGAAACAGACTTCACGAGGGTGGCCTGAGGGCCCGACATCCTCTAGTGGGCCCTGTGCTCACTGCACGGCACCATAGAGCTCGATTGGCATTTGCCATTGAATACCAGAATTGTCAGGTCTGCCACTGGCGCCCTGTGCTTTTCACAGATGAGAAAAGGTTCACCCTGAGCACATGTGACAGACGTAAAAGGGTCTGGAGAAGCCGTGGAGAATGTTATGCTGCCTGTAACATCATTCAGTATGACCATTTTGGTGGTGGGTCAGTGATGGTCTGGGGGGGCATATCCATGGAGGGACGCACAGACTTCTACAGACTAGACAATGGCTTCCTGACTGCCATTAGGTATCTGGATGAAATTCTTGTACCCATTGTCAGACCCTATGCTGGTGTAGTGGGTCCCGGGTTCCTCCTGGTGCACAACCATGCCTGGCCTCATGTTACGAGAGTATGCAGGCAGTTCCTGGAGGATGAAGGAATTGATACCATTGAATGGCCCACACGGTCACCTGACCTAGATCAGATAGAACACCTCTCAGAAGTCATGTTTTGGTCCACCTGATGCCGCCAAGTTGCATCTTCAACTGTCCAGATGCTCAGTGATGCCCTGGTCCAGATCTGAGAGAAGATACCTGAGACACAATCAATCGTTTCAATAGGAGCATGCCCCGACGTTGTCAGCCATGCATACAAGCATGTGGGGGCCATACTAACTACTGAGCACCATTTTGAGTTGCTGCAATGAAATTTCAGGAAACTGGACTAGCCTGCTGCATCATTTTTTCACTTTGATTTTCAGGGTGTTTTTGAATTCAGTCCTCTGTAGGTTGATAATTTTCATTTCCAACAAATGATGGGGCATCCTTATGTTTCTAACACATTACCCAGTCCATATCAGTATAGATATCTAGCATGATATTTTTCCCCATTGAGATCTGATGTGTTTTCAAAGTGTCCCTTTCATTTTTTTGAGCAGTGTGTATAGTTACATACTGAAAAAAGACAACAGTCCTTCCAGTTCAACCAAAAAAAAAAAAAAGTTATAATCCTATACCAACAGTTGATCCTGAGGAAGGCAAAAAAAACAGCAAAGCATGATCCAATTTGCTCCTGCAGCGGAAAAAAATTCCTTCCTGATCTCCCGAGAGGCAATCGGATATTCCCTGGATCCACTTTACCCATAAATGTTAGTATCCAGTTATATTCTGTGTATCCAAGAAAGAATCCAGGACTTTTTTAAAACAATCCACTGAGCTGGCCAGAACCAACTCTTGAGGGAGTCTATTCCACATTTTCACAGCTCTTACTGTGAAGAAACCTTTCCGTGTTTGGAGATGAAATTTCTTTTCCTCCAGACGTAAAGTGTGCCCCCTTGTCCTCTGTGATGACCTCAGGGTGAATAACTCTACACCGAGTTCACTATATGAACCACTGATGTATTATACATGGAGATCATATCCCCCTTATGTATTATACATGGAGATCATATCCCCCTTATGTATTATACATGGAGATCATATCCCCCCTTATGTATTATACATGGAGATCATATCCCCCCTTATGTATTATACATGGAGATCATATCCCCCTTATGTATTATACATGGAGATCATATCCCCCTTATGTATTATACATGGAGATCATATCCCCCCTTATGTATTATACATGGAGATCATATCCCCCCTTATGTATTATACATGGAGATCATATCCCCCCTTATGTATTATACATGGAGATCATATCCCCCTTATGTATTATACATGGAGATCATATCCCCCCTTATGTATTATACATGGAGATCATATCCCCCCTTATGTATTATACATGGAGATCATATCCCCCCTTATGTATTATACATGGAGATCATATCCCCCCTTATGTATTATACATGGAGATCATACCCCCCCTTATGTATTATACATGGAGATCATATCCCCCTTATGTATTATACATGGAGATCATATCCCCCCTTATGTATTATACATGGAGATCATATCCCCCCTTATGTATTATACATGGAGATCATATCCCCCCTTATGTATTATACACGGAGATCATATCCCCCCTTATGTATTATACATGGAGATCATATCCCCCCTTATGTATTATACATGGAGATCATATCCCCCTTATGTATTATACATGGAGATCATATCCCCCCCTTATATATTATACATGGAGATCATATCCCCCCTTATGTATTATACACGGAGATCATATCCCCCCCTTATGTATTATACATGGAGATCATATCCCCCCTTATGTATTATACATGGAGATCATATCCCCCCTTATGTATTATACATGGAGATCATATCCCCCCCTTATGTATTATACATGGAGATCATATCCCCCCTTATGTATTATACATGGAGATCATATCCCCCCTTATGTATTATACATGGTGATCATATCCCCCTTAATCTCCTCTTCTCAAGAGAGAATAAATCCAGTTCCTCTAATCTTTCCTCATAGCTGATCTCCTCCATGCCTCTTATCAGTTTGGTTGCCCTTCTCTGTACTTTCTCCAGTTCCCCAATGTTCTTTTTGTGAATTGGTGCCCAAAATCGAACTGCATATTCCAGATGAGGTCTTACTAATGATTTGTATCGGGGGAAATGATATCTCTCTCTCTGGAGTCTATACTTCTTTTAATACAAGAGAGGATTTTGCTCGGTTTAGAAACTGCAGCTTGGCATTGCATGTCATTATTAACCTTGTGATCTGCCAGAACTCCCAGATTCTTCTCCACCATTGATTCCCCCAGTTGTACCCCCCCTAGTGTGTATGATGCATGCATATTCTTGGCCCCCAAGTGCAGAACCTTACATTTATCAACATTAAACCTCATTTGCCACATAGATGCCCAATTACACAGTGCATTGAGGTCGGCTTGTAAATTGGATACATCCTGTAAGGACGTTATTCCACTGCACAGCTTGGTGTCATCTGCAAAGACTGAAATGGGATTTATATTCCCAGACCCTATATAGTTTATAAATATATTAAAAAGTAAGGGTCCCAACACTGAACCTTGGGGTACACCACTGACAATCCTAGACCATTCAGAGTATGAATCATTAACCACTACTCTCTGAATACCATCTTTTTGCCAGTTTTCTATCTATTTGCATACAGATTTTTCCAAGCCTGTAGACTTTACCTTACACATTAGCCATGTTTGGGCAACTATTTCAAAAGCTTTTGCAAAATTATATATATATAAATGCATAACTATACCCCAGAAGCCTAAAACATGAATAAAATCAGTCAAATTGCGTTGGGACTCATACACATTATCAGTTCCTCCCAGGTGATATGAATATTTAAATAGATTTTAGATATGGGTTAGGTTTTGGGGTGCAGTTATGGGAATATATATATATATATATATATATATATATATATATATATATAAAGAAACAAATGATAAAATTATAGAAGTTACCTCAATATTTTTTTTCTCTTTTGTTGTATATGCATTGATTTTTGAGAGACACCTAAAGCACTTCATCATTTGTTGTATCTATTAAAGTATTAAACCTGGCTATTAAAATAAGGCACATATTGAGGTTGATTTACTAAAACAGTAGAGCTTGTTCACTTTTCTCAGCATTGTGAATGAGGTGAAAATTAATTTTGCAAATAATACCTAATTATTACAATTAATGAACTAATCAGTAATTAAGAAAAAAAAATGATAAGATGATGGAAGATAGCACAGCTTCACCTCATTCGCAAACCTATGTGAAAGTTGCCTTTGCTAAGTAAAAAGCCAAGAATGCCTTTAGTAAATCACTCAGGCCTCAAAACTAATGATATCTTTTCGTGGTATTTTTATGTCTTGAAACAAGTTGTCTTGGTGAGTAACAGAAAAATGTGTGAATGTTTTATATATGGGATGGGCAGCTTGTGGGAAGATAATGAAATGCAACAAAGGTTATTTTGTACCCTTTTCTACCAATTATGTCTGGTGTGCCATCTTGCCTCAATAATCTTGTAAGGGGGCATTCTATTGGCTGGTTGATAATTACCGAATCACCCAAGCTCCCACCCTACTTTTTCTTGGATAGGACTACAATCCCCTACAGGTAGTTCTTAACATTCGCCATATTGTGCCCACTCCTTGCCATAGACCTTTCTTCGAGATCCTTGGCCATTAGCCTGTATATTAACAAGAATCAAAAGCCCACGCAAAGTTATAGATTCTGCAAGTTATTCAAGTTATTGTTGTTCTTAAAGATGGCAGTGATCATCACATCGCTCAGACATACTAATCAGTGTCTCTTGGCATACTTTGGCAATAACATATATTGGACAGATCGTAGCAGTCAGTTGTGAAATCCACACATTGCACATCCCTGATAACCCATCTTCCCTTAGTATCTCTATTCTCCTTGGGAGCACCATCATGTTGAGACCCATCTCCTTTTATACTCTATCGGTAGCATTTCACTCTGTCAGCCTGAGATTAACAAGGTTCCTTTTATAGTATACCAGTCTCCCCACATGGAAGAAAAATATATTTGAAATATATTTTCAAAATATTCTCCCCAAATATATTGACATAGATTTGAAATACTACAATTTTGGCAATATTCAATATATTTCAAAATATATTTCAATAAATAAATAAATAAATAAATAAATATATATATATATATTGCATGTTGAATTGTGTTTTTGTTAGAAAATATATGAAAAATATTTTTAAAAATACATTTTCAAATATACTGTATTTCTTTAAAAATACAAATCTACATTTTTGGAATGCATTTACAAATATATGTAAAAAATATATGTTAAAATTACTTTTTTATATGTTAAAAAAAATCTGAAGAATATATTTAAAAAGTATATATGTTTAAAAATATTTTTCATATATTTTGTAATATATAAAAACGCATTTCAGCATGCAGTGTATATATATATATATATATGTATTTATTGAAATATAATTTGAAATATATTGAATATGGACAAAATTGTAGTATTTCAAACATATGTTAGTATATTTGGGAAGAATATTTGAAAAATATATTTCAAATATATTTTTCTTCTATATGGGTCTCTCCCTATGTCCCACTCCATAGCCAAGTACACTCCATGATGTTGCTCTCTTCCTCCCAGGGTCATTAGTACTCATACAGTGGGCTCTGACTTGCCCATTAGACTTTATACATCCAACTCATGACTCCCTTCATGTCATTCCAGAGATAAGACTGCTGCAGCTGCACCTCCAGAATCTGTACACTTCTCCCAGGATCTTCAGGTGGATTAGCACTTGCACCAGCCTAAAAGGCCTTTTGCACCCCTCTCCCAGTCCACTTAGATCATGTTTCAAAAGACATGATGATTACAGCTGGCTCTTCTGGGCATAGGCTGATCTCATCCTTACCTCCTGCCCTGTACAGGGTCATTGAAGTAGCTGACTACATCTGCAGGTGCTTTGGGTGTTTGGTTCCTATGCCCCAACTGCTAGGCTCTTCCTAACCTGACATAACTCAACACATTACATTACTACTCTATCTAAAAGGGACCCTAGCACTCAATTACAGGCATACCTCAGTTTACGAATTTAATGCGTTCTGTGGGACTTTTTGTATTTAGAAAAATTTGTAAACCGAAATGCAGTTTCCCATGGGAATGCATTGAAAACCGATTAATCCGTTCCGGAGGTCAGAAAAAAGTAAAAAAAAGTCTCTTATCTGTTCAAAACACTTTATAAAGTGCACTTAAAAGGCATAAATACTGTACAGGGACATGATTAAAAATAAATTCGTAAATGCATTGAAAACCAATTAATCCATTCCGAAAGTTAGAAAAAAGTAAAAAAAAAAGCCTTATCTTTTCAAAACTCTTTATAAAGTGCACTTTAGAGGCATAATAAAACTGTACAGGGACATGATTAAAAATTAATTTGTAAATGCATTGAAAACCAATTAATCCGTTCCGGAGGTCAGAAAAAAGTAAAAAAAAGTCTTATCTGTTCAAAACTCTTTATAAAGTGCACTCTAAAGGCATAAATACCGTACAGGGACATGATTAAAAAAAAATCATAAAGGAATTGAAAACCAATTAATCTGTTCGTATTTCGAAAAATTTTTTTAAACCAACGCATTATTTTAAATGGATTTTCGTAAACAGAAAATTACAAAAACCGAGGCGTTCGTAAACCTAGGCACACCTGTACATCATTTCCTAATACCACACTTTCTTTTTTTTCGGACAGAGACACCTAGTGGCAGAATAGCTAACTGCATTTGCTTACAAACTGACCTAATCAAATGTACTAACAAAGTGCCCTAACATATTGTAATAAACTTTAACCAATAATGATGTTTTCATCTATCGTAGTTGGGTATACATACCTCTGCTTAAGACTTTATATTCAGAAGCCCCCTGTATAAAGTAAAAAAAAAAATCATATTCCACCGTAAAACTGGTGGCATTGGCCAAATTCTCCACCAAGTGGCCAGTAGCCTATACTGAAGACCTAATAATCGCCCCCTTTATCAAATTAATCCAAAGTGCCCATAAACATTGGTGGCCAGGAACTTATACAGCACTCCTGACCAGGGGCGGACTGACAACTCATGGGGCCCCCAGTGCCCGAGTTTCAGTCCACCCCTGCTCCTGACAACAGCTGCTCATTTGTTTCTTGTATAGCTGAGTCATTAGCCTTGTTTCCACATCCTAAGCATGAAAACAGGAACTGGAGTGCAGAAAAATGGCAGCAGCTGCCTTGGAGTGATGAGTTAAAACCTGAAATATTTGGTGGTAGAAAAAGTCTGTTTGTTGGTGCAGGGCTGGAGAGCAGTCCAATAATGAGTGTCTGCAGGCAACATTGGAGCATGGTGGAGGTTCTTTGCATTTCTGCAAATGCAGTTGGAGATTTGGTCAGGATCAAAGATGTCCTCATTGCTGAGAGATACAGGCAAATACTTATCCCTCATGCCAGGTGTGTGATTGGCCTCAAATTTATTCTGCAGGAGGACTACGACCCCAAACATGCAGCCAAGGTCATTAAGAACTTTCTGCAGTGTAAAGAAGAGCTAGAAGTCCTGGAAGTGATGGCTTGACCCCCCCCCCCCCCAGAGTCCTGATCACACCATCATGATGTCCAACTTGGATTACAGGAAGAGACAGAAGTATTTGAGGCAGCCTACATCCACAGAAGATCTGTGCTTAGTTCTCCAGGGGACCTTGAGTCACATCAGTTAAGATGACATCCATTAAAATGAATGAGTTTTTACTTGTCTTGAAATATTTGGCTGTAGAAAAGGGCAGATTGTCCTTCATCCCACGACCTTTTACAGAGTGGAGATGGGGGGATTGGCGTGCCCCCGTCTTTCCCGACGAAGGGGGTGCGAGACAAATGTTACCTCCTCCCGACATCTTCCCTTTATAAAATAAGTCATATCATCCAATATCCATCCCCACCCCCCTTTTTTTCTCTTTTCCTTCCTCTCTCCCCTCTCTTCTCTCTCTCTCTCTTTCGTGCTATACTCTACCACCCCCTCACCTTTTCCTGATCTTTCACTAATAAATCCCTTTTTTCTCAGGATGGTACCTCCAACAGCTCGAATCAATACGATTATGATTGACCCAAAGCCACAACAAAAACTAACGTACCTCAATACACTCAACCTGCTCTCTTTTTCCAAAATCACCCATCTATCAATAATTCCATGCCTCGGTTCACCACAAATTTACATTTGACACTGTCGATTCCTTCTCTTAACCCTACTCACACAGACCCTCTCTACTTCTTTCTCTTATGGAGTCACGTCTTCCTCTTAGTTTCCTTTATTTTCCTATGGGGCGAACCCCTCCATTTTACACATGTTTGTGCTGCCTGTTATGTCTTATGTTTCATACACCCCTACTTTATATGCTAGATGTTCCTAGCCATATTTGTTGGTCACATGTATCCCATGTTTATGATTATGATCCTGTCTTTCAATACTCAATAAATCTTTTTGGGGAAAAAAAAGAAAAGGGCAGTTTGTTGGTGGAGGGCCGAAGAGTGGTATAATAATGAATGTCTGCAGACAACTATGAAGCATGGTGGAGGTTCTTTGCAAGTTTGGGGTTGCATTTCTGCAAATGGAGTTGGAGATTTGGTAAGGATCAGTGACCACTCCACCTCCGCAACATCGCCAAAATCCGCACGTTCCTAACCCCAGAAACCTCTAAACAGCTCATCCACTCCCTCATCATATCACGACTCGACTACTGCAACTCCCTCCTCACTGGCCTGCCTCGCCGCTGGCTATCTCCGCTTCAGTTGATCCTGAATACGGCTGCCAGACTCATTCACCTTTCCAACCGCTCCATCTCCGCCACCCCCCTCTGCCAATCCCTCCACTGGCTTCCGATTGCGCAACGGATCAAATTCAAAATCCTAACACTGACGTACAAAGCCGTCCACCATACTGCCCCGAACTACATCACTGACCTAATATCCAAGTACCACCCAGCACGCACACTCCGCTCCTCACAAGACCTCCTTCTCTCTAGTTCCCTGGTCTCCTCCTCCCATGCCCGCCTCCAGGACTTCTCCAGGGTGTCACCCATCCTCTGGAACTCCCTGCCCCAACCCATCAGATTATCACCTACTCTCCTCTCCTTTAGGCGCACCCTGAAAACCCATCTCTTCAGGGAAGCCTACCCCACCCCCTGCTAACTTGCCGACCTCCTCCAATCTACCTACCACTCCATCCCCCACAGCTATCTCCTCCTGTGCCACCTTCCCCTCCCTCCTAGATTGTAAGCTCGAAAGAGCAGGGCCCTCGATCCCCTTATGTTTTGCATTGTATTGTTATTGTTCTGTCACATGTTCTGTCCCCCTTTGTAATGTACAGCGCTGAGCAAACTATTGGCACTTTATAAATACTCTATAATAATAATAATGTACCCATTGCTGAGAGATACAGGCAGATACGTATCCATCATGGTATACCATCAGGGAGGCATGTGTTTGGCTTCAAATTTACTCTGCAGCAAGACAACAACCCCAGACATACAGCCAATATCATTAAGAACTATCTGTAGTGTAAAGAAGAACAACAAGTCCTGGAAGTGATGGTTTGACCCCCCCAGAGCCCTGATCTCAACATCATGGAGTCCGTCTGGGATTACATGAAGAGACAGAAGGATTGAGGTAACCAACATCCACAGAAGATCTGTGCTTTGTTTTCTAGGAGAACTTGAGTCACAGCAGGTAAGATGGCATCCATTGAAATGAGTGAGTTTTTACTTGTCTTGAGACTTTCTGGGTCGCAGGTCACAGCAAGTTGTACCAGAAGTTGCAGCAGTGTGAACCAGGGATAATTCCTTCACAGTTGGACTTGCCTAACTGAGCACCAAAATCCATATAACAAACTGCCTGCACCAAAACCAACTGTTTAGGAGAAGTAATGTATAAAAAAATAATTTCAAAGTAATTACTACATTGAGATATATGGATCATTTAAACCAAACATTAAACAGGACAATTACATTGGGCTTAGTGTGGATATATTGGTGACACTTCGACATTTAATAGCAACACCGCCAATGCAACGTCACCACAAGCAAAGAGACTTTAGTTACATTTTTAATTTGTCTTACACACTCCAAAACAAGTTTTATTTATAATCCCTGCAAATGTCTGACACAAAAAAGAAAATAATTCACTACAGTCTGTGACGGGTGATAAATTAATTAATGTACTGTATACCGCTCCGAGTTTACAAATTGCATTACAGCCAGCTTTTGTTTTGTCTAATTTTATTTTATCTCTCTCTGGGAAAGTCAGTTTTTAAATTTAGTTAATTAGATTTTTCTATTTCTATTTTTTCCTCTGCCTATCTGTTCAGATAAAAGGTTTCAGACTCTTTTAAAGTTGCAGACTATCATGAATAACACTCCTCAAAATGAACCGGTCATGGGAGGCAAGATCACAGTGTTGTAGAGCAGACTGAGACAATGCAGAAGTTGCTTTTACTGTTATACTTTTTTCTATTAATATAATATATATATATCATCTTAATTTTGTTTCCTAATATATATATATATAAATATATATATACAGTGAAGGAAATAAGTATTTGATCCCCTGCTGATTTTTAATGTTTGGCCACTCACACAGAAATGATCGGTCTAAAAATCGAATGGTAGGTGTATTGTAACACTGAGAGACAGAAGAGCAACAAAAAATTCAAAAGAAATGCATGTCAAACAAATTATGCACTGATTGCATGTTCATGAGGGAAATAAGTATTTGATCTTCTATCATTCAGAAGGATTTCTGGCTACCAGGTGTCTTTCATACAGGTAACAAGCTGAGATTAGAAGCAGTCTCTTAAAGGAAGTGCTGCTATTCTCATTTACCTGTATAAAAGACACCTGTCCACAGGAGCAATCAAACAATCTGATTCCAAACTCTCCACCATGGCAAAGACCAAAGAGCTGTCCAAGGATGTCAGGGACAAGATTGTAGACCTACACAAGGCTGGACTGGGGTACCAAACTATTGCCAAGTCACTCTGCACATGCTCAGTTTGGGGTGTATTGCTAGAGAGTTTTTTTTTTCTTGGGAGAGTGCATGTGATCAACACATGGCCAATCGGCACTGGTCAGAAAGAGGTCAGGGGTTTTGCATCCTCCTAGAGCAGAAAGAAAACTCTTACTGCAAAGGTTAGCCAGTGCTTGGCTGAACAATGATAAAAGCCACAAGACTGCTCTAACTGTTGATAAGAAAAGGTATTTAGCAGTTTATATTTACTAAAATAATTGCATTTCCATGTTGTGTGTACTGTGGGAGACCAGATATAGTGAATGCAGAGTCCGGGGAGACCAGATATCGTGAATGCAGGGTCCAGGGAGAGTGGATATAGTGAATGCAGGATCCTGGGAGACCAGATATAGTGCATGCAGGGTCCGGGGAGACCAGATATAGTGAATGCAGGGTCCGGGGAGACCAGATATAGTGAATGCAGGGTCCTGGGAGACGAGATATAGTGAATGCAGGGTCCGGGGAGACCGGATATAGTGAATGCAGGGTCCGGGGAGACCAGATATAGTGAATGCAGGGTCCGGGGAGACCAGATATAGTGAATGCAGGGTCCGGGGAGACGAGATATAGTGAATGCAGGGTCCGGGGAGACCAGGTATAGTGCATGCAGGGTCCGGGGAGACCAGATATAGTGAATGCAGGGTCCGGGGAGACCAGATATAGTGAATGCAGGGTCTGGGGAGACCACATATAGTGAATGCAGGGTCCGAGGAGACCAGGTATAGTGCATGCAGGGTCCTGGGAGACCAGTTATAGTGAATGCAGGGTCCAGGGAGACCAGATATAGTGCATGCAGGGTCCGGGGAGACCAGATATAGTGCATGCAGGGTCCGGACTTTAGTAACACTTTAACTGCAACTGCAAGTAAAGTTAGGTCACAATCCTGGCTCAGCTGTCCTGCAGGCCAGTGTAAATCTGAGGATTGAATGGATAGAAATGCAAAATATTTGACAGGTAGAACAGTTCCCATATAGGTAATTCAAGTGTGCATTGACCTATTCAGCCAGAGGCAGACCCGGACATGGGCCGAGGCCGCATGTACATGAATATGATGTGGGGCTGTGGCGCAATGCAACTCAGATGTGGCAGCTCAGCTGACTCTCATCTGGAGCCTGCGCCACTCCAATATGGCAGGGGGAGGGAGCTAGCGGTCAGCTGACTCCTGGGCCACCCATGACTGTGAAAGGGGAGGAGCTGGAGGAGACCCCATCTCCTGATGCCGGATAGGTGTCACCATCTGCTGCCGCCACAGACACCACAGGGAGCTGGCCTGGACTGAAGAAAAGGTGAATGCCAGCCTGCCACTGGCAGTGAGTGAAGACTTACTCTTAGACCAAATTATAAGTCAATTAGTATAGACTCAGTTTATCTCTGACGAGAGTCTCACCAGAGTTAAATGGAGTCTATACAAAGTGTTTTATCATTTTTTCTAGCAGTAAATGTTCATCATGAGACATGAGAGGATGCGTGGGTGTCTAGCTCTGTGTCTGTCATTTTACCTTCTGACATGACATGTGTCCTCAGTCTGTTCAGTATCACTTTCCAAGAACTGTCTCTCTCTCACTAAGTGAGTGAACTTCTTGGATCCAACATGGTGTCCTGAATTAAGGCCGGTTCACACTGCTATGATGTGGCACATCTCATGTTATTCGCAGAGGAATCACACCGCATTCCTGTGCAAATCACATGCAATTTTTACAGCAATGCGATTTGGGACTATTCATTTTGTATGGCTCAAACTGTACCACATCCGCACCAAAACGGTGCAGGAAACTTTTTTTTTGCCACACCAGAATCAGATTGCATGGGTGTGCACACCCACGCAATTAAATTCTGTAAATCACACTGCGTTTTGCAAACCAATTTTGGGGTGTCGTTAACTTAGCTTACACACTTGCAGCGGTTCACATGAAAAGAGTGCGATTTTGATGCAGTGCTGGAAATGCACAGAAATCAGCAGTGTGAACTGGGCCTCTGCATGAAGGGTGGATTGGGCTGTCTCTGTGCATGACTGGGCTGTCTCTTTGCTGGATTGGGATGCTTCGTTGCTGGATTGGAATGTCTCATTGCTGGACTGGGCTGTCTCTTTACAGAATTGGGATACCTCGCTGCTGGGTTGGAATGTCTCATTGGTGGACTGGGCTGTCTCTTTGCTGGACTGGAATTTCTCTTTGCTGGACTAGGCTGTCTCTTTGCTGGATTGGGATACCTCATTGCTGTATTGGGATGCCTCGTTGCTGGATTGAAATATCTCATTGCTGGGCTGGACTGTAACTTTGCTGGATTGGGATACCTTATTGCAGCATTGAAATGCCTTGTTGCCGGAGTGGGCTGTCTCTTTGCTGGTTTGGGATGCCTCATTGCTGGATTGGAATGTCTTGTTGCTTGACTGGGCTGTCTCTTTGCTGGACAGGAATGTTTTTTTGCTGGACTGGGCTGTCTCTTTAATGAACTGGAATGTCTCTTTGCTGCACTGGGCTGTCCCTTTGCTGGATTGGGATGCCTTTCTGCTGGACTGGACTGTCTCTTTGCTGCACTGGCCCAAGTGACACTGTACTTCTAGGGTGACGGTATATTAAAAAAACACACATAAATAATTATATAAAAAAAAATAAAAATTTTAAAAATATTTTTGAAAAATTATAATTTTTGGTTATAAACTAATTTTTTTTTTTGCTTTTTTTACTAATAAGACAGATGAATAAATTTTGACCAAGATTTATGAAGACAGATTGTTTATTTTAAAAATGTTATAAGAAAAACACTTTTTTTTTTAAATGTTTGGACTTTTTCATTTATATAGCAAAAAAAGAAAAATCCCAGTAGTGAATAAATACCACCAAAATAAAGTTTTATCTATCTAAAAAAAAATTATAAAAAATTCATATGGGTACAACGTTGCATGACCGCACAATTGTCATTCAAAGTGTGATAGCGCTGAAAGCTGAAAATTGGCCTGGACAGGAAGGGGGTAAAAGTGTCCGGACTGGAAGTGGTTAAAGAGGATAAGGCACTATATTCTTTTATTACATTCCATGGTCATTGCACCTATGGAGAAAAATCTCTAAGGAAGCAAGGAGACCCCCTAGTGCCGTGGTTCTCAACCTTCCTAATGCCGTGACCCTTTAATACAGTTCCTCATGTTGTGGTGACCCCCAACCATAAAATTATTTACCCAGTAATTATAATTCATGAAGTGTCGTTTTACCTCCAATACTGCTGCTTTCAACACAGTAGCTGCTTTTAACAGAGTAGCTGCTTTCAACACAGCAGCTGCTTTCTACACAGTAGCTGCTCTTTACACATCGGAAATATGTGTTTTCTGATGGTCTTAGGGGACCCCTGTGAAAGGGTCGTTCGACCCCCAAAGGGGTCGCGACCCACAGGTTGAGAACCACTGCCCTAGTGGGAAGAGGGATATTCCTGTCCATCCATCCGGCACCAGGAAAATCCATAAGGAAGAGAGGAGACCCCCTAGTGGGAAGAGGGAACACTTAACACTTCGTCTATCCATCCATCCATCCATCCATCCCAGGGAAAGAGGAATAATCCCATCCATTTACCACTAAATCCTATTAAAGGGACACTTATCGGTCTGGTCATATACATCAGGTGAGAGCACAACCGGTGAAGGTGCATAATATTTATTATGATTGGTGGACTGCACGGTTATTATTTCGTATCACAGCACTAGAAGAAGTATCAAGGTCACGGACTTAATAAGGACATGTTTGCAGCAGTAATATAATTGCAGAAATATTGATATGTATTCTTTCGATGCTGGACTATTATTTATTTAATATTCATGTGTTCACATTATTGCAATTGGTAGCGGAGCGCGACACCGTTTCTGATTTTATTTTATTCTCTATGACGCACTGGTATGAGTATGTGCAGAGTGTAAGCAAACCACTAATTTTCACATTTTTTATACACAATTTTTATTTTTATTTTCACTATTATATTGATTTTACCACAATTGTATTATTATGTATAATATTTAAATATTTATTAGCACTTAGCATACACCATAGTGGCTCACAAGACCCCACACTTTAGTATTCTTCTGCCATATGTATTTCTATCAAGACGACAGGTCCAGCGCTCAGAGACCTAGATCCGGAATAGGTGGATTAATCGACCTCCGTGAAACTCGTCCACCAAGGGATCAAAGGTTGTGCAGCCCTTTGGTAAGGCTGGGGCCTGAACAACACTGCAAATAAGAACAAAAGCCTTTTACGAGAGTCTCCCTGTCCAGGGGTGGACTGACCATTTGGAAACGCGGGCACTGCCCGATGGCCCGGGGTCAGTAGGGGGCCCCATGAGATGCCCCTGGTACCTTTTTCATAGGTTTTTTTGAGTTTGGGCAAGGACACAGGGGCCCCATGATCCCCTATTGCCCGGGGGCCCCATGAGTTGTCAGTCCGCCCCTGTCCCTGTCAGTGGGATTTGCACGCTACTTGATCTCCTGCGATCCATCCTGGGACACGATACGCTTTTTATATTGCTACGTGTCTGAGTACACGTCTTATTTGAATAAAATCATCTTATTGACGAGGTAATGTGCAAGGTTGGTGCGCTCTCTTTTGTTCTTGTTTGCATATGTATTTCTATGCCCTGGTCTGGGTGAATGTTGCCTGCAACACTTGGCCAGTACAACACGAACCATGCTCACTACATTCTTCTAGACCTGGCATTTGGGGGGCCCAAGGCAGACATTAGATGCCTCTGGCAAGAGCCCAAATGTACCCAAATGCTGCAAACTATAAACTACATTGTCAAAAACATGAAAACACAACTCCAAATTATTGAGTTTAGGTGCAAAAAAGCCAACTCCAATATGCCATTTTTTGACAAGATCAAATATCCTGCAGCAAACCCAGATCTCACCCTACTGAATTGGGATGAATGGGAATGTAGACTGGAAACCAGGTCTTCTCATCCAGCATAGGTACTTGACCTCAGACATACTCTTTTTTATTATTATTATTATTATACAGGATTTATATAGCGCCAACAGTTTGCTCAGCACTTTACAATAAAACGGGAGACAATACAGCAACAATACAGTTCAATACAAGAGGGATAGGAGGGCCTGATCCTAGGAGCTTACAATCTAAGAGGGAGGGGCTAGTGGTACAAAAGGTAATAACTGTGGGGGATGTACTGGTAGGAAGAGTAGAAGATTCCATTATTAGCTGAGGGCGGGATAGGCTTCCCTGAAGAGATATGTTTTCAGAGATTGCCTAAAAGTGGGCAGAGTAGGCGATAGTCTGATAAATTGGGGTAGAGAGTTCCAGAGGATGGGGGAAGCTCTGGAGAAGTCCTGGAGACAAGCATGGGAGGAGGAGACAAGGAAGCTAGAGAGCAGGAGGTCGTGGGAGGAGCGGAGGACGGTTTGAGTGATATTTGGAGACAAGATCGGTGATGTAATTTGGGGCCGAGTTATAAATGGCTTTATATGTTATTGTTAATGTTTTGAATTGTATTTGTTGGGCAATGGGAAGCCAGTGGAGGGATTGGCAGAGAGGGATGGAGGACACTGAGTGGAGGCCAGTGGAGGGATTGGCAGAGAGGGATGGAGGACACTGAGTGGAGGCCAGTGGAGGGATTGGCAGAGAGGGATGGAGGACACTGAGTGGAGGCCAGTGGAGGGATTGGCAGAGAGGGATGGAGGACACTGAATGGAGGCCAGTGGAGGGATTGGCAGAGAGGGATGGAGGACACTGAGTGGAGGCCAGTGGAGGGATTGGCAGAGAGGGGTGGTAGATAACTCTTTTGGCTGAATGTGCACACATTTCTACAGACACACTCTGGAGGCTGTTATGGCTACAAAGAGGACTCCATATTAATGAAAGAAAACATAAAGGTGTAGCGCTGTTCCTAAAACGTAGTATCAGTGCAATCTGCAGTGCTCAATGTGATAAGTACAGTCTGCCATGAAGGGGTCACTCCGTACTACAAGACACCTTCCTACTTAAAGCGGAGTTCCAGCTGAAAAAAAAAAGTCAGCAGCTACAAAAACTGTATCTGCTGACTTTTAAAATACAGTCACCTACCTGTCCCTCGTTCCTGCGGTGTCCTCACCACCGCTGGTTTCACCGTCCGTCTTCTCTCCCCGGCGCCGGCATCCGGGAGCGAGTTTCAAAGTGCTGCAATTTGTGAATGGCCCCGTAGTCTTCTGGGACCTGTCACGTGTCCCACAAGACTACGGGGAGGGAGAGGGTTGGACTACCTCCGCTTCCATTCACCTTAGGCGATCGCAGTGGCAGTGGGAGCGAGTACCTGTCAAATTCGGGTACCCACTCCCCCCCACCACTCCCCAAAGGTGCCAATCCTTAATGGGGAGCGGGGGACAAAGACTTAAAGCGGAACTTCCCCTTTTGGGTGGAGCTCCGCTTTAAGATGGACCAAGTGTATCACTCAGGGATTACAAACCTCCCCTGATTCAACATGTGTAAAATGAAGGATGGATCTACAAGCCACCTTCCTCTAATGCAAAAAAAACGTGGTGCATAAATATTATCTCCCCTCCAAGGTGAACGTACCTAAGGGGTGGTACTATAATACACCTCCCCCGTGAGACACCATACATAAATTCACCAAATGCATATAAACAAAGTGAACTTACTCAGACGTGGTACTATATTGCACCTCTCCCTAGAAATACCATACCTAAACTCACCAATATAAATGAACAATGAACAATATACAGTGAAGGAAATAAGTACTTGATCCCCTGCTGATTTTGAATGTTTGCCCACTCACAAAGAATTGATCAGTCTAAAAATCGAATGGTAGGTGTATTGTAACACTGAGAGACAGAATTGCAACAACAAATTCAAAGAAATGCATGTCTAACAAATGATGACTGATTTGCATGTTCATGAGGGAAATAAGTATTTGATCCCCTTCACAAAACCTGACTTAGTACTTGGTGGAAAATCCCTTGTTGGCAATCACAGAGGACAGACGTTTCCTGTAGTTGGCCACCAGGTGTGCACACATCTCAGGAGGGATTTTGGCCCACTCCTCAAGTCATTAAGGTTTAGTGACTGACATTTGGCAACTCAAACTTTCAGCTCCCTCCAAAGATTTTCAATTGGATTAAGGTCTAGAGACTGGCTAGGCCACTCCAGGACCTTTATGTGCTTCTTCTTGAGCCACTCCTTTGTTGCCTTGGCCGTGTGTTTTGGGTCATTGTCATGCTGGAACACCCATCCACAACCCATTTTCAATGCCCTGGCTTAGGGAAGAAGGTTCTCACCCAAGATTTGATGGTACATTGCCCCGTCCATCGTCTCTTTGATATGGTGCAGTTGTCCTGTCCCCTTAGCAGAAAAACACCCCCAAAGCAGAATGTTTCCACCACCATGTTTGACAGTTGGGATGGTGCTCTTGGGGTCATAGGCAGCATTCCTCCTCCTCCAAACATGGTGAGTTGAGTTGATGCCAAAGAGCTCGATTTTGGTCTCATCTGACCACAACACTTTCAACCAGTCCTCCTCTGCATCATTCAGATGTCCAGTGGCAAACTTCAGACGGGCCTTGATATGTGCTTTCTTAAGCAGAGGCACTGCGGGATTTCAATCCTTGTCGGCGTAGTGTGTTACCAATTGTTTTCTTGGTGACTGGTTTTCCATATACTGGACCATGGAGGAAATGAATCAGAGGATCGCTCTAGTCTGCTGGAAATATTCATCTGCTGGAAATATTTCCTTGAACCTGTCCCATTGGCGGTTTTGGTCCCTCTATGTTCTCTTCCTCTTTTTTTTTTTCTTGTTCTTCCTGGATGGAAGTTTTTTCTTTCTGAACTTACCTCCATCCAGAAAGAAGAATGAAAAAAAAAAAGAGAAAGAGAACACAGAGGGACCGCACCCACCGATGGGACAAGTTGTGCCCTTAAAGATGGCCCTGAACAGGTAAAATCTGGGTACTTACACCACTTGCTGTATAATGATTGCAGAGCTGCATTCATTTGTGCTTTTTTTTTCACTTGCCTAGAGTTCAGCTTTAATAGAAGGCGATATACTGTACATGGAAAGACAATATATGATTCATTTTATACCTTGTTTCTTTTCTAGGCATTTAAAAAATGGCAGTTAACAAGATTGCTGGCATAGTGACATTTCCTGACAAAAGACATTATTCGGAAAAATGCTTTCATCTCCAGCAATGTGGGTTGCAGGCAGTTCTCAGTATCCACCCCCCCCCCTCCTCCACCCCCTATATAAGTCTACTATCTAAATTGCACTTTGATGTCCGTCTACACTTGTCAATACTTGCTGAAACCTCACCACAAATCTGCCATCCTTCCTCTCCCTCCTCTTTTTCTGGCCAAGGGTTCATTAAAGCGAAATAAACAATTTTTATCCCTCGTTATAAAACTCGACTGTCCGTCCCAATCATCAAGGGCCATGATTCTGCCAGGGTTTTAGTATTTCTGTAATTAAGAAGGAATCATTGAATTAATTGCTACATAAGCATGGCCGCACAAAGTGCACCGTGGGTTGGAATTCTGGACAGGCAACGGCCTTGGAGGACGCTTACAAAAACCTCATTATGTTCTCTTTGTTATTTTTTTTTGTGGGTCATTTTTGTTTACTGTTCGCCATTCCTGATAACTGTTGGAGCCGCGCAGAAGATCACAGCTTAGCAGTTACAGTGGATTTTTTGTTTTTCTTTTTGCGATTGGTTTCTGTGCGATGTCGGTGCTTTCACTTCCAAAGGGCCAGTTATACTTTTTGATATCCAGTGTGACCATGACCCTGCAGCGTCATGAAAGAGGTTCAGATAAGTTCCCCGACAAGCTTTTGTACATATGAAACAAGAGTGCAAGTACTGTGAAGCATTGCACCTTTAAGACCGGTTTGCACTGGGTTCACATAGGTACGCTTGCTGCAATTCCCTTGCACTCCTGTGCGATGTGATGGGGTCCATCATGAATACTGCTGTCAGGCTCATCCACTTTACCAACCGTTCAGTGACTGCTACCCCTCTCTGCCAGTCACTCCACTGGTCTCCATTCAGTGTCCTCCGCCCCTTTCTGCCAATCCCTCCATTGACCTCCATTCAGTGTCCAACACCCTTCTCTGCCAATCCCTCCACTGGCTTCCATTCAGTGTCCTCCACCCCTCTTTGCCAATCCCTCCACTGGTCTCCATTCAGTGTCCTCCACTCCTCTCTGCCAATCCCTCCATTGACCTCCATTCAGTGTCCTACACCCCTCTCTGCCAATCCCTCCACTGGTCTCCATTCAGTGTCCTCCACTCCTCTCTGCCAATCCCTCCATTGACCTCCATTCAGTGTCCTCCACGCCTGTCTGCCAATCCATCCACTGACCTCCATTCAGTGTCCTCCACCCCTCTCTGCCAATTCCTCCACTGGCTTACATTCAGTGTCCTCCACACCTGTCTGCCAATCCATCCACTGACCTCCATTCAGTGTCCTCCACCCCTCTCTGCCAATTCCTCCACTGGCTTCCATTCAATGTCCTCCACCCCTCTTTGCCAATCCCTCCACTGGCTTCCATTGAGTGTCCTCCACCCCTCTCGGCCAATCCCTCCACTGGCCTCCATTCAGTGTCCTCCACCCCTCTCTGCCAATCCATCCACTGACCTCCATTCAGTGTCCTCCACCCCTCTCTGCCAATCCATCTACTGGCTTCCATTCAGTGTCTTCCACCCCTCTCTGCCAATCCCTCCACTGGCTTCCATTCAGTGTCCTCCACCCCTCTCTGACAATCCCCGAACCACTTACATTCAGTGTCCTCCACCCCTCTCTGCCAATCCCTCCACTGGCTTCCACTCGCCCAATGAAGAAAATTCAAAATACTAACAACAGCTTACAAAGCCATCCACAACTCTGCCCCCAGCTACATCACCAACCTGGTCTCAAAATATCAACCAAACTGCTCTTTTCGAATCTCTCAAGACCTTCTACTCTCTAGTTCCCATGTCACCTCCTCCCATGCTTCTACTAAGCTTCTCCCATCGTATGGAACTCCCTACCCCAATCTGTCCGGCTATCTCCTAATCTATCCACCTTTAGAAGCAGCACAAGGAGTCAATCAGTTTACTTGCTGACAAGAAGCATGCTGATAGAAGAAGAGAGCAGAGTGAGAGCAGGATGAGCCTAGCATTGTGCTACTTCTCCTATCACTGTTCAGTCAGAGGCTGGAACAGGTCAAGGATGACCAGGGCTCAGAGGAAGTATGTTGAATGATGTTGGTCATCAGACAGAGGACATCTAGTGGCAGTATCAAAGAAAAGAAAGAAAGGCGCACCAGCCTAGGGAATTATCTCCGCGGGTTTATTGATAGTATGAAAGGCTACAAACATACTCACAAACACATGTAATATATGGCACCTGAGACCAACATTCGCGGCACAATAGATGTGTAGACCCAAATGGACCCAATGCCAACAGAAGCTCTGTCCAGGATCCATGACAGCTGACGCGTTTCGAGGGTACCCCCCTCTTCATCAGAGTTGGTGAGCCTTTCTTTCTTTTTTTTTATTCTTTGCAGTGTTGTTGGACTCCCCCAGTCGTAGGAGGGCAGCAAGGCCTCAATGTCCCTGGATTTTGGGTTCATAGGAGATCCTGTCGGTTGACTCTGGTTCATCACATCCATGTGCAGGAGGAATTGTTTTATTTTGGCAGAAAAAAAGTATTCTGGATTAACGGGAGGCACTGCTTAGTCTTTTTCAACTTTCACTTATTCAGGACTGCTTGGATGAACATCACACGTTGGTGCAGGATGCACGCATTTTTTTAATAGTTTAATTGCTATGATTGAACTCGGTGTAGAGCTATTCACCCTGAGGTCATCACAGAGGACAAGGGGGCGCTCTTTATGTCTGGAAGAAAAGAAATGTAATCTCCAAACACGGAAAGGTTTCTTCACAGTAAGTGCTGTGAAAATGTGGAATAGACTCTTCAAGAGTTGGTTGTGGCCAGCTCAGTGGATCATACCTTTCAGCCTTTCAGACATTAAATATGCCTCCAGGAGTCACAAATGGTGACAAACTTATTTTAGAAAAACATACAATTCACAAAAAGAACATTGGGGAACTGGAGAGAGTACAGAGAAGGGCAACTAAACTGATACGAGGCATGGAGGAGCTCAGCTATGAGGAACTGAATTTATTCTCTACTGAGAAGAGGAGATTAAGAGGGGATATGGTCTCCATGTATAATACATAAGGGGGGATATGGTCTCCATGTATAATACATAAGGGGGGATATGATCTCCATGTATAATACATAAGGGGGATATGATCTCCATGTATAATACATAAGGGGGGATATGATCTCCATGTATAATACATAAGGGGGGATATGATCTCCATGTATAATACATAAGGGGGATATGATCTCCATGTATAATACATAAGGGGGGATATGATCTCCATGTATAATACATAAGGGGGATATGATCTCCATGTATAATACATAAGGGGGGATATGATCTCCATGTATAATACATAAGGGGGGATATGATCTCCATGTATAATACATAAGGGGGATATGATCTCCATGTATAATAAATAAGGGGGTATATGATCTCCATGTATAATACATAAGGGGGATATGATCTCCATGTATAATACATAAGGGGGATATGATCTCCATGTATAATACATAAGGGGGATATGATCTCCATGTATAATACATAAGGGGGGATATGATCACCATGTATAATGCATAAGGGGGAGATATGATCTCCATGTATAATACATAAGGGGGGATATGATCTCCATGTATAATACATAAGGGGGGATATGATCTCCATGTATAATACATAAGGGGGGATATGATCTCCATGCATAATACATAAGGGGGGATATGATCTCCATGCATAATACATAAGGGGAGATATGATCTCCATGTATAATACATAAGGGGGGATATGATCTCCATGCATAATACATAAGGGGTGATATGATCCCCATATATAATATATAAGGGGGGATTTGATCTCCATGTAGAATACATAAGGGGGGATATGATCACCATGTATAATACATAAGGGGGA